>NC_064618.1:392447792-392765292 GCF_023898315.1 Schistocerca nitens
GCTTTGATCTCCGTCTTACACACACACACACACACACACACACACACACACACACACACACACACACAGGCGCGCGCGCACATTCGCGAGCTATTTTTAGCATACTGCACTGCAATGACATACAATATTTCTCCTTTCCATTGTTTTACATAACCGCGTTCACCGTATATTTGTACGGTGTGTTTTGATAGCGCGGAATGCGATCGTCTTTTGTCTTTGTGGCTGTGGTTGTGGTAGGCGTCCCCTCACAAACACAAAAGACGATAGCATTCCGTGTAAAGAAAGCAAAGTGCAAAAATATGCGAGGTGGACGTGGATATGTAAAACCATGCAAACGAGAAAATATTGTGTGTTTCTTCGGTGCAGTGTGCTGAAAATGCAACCCCTGTGCATAGAAGAACGCATAAAAATAAAGTAGGAAAATGTATTTTTAAATGTTAGAACGGTTTATTGTCTCTTTAAAACACAACTGTTACAGTTAAACAACAATTGTTACAGTAACTACTGAATATGCTTTAAATAAAGCGAAACACGTCTGGGCCAAATAAAACTTTAGCCCATATACACTCATTAAAGACGGAATAATTTCAATATTTATTGTAATACATTTATGTTTTTACATTAAGGTTCGAAACAATTTCTACATGAATAAAATTTTATTCATGTAAAATTTTTAGTGTGAACTGTTCCTAGTTCACCGGTATCACTGTAAAAACGTAGTTGTATTATTTCAGAAAAATCCACTGATGATGTTTTATGTAAAAGGCGAAACGCTTCTGGAACGTAAATAAATATCATAATACAGCAAGAAAAAGGCATTGAATTTATAGAATGAATGTTAGTGTAAGCATTGTAATTACCTACAGGGTAACAAAACAATTCGTTCGATTCGAAAGGCAGAGAGAGGTGTGTGGGAAGGAGAAACAGAGTCAGGAAGAGCTGTTTCGAGTTCCGTCAACCGAATTTGGTAGCCTGTCAGAAGAGAGCAATAAGGGGAAAACATTGCGTTATAAAGCTATCAGGCAATAATACGATGTGTTAGTGTTTTAGATCAAACTGGAAGGTATATTTTCGTTTGGTTACATTTGATCGAGTTCTTGTGACATGGCTGAGAAAAGTCATGGGAAATAGTACGAATCAGCTTTTATCGTAAAGGGGTGCGGAATGAAAGCTTTCTGAGCTAAGGCCAGAGGGTCACAGAAATTTTGTCCAGATAGTGATCGGCAATGAG
The DNA here is from genome assembly GCF_023898315.1 of Schistocerca nitens. Taxonomy (NCBI): domain Eukaryota; kingdom Metazoa; phylum Arthropoda; class Insecta; order Orthoptera; family Acrididae; genus Schistocerca; species Schistocerca nitens. Next base: position 392,449,024 of record NC_064618.1, read on the forward strand.
GATGTGTTATAAATTTTGTGAATATGAATGTGCTACCTGTTGTGGATGACGTGAGATGTATGAAAGCAGCTGTGCTGGCCACGTGCATTGTGACGATTGGTAAGTTAGCTGCGTGAAGTCGTTCGCGTGCTGCAGTTGTGCAGCAGCGTTGAACTCAAACGCTCCCACGTTTCCCGCTGACGACAGCCAGTTAACCAACTTGAGCCGCAGTGGAGGCGTTTTCTTTCACTTCATTGTCAACAACTGACACAGCCTTCGAGACGGGAACGGAGAAAAACATTCTCTGCGCAGACTGAGAGGGCGTAATAGTCCCAAAACATTTCCACTGATCCATCCAGCCAGTTTTACGTGGAAGTCCTGGAGATGCTGCAGGCGTCTGAAGTATATGTCCTGATGTAAGGTGTACGCCGAATACTGAGAATTTCGGCCGAAGAACAAAAGAAGATATGTATTGGTATTTTGTAGCCGTATTGACTCAGCGCTCTCTCTTTCCTCCAAAACTACGAGGGTGGTTTGAAAAGTTCTGCCGGCCTGTGTGGCGGAGCGGATCTAGGCGCTACAGTCTGGAACCGCGCGACCGCTACGGTCGCAGGTTCGAATCCTGCCTCGGGCGTGGCTGTGTGTGATGTCCTTGGGTTAGTTAGGTTTAATTAGTTCTAAGTTCTACGGGACTGATGACCTCAGATGCTACGTCCCATAGTGCTCAGAGCCATTTGAACCATTTTTTGCGCGACTGCTACGGTCGCAGGTTCGAATCCTGCCTCGGGCATGGATGTGTGTGATGTCCTTAGGTTAGTTAGGTTTAAGTAGTTCTAAGTTATAGGGGACTGATGACCACAGATGTTAAGACCCATAGTGCTCAGAACCATTTGAAATTTGAATTTGAACCATTTTTTTTAAAAAAGTTCTCGGAAGCACCGCGAGAGGTTAGTGCTAGCTGTTCACGTGATATTCATAGTTCTGTTGCCTGTAAACGCGTGCCACGGCAGTGCTCTTGGAAGAGAGCTGTGGCGGTAACGTGGCTCTGTTGTTGTTCCCACGTAGTGATAGAAAAAAATGGAGATTCGAGCAATGATTAAGTACTTTGTAAAGAAACGTATGAAAGCATAGGACATTAATTCCGATTTCTAGATTGCACTGGGGGACTCTGGTCCTTCATATTCAATTGTTGCCAAGTGGAGAAAGGAATTTAAATTTGGTTGGGAGAGATTAGATGATGATCCGCGCAGTGGTCCCCCAAAATGTGTCACTACTCCAGAAATCATTGAAAAAGTGCACAAAATGGTCTTGGAGGATCGCCGATTGAAAGTGCGTGAAATTTTTCACGCTTGCCAGATGTCATCTGGAAGGGTGTATCACATTTTAACTGAAGAATTAGAAATGAAAAAATTATCTGCAAGATAAGTACCGCGACTATTGACGCTGGATCAAAAACGCATGAGAATGGACATTCGGAACAATGTTTCGCCCGTTTTAGGAGAAGCGAACAAGATTTTTTGCTCCGGTTTGTGACCGCAGTTGAAACATACCCCAGAGACGAAACAAGTCAAAACTATGGAAACTTGCTGATTCTCCGCTTCCGAAGAAAACAAAGACCTTCCACGGGAAAGGTCATGGCATCAGTGTTCTGGGATGCGAAGGGGATTCTGTTTGTGGATTATTTCCCCACTGGGCAAACAATTGCTGGAGAATACTGTGCTAACCTCCTGGACAAATTGCAACAAGAGATACGCGAAAAAAGGCCAGGTTTAGCAAGGAAGAAAGTCATTTTCCATCAAGACAATGCGCGCCCACACACATGTGCCGTCGCCATGGCAAAATTACACGAAATAAGGTATGAATCGTTGCCGCACCAGCTTTATTCACCTGATATGGCTCCGTCAGACTTCCATCTCTTCCCAAAACTGAAAATTTTTCTTGGTGGACGAAGATTCAATTCAAACGAAGAATTGATTGCCGGTGTTGACAACTATTTTGCAGGCAAGGAGGAAACTCATTTTCGAGTTGGGATCAAGGCACTGGAACATCGTTGCACTATTCTACAAGGTGACTACATTGAAAAATAAAAAAAATTTCAGTGATGTAAGTACATTTTTTGTATCCCTTCCGAGAACTTTTCAAACCACCCTCGTATTTATTTCACTAGTTGGTAAACGACGCAACCAGCCACAAATACAGATCTCACAAACTACCAACTAAGGGAAGATAATGGACGTCTTAAAGGAACTAGAAATATATATTCACACCCTCATCTTATACCAAGACATTCAAAGTGAGCAGCTGGAACCAGCCAATAAGCATTTTCTAAATAATTTTTTTGGGCTGGTCACAGAAATCAAACACAAATTGCACCCCTAACATTCACACCGTTGCTGTTTGAGGTGTCAGTATATAATTGTATAAATATAAATTACAATGAACAAATGTGTTCCTCTCATCCCACCCTCCAACTTTTTAATTTTGTATTTCCTGTAACTAATAAACTATAATTATAAGTAAATATCTCTCTCTATATATATTTGTGTACATATATGTGTGCTTCATAGTACGCAAACACAGTAAAAACAATTTTTCCTTCTGTCTCTTTAATAATAAGTTTGCTCCAAGAGTGCAAGTACTTTTGTGTTATTAACATGTTGTGTTTTGCACATCTCACACGTCATCTTTGTTCTGTTTACAGTCTTGGTTAGTATTTAAAGCATGACATCATTTTATCTTTGCTTATTGATAAACTGTGCATTGTAAACAAAAACGTCAAGTGTATAGCACTTTTGTGGTTCTGAACATTAAGAATATTATGAAGTGTGCAACGTTAATTTATTTACAGTATGTGTGCTGTATCATCGTAAAAACAACGCGGCCGCTAGTATTCCATTATTATTTCACTGCTTTAGTTCCATTCGTGAGTGCTGGACGGGGTTGAACGACTGCCGGTACGCCTCCGAATTTATTGTCATGGTCATTTCGCCTGGCTCTTCTCGGAAAGTTTTTCTCCGAATTTTAACCGCAAACTGTCTACTTTCTTACTATTTTTTCTTGCATCAACTGCCCAAGTCTTTTTTTCTGTTCCTTAGTCTTTTTACTCTTTGGAGTGCCGAAGCGGAACGACAAGATGCAACGCATAAGAAAAGTACACCCTATTTGCATTGCCCTTAGCTTACAGTTCTTGAGTATCTTAGAAGAATTGCTTGATTTGGTGAAATATTAAATCAAAATAAATTATAAGATTTTATGTAACTGCCGTTCAGTGACGGTAGTATGGAATGACAGCAACACGATCGTATATTTGCCGCCACAGGCGAATACGCTGTTTGTTTTGTTGCTCTAGAAGCGTATTCGCTGATAAGTGTAGGCATCTGGGTACAGAAATCCTCTTCGTCTTTTTTATACTAGCGCTTGCCCACATTAGCTGGGTCCATCGCATCTTCGAGCCTTGAGACGTCACACACCCCAATCCATCTCCCTTTATGAACGCAGGCTCACAATCTTCCTGCCGTTGTTAATGACGTTTTGTGTGTTCTGCTTTAGAGGTGGAGGCCAGTTAAAGTGAACAGAAAGGCGTGGCACGCTTTTTGGCGCTGACAGTGCTGGAAGACGAGAAATACTTCGTAGCATATCACGCGCCGTACGGCGGCAACGTCAGCGTGATCTGGAAAGGCACAAAGGGCTCCAGAACAAATGCACGTCGGCGAAAGCTGATCCCCGGCAACGTTAGGCATAAACTGTCACTGTGTTTGTTTTACCGTGGGGTGATGCTCTCTTCGGCGGGTATCATATATGCTGGAGAATAACAATGTGTGCCTCGATGGATTTGAACCACGGTTTCGCGCACGCTATTTTCAAAGACCAAGAGATTAGCGCGTAAAGTGTTGCACAACTGAAGCAGAATCAGTGCGTTTAGGAAGTCTTCTACCTGCGGGTAACTTAAGAGGACAGCTGCTACAGTACATGCAAGGCTGGTTGGTGGGCATCGAGGGTGTCTCATGGGCCATCCGCAGCAGTGCCGATCCTGTCAAACACATCATCAGAGAGGTCAGTTTGATTATAAAATCGATCGTTCAGTATAGATTGTCATGTGGATTCTGTTTATGTTTTAGCTGGCGTCAGCTTCTCTGTGGTAGCCTGGTGTAATGCTGTAGAAATGTAGTTGGCAGAACCAGTCAGACAGGCGGTAGATACAGGAGATGGCCAACTTCATGCTGTCTGCGTCTGCAAATCACATTCAGTGGTATCACTAGCAAGTGCTCGCCTTTCTTTCCGTAGCGTCACCTGTGATCACAAACAGTCACGCGTTTTGAGTCTGAAGCCGAAAACCGGGCCAGCAGTGGAAACAAAGAAATAACTGCGCGGCTCTAGTAGAACATGACGCACAAATGCGTGGCGCAGAAAGAAAGAGTCGGAACGCTGTGGAATGTCGTCCCGTCTCCACGAGAACGGCCGCCCACGCTCTCGGCGACCATGGATACGCTTCAGGAGCTAGGCTGGACAACGTTTCAACATCCGTTATACAGAGCCAATCTTTCTGTCGCCTGACTTTCACATTTTCGCGACAAGAACAAAGACATTCGTGGAACTGTTTTTGCAACGGGCAAGGACGTGTTCGGCTGAATATATGTCATCGCTTCCGTCAGCAATGCAAAAATTTGTACTAGTAAAGAACTGGTTGTGTTCCTCCACGTAGAACAGCTGCCTTAATATACTGTGTATCAGGAAAATAATCAAGTGACGGGAAAGCAGGTGTTCCACGCCACGTGACGTTGCCTTTGCAATAACTGATCGGATTTCAGTCGCACAACTACCCTGACCGAAATTTGGTCCACGAGTGCTCTTCACATTTTTACCCAAAAATAAGGCGGTTGTGTGGACTACGCTGTGTCTACGTCCGTATTTACCGGGTGATCAAAAAGTCAGCATAAATTTGAAAACTTAATAAACCACGGAATAATGTAGATAGGGAGGTAAAAATTGACACACATGCTTGGAATAACATGGGGTTTTATTAGAACAAAAAAAGTTCACAAAATGTCCGACAGATGGCGCTGGACAGCAAAACGTCAGTGACTGCTACCGTGACGGGTGAGAGGTACGCCGATATGTTACAGAATCGCATCATCCCCAGCCTGGCTGGTAAACACCTGCTGGAACGTACGATGTTATGCAGGATGGCGCTCCACCCCATATTGCTAGACGCGTGAAAGATCTCTTGCGCGCGTCGTTTGGTGGCGATCGTGTGCTCAGCCGCCACTTTCGTCATGCTTGGCCTCCTAGCTCCCCAGACCTCAGTCCGTGCGATTATTGGCTTTGGGGTTACCTGAAGCCGCAAGTGTATCGTGATCGACCGACATCTCTAGGCATGCTGAAAGACAACATCCGACGCCAATGCCTCACCACAACTCTGGACATGCTTTACAGTGCTGTTCACAACATTATTCCTCGACTGCAGCTGTTGTTGACGAATGATGGTGGACATATTGAGCATTTCCTGTAAAGAACATCATCTTTGCTTTGTCTTACTTTGTTATGCTAATTATTGCTATTCTGATCAGATGAAGCGCCATCTGTCGGACATTTTTTGAACTTTTGTATTTTTGTGGTTCTGATAAAACCCCATGTCATTCCAAGCATGTGTGTCAATTTGTACCTCTCTATCTACATTATTCCGTGATTTATTCAGTTTTCAAATTTATACTGAATTTTTGATCACCCGGTATAATCTGCTAGCCAGCTTACAGTGTGTGGTGGTGGGTACTTTGTGTATCACTATCATTGTTCGCCGGAAGAAAGATCGTTGACAAGCCTCTCTCTAAGCTCTAATCTTTCGAATTTTACGTTCTTGGTCTTTCCTCGAGATATACGTAGGGAAAAACAATGTACTGGTTGTCTCTTCTACGAACGTAAGCTCTCAGAATTTTAACAGTCGACCATAGCGTGACGCAGAACGCCTCTCCTGTAACGTTTGTCATTCGAGCTGGCTGATCATCTCAGTGACGCTTTCGTGCTTTCTTGTAACCAAACAGCGCCGGCCGGTGTGGCCGTGCGGTTCTAGGAGCTTGAGTCTGGAACCGCGTGACTGCTACGGTCGCAGGTTCGAATCCTGCCTCGGGCATGGATGTGTGTGATGTCCTTAGGTTAGTTAGGTTTAAGTAGTTCTAACTTGTAGGAGACTGATGTCCACAGATGTTAAGTCCCATCGTGCTCAGAGCTATTTTGTAACCAAACAGCACTGCTCTTCTTTCAATCTTCTCTATTTCCTCTATCAATCGTATATGGTACGGATCCCAGAGTGTCAAGGAATATTCAAGTATCGCTCGAACGAGGGATTTTGTAAGCTACCTTCTGTGTGGGTGAACAACGTTTCCTGAGGAGATTATATATCATCAGTGTAATGACACACACAGACACACACACACAGAGAGAGAGAGAGAGAGAGAGAGAGAGAGAGAGAGAGAGAGAGAGAGAGAATCAAGAAAAAAATCTGAAATTTATCTCGAAAGAATCATTTCCATAAGTAATTGTCGAATTTGCAGGGATGATAAAAGCTAAATTTTATTTCACTTCACAATAAGATGAAACGGCCGGGGAAATATTTCCCAAACTTACAGTGTCAAGATCAGAAGGATGGGCTACCGCATCCTCTAGAAATCCCATCGTCATGTTCGTTAACTGCAGGCCTCACTAAGTTCCCAAGGACTACGCAAGAACCGTTCGTAGTATTGGCGAGGGTTGTCCTCAGCCGATTGAAATTACACTCACGTTTACCCCTTCGCAAAACAGCTGCACTGGAAACTTGTCTAATTTCTTAGCCTCTTTGCGCTGATATTTTTTGGCGCCAGCTACACTAACGGAAAAAATCTCGGTACCAAGAAATAATTAACGTAAAGTTATGAAATTTTGGGAATACATTTCTCTAGGCAACATATTTATGTGATTAACATGCAAGATTACAGGTTAATGTAAGCGCGAGATAAATCATCGCAAATGTGAAATGCTGGTACATTAATTACCGGAGTAAGAGCTAGAATGTTGAAAGAAAGCATGCAAACGCGCATGCATTGTGTCGGTTTGTGGGATGGAGTTCCACGCCTGTTGCGCTTGGTCGGTTAACGCAGGGGTGGTTAATGCTGTTTGTTGATGACACTGGATTGTCCCATATGTGCTTGATGGGAGACAGATTTGGTGATCGAGCAGACCAAGGCAACATGTCGACACCCTGTAGAGCATGTTGCGTTACAACATCGGTATGTGGTCGAGCGTTATCCTATTGGAAAATGCCCCCTGGAATTCTGTTCACGAATGGCAGCACAACAGGTCGAATCACCAGATTGACGTACAAGTGCTCCTGCTGTCATAGGAAATCACATCCCAGACCATAACTCCAGGTGTAGGTCCAGTTTGTTTAGCAAATAGATTGATAGCAAGCCCAAACCTGGCCTCCTCCTAACCAACACACAGCCTTCACCAGCACAGATGCAGAAAGAAGCAGCTTTCATCACAAAACTCCGCAGACTTCCACCCTGTCCTCCAGTGAGCTCTCGCTTGACACTATTGAAGTCGGAAATGGCAGTCTTCTGGGGTCGGTGGAATGCACACTACAGGGCGTCTGGCTCGGAGCTGTCCTTGAAGTAACCGATTTGTAACGGTTCGTTGTGTCACTGTGGTGCCAACTGCTTCTCAGACTGCTGCTGGAGATGCTGTACGATGCGCCAGAGCCGTGCCCCAAACAGGATGGTCGTTTTCTCACGAACCGCCCAAGAACAAATGGTGCTTTTGTAAAGCCGCCTAAGGTCCACCCTGGATCGCATCTAATGCAAAAGAACCAACCGATTTTCTCCATTTGTTTGGGCCGGAGGAAGTATGTAATGTATAAATATTGATCCTGTACTTCAGGATAGCTGCAGTGTGGCTGTACTTGCCGGCCGAAGTGGCCGTGCGGTTAAAGGCGCTGCAGTCTGGAACCGCAAGACCGCTACGGTCGCAGGTTCGAATCCTGCCTCGGGCATGGATGTTTGTGATGTCCTTAGGTTAGTTAGGTTTAACTAGTTCTATGTTCTAGGGGACTAATAACCACAGCAGTTGAGTCCCATAGTGCTCAGAGCCATTTGAACCATTTTTTTGGCTGTACTTCCGACAGGTATACAGACGGTCGCTAGATTCAATCTGTCTGTTATGATTCTCCGATACATTAGGTCCACATCTCACGGCTGTTTTCCATGGTTGATGAACCAGCTGAATGGAGGGACGTTGGAAGACTGTGATGATGCTGAAGAGACGTGTTAAAAGAGGAGACAGGCAGAGCTCTTTTCAAGAAACATTTTCAGTGCTTGCTGCCTTTTCTTTCCGGATAACTGTCGTATTGGTTCGTTCACAACAGTGCACGGTACCCATATGTTACAAAAGCCGCGCACAAAAATGTGATTTTCTGGGGGCCATATCTCGGATTGTATTAACCACAGAGATGAGAGAGGAAGTTTTTGCGTAGCGCTTGATCAAGCAACCGTCTGTATACCTGTCGGGAGTACAGCCACACTGTAGCTATCCTGAAGTACAGGATCAATATTTAAACATTACACACTTCCCCCAGCCCAAGAAAATGGAGAAAATCGGTTGGTTCCTTTGCATTAGGTGCGATCCAGGGTGGACCTTAGGCGGCTTATAAAAGTACAATTTGTTCTTGGGCGGTTCGTGAGAAAACCCCGAAAACCATATTTTTGTGTACGAAAAGTGCCAGGTGTGGGGATGGCCACTTATATTATGTCTATTTATGACAGATTGTGGAAATGTTTACCATATGTTCTTACTACGATGTTCTAGGGGAACCTTCATATTTTTTTCGATATCACCATCCTTTACAAAGATCCAGAGGTTCAAAGTTACCGAACTTATATACGAGTATGTAATAGCCGGTCTGAGGCGAAAATGATGTTTTAACTGACGCAGTGAGCACATGGCAAGAGCTCTGGTGTCATCGCAATGGGTTCTGATGTCACCAAATTGTGCTTTTAGTCGTCATTTTTTCATCAATAAAACTTTATGACGCACTCTGTATAACGGGCACTTCACGTATATTCACGCTCTCTTGACTGGGAAATTATTTGAAGGTGCCACCTGGTGGCGTAAGCACCTTACAAAAAAATATTTTGTCACAGGAAATTCTTTGTCCGTAAGTCAAACACCGCATAATTCGGTACACCGTGGGTGTAGCCTGAAAATGTTGTGCATTTCTATGCAAAGTGGTGTGAAGCGAACTTGCATTCGATGGGATACGATTTTGTGTTAACGGTATATTATGTCCACTTATTTGTTCTATATATGTGGCAAAGAGTGTGTAAATATGTCTAAGTATATAAATAAACTGTCAGAACTTTACTGACCTACAGAATTCGTTTCGTATAAGTAATACACCCTGATGAAACAGGGCTAAAAACAAAACCAGCAGAAAAATGCTCATTTTGGAACGCAAAAAAGGCAAATACGCCACTCTTAACAGGAAACCAGGTACCTAAATCTCCATTCCGCCTTTCTCACCAAAAATTTATGCGTACGAACATATCCTCGCTTTTTTCTGCTGAGTGTAGCAGTGAGACAGTGACGGTGGGAGAAAGTGGCAGTGAAACAGAAAGAGAGACCCGTGAAGACATTAGCAGTGGGAGACAAAGAGAGAGGTGACAGCGATGGTCAATGAGAGGCAGTAGCAGTGAAAGAGAAAGAACTGGACGGAGACAGCAGCAACGGGAGCAAAATAGGCAGGAGACAGTGAAAATGAAAAATATAGATGACTGGGCATCATACATAGCCTTGGGGAGTCTGGGCCATTCCCAGCTGACTAACAGGTAGGTGTAGGGCGGGGTGGATTTTTGACCGAAATTTTAAACATGTGATTATGTGAGGAAAAAGTAAGTTGGAACCCCCCCCCCCCCTTCTCTCTCCCAACAGAATTTTTGAGCTACCGAGAATGGTGGAGACAGTAGCACAGAAAAAGAAAGGCAAAAGAGGACAGTGTAAGTGAGAAAGGAAGTAAAGAGCCTTATTGCGTCCACTAAGCTTGCATGTAACGTTGCAAAAATTAAACTCTAGGGAAAGCAATGCATTAGGCTTCAAAGCCAATTAAATATCCACAAGCTACCTAAAAGACAACAGTTCCTATAAAAAAAAGACGAAAAGACTCTAAATTGTATCAACTCCAAAATTTCTAACAGTAAAGCTCCATTTGTCAAACCTGATAAAAGTATTGTGCACTAAACATGTACGAAAATGTGAATATGAATATGTTGACAAAACCATGAAGCTTTTGAATAGTAATAACATAATTGAATTAGACTACTTCTAAATTATAGGCCAAAATCATACTTAAGAACTGTAATTTTCCCCTTACTAGAAAGTGTGTGATTGCTTCGTTTGAACGCGTCTGTGTACTTCACCTCCGGTTGCAGCCTGAAATCTGTAAAGAAAATTGTCCCATCAGGCCTTTTGCTAATACTAGGAAGACGCCGGCCGGAGTGGCCGAGCGGTTCTAGGCACTTCAGTTTGGAACCTCGCGACCGCTACGGTAGCAGGTTAGAATCCTGCCTCGAGCATATATGTGTGTTATGTCCTTAGGTTAGTTAGGTTTAAGTAGTTCTAAGTTCTAGGGGACTGATGACCTCAGGTGTTAACTCCCATAGTGCTCAGAGCCATTTGAACCATCATAAACCTGTATACTAATATTCTTATGGACGACACCATGAATACAACCAGGAATAATCTACTTAACGGCAAGAAACTGAGTGTGGTAGACATCTGTAAGCTCATTGAGTTTGTTACTTTGATACTCTCATACAGTTACTTTACGTTTAATAACCAAATTCCCAAACAGAAAGATAGGTGGGTAGTGGGTAACTGCCTAGCCATTGTATTAGAAGATATTTACATAAACCACTTAGAGCAAACATTTTTCACAGCTAATAGTCACATCAACAGCAAAATCTTCAACTGTAACAGTTATGTGGATGATAAATTATTCTTTTTGGTGGCACCAGTGAGGAAATTGGCACATTGGGAACAAAACTGAGCAGTATGTACAAAAACATTAAATTTGATGTGGCGCATGAGACCAGTAACAGCATGGACTTCTTAGATTTGAAAATCTCCAGCAAAACCATAAATAAGATTTGAAATTTACGGAAAACAAAGAGCAACTGATGTGTGCGTCAACAGCTCATCTTGCCATCCAAACCAGCATAAAATGGCATATTTTAGGTCCATATTGAATCGACTACATAAAACTCCACTTGAACCAGTTGAACAACATAAAAAAAGTTAATGTCATCAAAATATGGCTTCAAACAGTGCATATAGCACTCACATAGTTAATGTATCACAAACAATCAGAAAACATCATACAACAACCTTCACATCACACACCTATGCTGTTAACACAAAAGACAGTAGAAAGCAGGAGAAAATATACATCACTCCATTTCTTAGGGAGAATATTATACAAAATAAGTGATTGTTTAAAAATACAAACATAAGCACAAGTTTCCACATAGATCACAGACTTCAGCAGCTAGCGACTTGTAACTTAAAGAATAACCAACTCCCATAGAAAAGATCGGGTATATTCAAACTCAGTTGCCAAAGTTGCTCCTCTTACTAGGTAGAAAAAACGGGAAGAAGCTTCGAGATTCGATTCAAAGATCATTTAGGTACCATACGTTCAAACAATCCATTACAATCTAAGTTTGCAATGCACACAACTCTTAACAAACGGGAATAAAAAAAATTGAAGAACACATCCACACGCTGCATCATGCTGAGCGTAGCTAGCCTTGTGAACTTACTTGAATAGATAGAAATATATGTAGATAAAAGCAAACCACCACATCATCTCCTCAGTGAACAGACTGAGTTAGCCAATGCAGCCTTTCTACAAAATTTCATTCGCCAACTTTCCAGTTTAAAACATAATCACAATTCCCTTTAGGAACAACATGCAGACTGTAACCGAACATAAAACATTAGAATGAAATATAACAGCGTGCTCAGTCTCATTTTAATACAATAGTTAATTCAAACTTTGAACTAGCTATCATATGTTAATATAATGTCCACTGTCGTAATATTTATTTATTTATATACAGTTAAGTCCCAACATGTACTTTGATTCCTGTATGTTCGACAATGTTTACATAATATCATTTTAATAACGTTTTCTAAAAAAAGCTTTTGTCTACATTTGTTTACTTTATTTGTAATTAATGTTTACTGTGTGTAAAATACGTGTAATGTAACGTTTATAATTTGCAAATTTTCTACTGTCACATCAGTGTACATATTGTAATGTCTCTGAGACATTTTTTGACACTGTTGTGGATGTGATATTGCCATCTTTGTGTATATTTTCCCAAGTGGTAAAATTGTCTGTGTGTGTTTTCACATACTCTTTAACTATTTCGCAAAGCCAAGCAAAGAACACTGCAACAAAATGACATGGGATTTTCGACGTAAGTTAACCATAACTACAACAACTCAACCTTAAAGCTTTGTTTACATTTTGATGAATAGTTATTAGGGACAGTTAAATTTAAATAGGTAGTTTCTAACATCGTTTTTAACTGTAAGACACCATCATTCCAAGGATCTTTCACTATAAGGGGGCATAAAGAGCCAAAAACTTATGTAAACCTAAATAAATGTTTGGACAGCCGACTGATGATGATGAACCTATTGGTTTGAAACCGGTAACGACGCTATTTACCTAAATAAATAGCATCGTCATTAGTGACTGGCTGCTGTTTTTCTCCTTTCCAGTAATCAACCAGCATTTTGTACACACCCACATTCTCAATAAGCCGGTTTTGAATATGGATCGTATCTTAAAATGAAAACAGAAGTATTGCCATGTAATCGAATTAAATCAAGTGATACTGGAATGATTACACTAATAAATGACACATTTAAAATAATAGATTAGTTTTGTAATTTGGGCAGTAAAATTGCTGACTATGGCCGAAGTACAAGAGGATGTACAAAATATCAGCGTCTCTGCAGACTGGCAACAGCACTAAAACATTTCTGTGAAGAAGAAGAATTTATGGACTTCAATATTTCGAAATCTATTCTTGAAGTACTTTTCTGGACTGAAACGTGGACGATAAACTGTACAGACAAGAAGCGAACAGAAGCTTTTGAAATGTAGTGCTTCAGAAGGAAACTGAAGATTGGGTTGGTAGGTGGAGTAACTATTGAAGATGTGAACATCTTTTATGGTTGGTGCTTCGCAGTTTGTAAGTATTTGTTAACACACCTTGCTGTATACTATGAGCTGCATGTAAAATATTTAACTGCCGTACGTATTCGGGTATAGACCTTATTTTCTGTGGTATCTCGTATCTCATAATATATTCTGCCCTACTAATTGTCCAAGCACTGTATTTAATATATATGACCAGTGTTGTGACAGATACATCCAGGTATGATCTTAGGGATAACAATACACCTGTAACACTTTGGTCTATCCATCAGTTTTATGTTTACTTTCTGTGACCATAGTGTCCAGTGTGACCAGGATATGTCACCCAAACACATAGACGTGGCTATTATAAGATTTTAAATATTCCCAGGGTTCTATGTTTTCTTTATAATCATCGAATTTAACATTATAGAGAATTTGTAATTGACCCACATGTCGTCTGTTATAGAGGTATGTAATACGTAAGTAAACTTACGTTTCTACTGTTACGTATAGTAGATATCGATATTCATAGAGTTGTTTGTTTGTCCTCTTTATCACATGTTACTTACGATAGGCTCTAGCTCGAATATCGGTCTGGCAATTAAATATTTTACATGCAGGTCATGGTGTTAACAAGATATCATTTAACAAATAATGAAGATGTACAGAATCGAACTGGGCAGAAATTAACTCTGTTGCACAACTTGACTAGAAGAAATGTTATATATCAAGGATTAATTCATTTGATAATGCAAGGAAGTGGCAAAGTGGGAGGCAGGTCTAAAAATGTAGAGAGAGACCAAGACTTTGGCTACAGTAAGCAGGTTCAAATGGATGTATTTTGCAGCAGGTATGTGGACACGAAGAGACTTGTATAAGACTCACTATCGTGGAGAACTGCATGAAACCAGTCTTCGGACTGGTGACTGCAACAAAAAATAACAGAAACATTCAAGAGGGTAAAATTATTATTTTATTTCTAGTCAATGTATAACTATTAGCAAAAACTTATCGACTTGATTTCTAAACGTTCTAGCACTAACTGACATGTAAGGAAAAAAAAAGAAAGATTAGCTCTGAGTAAAAGCTTGTCAAAGGTAAACATATTGAAAGACTTGAGGGTCTCCAAAGAAAGAAGAGGCTACAATCAATGTAAGGTACGAAACAATATAGAAGAGAGAGGTTAACTGTAAATCCCATATAATGTATTGATGTCCGTTTAGAAGAGAGATAAATAATTGCACGTAGAAAAATTCGTGCTAATCTGTCTGCCCTACGTCCCAATGAATTGGGATCAATCGTCAAAGAATTTGAGAGTGTAAAACTGCACAAGTAATGGGAGAACTGGTTACTTAAATCAGTTTTCGCGTAATACCAGTAAACGAAGAGTGAGAGTCACATGTAACGTATGTAGCCTTTGTTTGTAGAAGGTTTTATGATCCATCCAAAGGAACTCGGATTTTAAAGAAAAATTGGCCGGAGTGGCCGTGCGGTTCTAGGCGCTACAGTCTGGAGCCGAGCGACCGCTACGGTCGCATGTTCGAATCCTGTCTCGGGCATGGATGTGTGTGATATCCTTAGGTTAGTTAGGTTTAATTAGTTCTAAGTTCTAGGCGACTGATGACCTCAGAAGTTAAGTCGCATAGTGCTCAGAGCCAAAATTTAAAGAAAAATTTATTTTTCTCTGCTAGTTACGTAAGACAGAACTATTATAAAAATTTACGAAATTACATTACCATATGCGCACAACTAATCTCGTTTCTCTGTTTTTGAGGAAATATTCGAACGAATTCACTACAGCTTTTTACCGGCCTTTCGTTTCATGGGAGTATTGCATGTTGGGTATTTACAAAATCTATGTTGGAGGTCTTCATTAGACCTGTATCGATTAACCTCTGACAATTTTTAGTTCCAACAGAGCTTTCAGAGAACATGTAAATTAAAAAAAAATCTGCAACTCATTTGGATCAGATCACTGTACAAGGGCGCTGTGAACTCGCACGAAGTACTGAAAGTAAAGTAAAAAAAAAAAAAAAAATCTGCTATCGAGATCATTTCAGTCAGTTTTCGCGACATCTTTCGCAATATTGATGTTAATAATTAGCATCCATGTGATTTTTAAAAAATGAACATACGCCGTATAACTAAAACTGAAGTCTTAAGCAAAGTGTAATAACTACATTTACTGTAGAATAGTTAACCCACAAATCGGTAGCCTACTTTTGATTGTTTCATTTCCCTTTTTCCGGTGATTCGTGTTTTATATCATTAGGTAAACAATCGAACATTCTCGACACACCGAAGTCCATTTATAAACTAAAATTCAACTAAAGTTATTTTTTGAGAACTAGCAGACTATACTTTTTGCCGTATGAGCAGAGAATAGGAGTTGTGATTGACACAAAATTTCATAGTATTTATTCAACAGACATGGTCATTTTTATGACGTCTTGTTTTCCCCTATCACTTGCACTTTTATTTCAGCTATTCTGTCTTAGTTCGTGTACAAAGTCTACTCTGTGTTTTACAAGGTGCTCAAATTTTTTATATGTTAGAAATTCTTCATTTTCACTTAATTTCACGCTCAATAAGTTTCTCTATTTCAGTCTTGTTTATCTTGTAGATAGGAGAATGCACTAATAGTCTGTTTCGAGTTAATTTTATTTTTGTTTTTAGCTTAATGTGTCATATAATTGTTTAAGTTGTTGAGCAGGAAAAAATAATGATTTCGTTAACTATAAATATTTTAAAGTGCAGCATTATTCCTCTTAATCAATATTTAATTACATTTCCTTTTCGTTCCACTATTACTCTTATCTTTGTAAGCCAGTTTCGAGTGTTTATCTGCGTATCATGTAAATAAAAATTTCGTACAGTACTCACATGCAGAGGAACACAATGGTGCGGACGTAATTTAATGCACAGATAGTTACATAGAAAAAGGCACCATACGTATGAAAATGGCAGCATCTTCACATGATATGCTTTAGTTCGATTTGTTTCTTGATGATTTGGCAGATAATTGGTGCCTATATTGCGGAAAAATGTGCAGAGAATAACACTTACCACCAAGTGAAACTGAAGACGGTCTAATAATTTCAAAGATCTGTGCCCGTGCACTTTATTGTGTAAAATGAAGTCTGGGGCGTTCAACCAGGGAATGGCATGTCAAAAGAAGAAAGATAATAAGAAGTTTAGTGATTGATTTTTTATTTTTTATTATTGTTATTAGCTTTTTTTAAAGCACGTATAAGTGCGTAGATATCTGAAATTGTTCATCCGTCTTCAATTGTATTCTTTGGCCAGCATTATAACTTTCCACATATTTTCGTTATATGTGCTCATACTGCCAAACCATAATGGAAACTATAATTAGTAAACTAAAACGAACAGAAACATTATCATGTAAATACTTAGATTTTTTTTCATGTTGCCACGATCAGTGGTATATGCAGTGTGGTGTAGTGGTTAGCGTCACTAACTGACGTGCTACAACTCGCATGTTCAAGCCTGACCATCAGCAATTATTTATTGTTAGTATTTATCATTTCTGGAAGGTCCGTGAAATATCTTATGTTTATAATCGTATATCTGCAATATTCCAAGTTTGTGTAAATACTAGCATTCGGAAATATTCGACATTTATATTACAAATTGTACTCTACCTCCAGGAGGTCAGTTCTGTTCTGGCTGTACGTTGGTACCCGTGATAAAAATGCTTTCAGTACCAAGTGCTGAACATCATTGACGACCCTACCTTCGGATTGTGACTTGATTGTTGCTTCGACGCGGCATTGTTTGGTGGAGATGCCTGGTACTTCAAAACATCCACATCACCGTGGCTCCAATTATTCAAAGTAAAAGCCGGCGTCTACACAGACGGGAACCGGAGCATGAGCAGTACATTATTCCTAAGGTCCGTATATTCAGGAAACAGGTGAGATTCCAAAACAGCAGTCTGCACGTCAGGCATCCACCAGTGTTTTTCGGAAAAACTGGTCTGTTTTCAACTGAAAGGATTCGATCCAGCCGCCAAATACAACTGCTGGGATTACATGATGTGTTTGGCAAATGTACTCGTATACTTTTATTTGGACGCCCAGCCCAGTAATGATTGGAGTAAGACGAAGAGAAGCTCAATAGCTGTAACAAATTCTAGACCGAAATGAAGGAACCATTTGGTGACAATCAAAAGCAAGACCGGCTGCCGAATAACAACGTCATGCCGAAACGACACAGTGAAACAAATGGAATGCTTTGGCCCTTTACAACCGTGCGGATCGGACTATGACAAAAGCCAACGAAACGTCATATTTAGTGAAAGAAGTCGCGTAAGACATGTACGAAGCTTTCCTGGTAAACAATATCATATCCACAGAAAATTTCAACAATTGGTGTCAGAGTGGGGAAATGCGACAGAAAGGTGTCAGACGAAAGATGTATGATCGACTTCCGAATTTTGTTCGTTTGACAGTTGTGGAAGACCACCATGATCTCGCTGCTCTCATAAACCAGGTAGTAAGGCAAGAGATACAGCAGTGTTTGGCAGCCAGAAATGTCGCACAGAGTACAGAAGTGGGAACGTCATGAATGTCGACCTCCTACATCAGGAGCTAATAGAGTATGCTAAAGAAGAGGTGTATCAATATTTGGCAATAATCGCCACCACTAGTTGAATGCACCGTGAAAAATGGACTCTGCCGACTCGGACTTGAGCCGCCGCCGTTTAACGACAACACGTCATTCGACCAACGCAGTTACAACCATCTCCTCCACCAAGTAAAACGCCTGCAGAAGAACAGACATTTGGAGAACGGAGGACAATGCATCAGTCTGTTTCCACTGTGGACGCCCTTCACATGTTGTGCGCTACAGCGGAGAAAAAGACGAGTTTTCTACGACAGTTACGCTTTTGTCGATTGCAAAAAGATATTCAGGCTCATAAAAGAAATCTACTGGCCAGCGATGATCATAAGTATTATAGGTGACCAGAGAAAAGTTTTGATCATTAATTGTCACGAGCAGCCATAACTCATCCCTAAGGTACGTGCGTATGAACAAACGAACCAGTCCAGGAAGGGGACCGTAGTGTCACTGACGAAGACTCGTTCCCCGCTATCACTAATAACAATACACTAGAGGTAGCTACTTCCATTAGGATCTGGCCTGACCAAGGAACAACGCTGGAGAGTAACAGCCATTCTGCGTCAATTTTCAGATGCTTTCAAATCCGAGTGGAGAAAGGATGGACCGTGCTGTCCATGATAAAACATGGTATCAGTATAGGAGAATCATCTGCCATTTAGCCAGCGTTGATGTACAGTGTAACCAAGTGAACGACGTAAAATCAGGGAGGAAGTGGAGAAGCTGCAGCAATATGACATCATTGCATCTACAGAAAGTCCTTGGTGCTCCCCAATGGTCCTTCTGAAGAAGAAGGACGACATATGGTGTTTCTGCGTCAACTGCCTACAGTCATGAAGAAGGATGTCTATCCGTTGCCGTGCGTTGATGACATCCTAAACAGCTTGGAAAGACCAAAGTATTTCTCAACTGTGGACATGTAGGCAGCCTACTGGCAAATAGAGGTTGGTTAGGCTGACTGGGAAAAGATTGGCTTCATAGCACCTGACATCCTCTATCGGTTCAAAGTTAAACTGTTTGGTCTATTTAAGGCTCCAGTGTGATGAACAACTGCTTTACACTGTAACTGCACTGTGTGCCTTAACTATCTGGATGGCATTTTCGTCTTTTCGAAGACTTTTGAAGAACATCTAAGCCCTGACAACCGTGCTGAAGTGTGTTCACACTGCAGGCCTCCGCCTGAATCCGACAAGTGGCATCTGTGCAGCCACAGAAATAAAAATATTGGGTCTGGTAGTGAATGGGGGTGACGTTCGTCCCAATACAGAGAAAACAAGAGCAGTCATAGATTTTCCAAATTCTCAGAATGTTCACGTATTACTGGCGTTTCATAAAGGATTTCAAGAACAGTCATAGATTTTCCAAATTCTCGGAATGTGCACGTATTACTGGCGTTTCATAAAGGATTTCTGTACCAAGGACCGACCCTTAGAAGAACTACTGCAGGGAGGCACAAGAAAGATCCTTCCTTGTCCTTAAGATGGCACTAATTTCTTCTCCAGTTCAAGAATTTTATGACGAGAATGACGAGACAGAACTTCACACCGACGCTATCGGTTTTGGGATATGGCACTTCTAGTACAAATTCAGGAAGGTGCTGGAAACGTAACAGCTGATGCTTCCAGAATACTCACCCAAGTCCGAGAAGTACTATTCTACAATCGAAAAAGAGTGCCTTGTAGTTGTTTGGGCCATCAGTAAGTTCTGGCCTTATTTATATGGCAAACCATTCACCATTGTGACAGATCACTATTGTCTATGCTGGCTGACTGGCCTGAAGGATCCGTTGGGCCGACTGGCAGGATGGACACCGAGACTTCGGGAGTACGACGTCACAATGTTATGCAAAAACGGGTGCAAGCACAAGGATCCTGACTTCCTTTCTTGGAGTCTTTCGGCTGAACACATCAGCGTGGACGAAATCCCAGTCATCGCTATAGTAAGTGACGTTGCCGCTGAACAGAGGAAGAGTCAGCATTGCTGAAAACATAGAAGCCTCGAAGGAAGAGGAGCCGACCAAAGGAGGATTCCATTTAACAGACGGATCCTCTGTGACCAACTGTGCTGAAGTATTTCCACGATGCTCCAACATATGGTCACCTGGGATTCATGAAGACTCTAGACTGAATCAGACGCAGAAATCACTGGCCAGGTCTCTACCAATCCGTTAGACGCTATGTGAGCAACGCTAAGGAAAGCCAGTTACAGAAGCATGTACCGCATTTACCTCCGGGAAAACTGATACCAATACTGCCTGTTACTCCCGAAGTGAGAAATAGTGCTGTGTGGATAGTAGTCTGTACGGACTGTCTCGTCGAGTGTGCTGTTACGAAAGTTACACCGACTACTGAACCTCCAGTAATTGCAAAATTCCTTGTAGAAGAGTTCATTTTGAAACATGGGCAACTCCATGTGATGATCTCTGATCGGGGGTACGTTTTCCAGTCGAGACTAGTATGACATAATTTCTCATTGCAACGCCGGTCATGGGATGATGACAGCGTACCATCCACGGACGAATGGTCTCACAGAACGTTGGCAGATAAGCTCTCGATGTAAGCAAACCTACGGAAGATTGGGCTACAATAGTTTCCATCGGTCATTCGCATACAATACAGCAAAGCAAGAGACTAAATGCTTTGCACCATTCCTTCTGCTCCATGTTTGCGAATCTGAAACGACACTGGATACACTAGCCCTATTTCAGCCGGAACATTCTTGGGATGACAACGTGAAACACATCATCACAAGGGCCCGAAAAAGAAAGACAGCTAGCTCGCGCATGGATCGTGGACTCCTAGCAGAAAGACCGAGAGGCCTATAACGCCAAAGACTGGCCAGTGACATACTTGGTGTGGAATTTTTAAGCCAGTACGGAAAATGGGACAATCGGAAATGTTACTAAAGCCCTACTTGGGGCCACATCGTATCCTTCATTGCTTGTCAGACGTCAGGTATGAACTCGAGGATTATGGCCTTTCATCAAAATTAGACGTCGTTCGTGTCCTCCATATGATGGTTTACTGCAGTCCAGAGGCGATGGGAGGTTCAAGAAAACTGAATACCCACTTGACGGTCGTGAAGCTTCAACGAGTTCCGCTACCTTCGGTGCTCATCATATTGAAGAAGCTGTAACAATATGATCAGTACGCGAGGATCCGCCAGCTCCGCCATACAGAGGACCGTTAAGAAGATCTAGATCCGTGCTTGAATATTCGGCTCCAATGAGGAATTCTGAAACAGTGGGTCGCTGTTTCTCCAGGAGAGCAAGCAACGCCGCGGACTCTGTTGCGTACTGCGTGATGTAGTGGTTAGCGTCGCTAGTTGATATGCTGTGGGTCATTGATTCACAGCCGACCACCAGCAATCATTCGGTACTTAGGTCTTATCATTTCTGGAATTTTCTTGCTGACACAGGCTTCAGTAATTGACGTGCTTTTAGTTTGAAGTGTTGTCCTTCGTTGATTACGCAGCCTTCTGATTTGGACGTGATTATGATTTCGACCTGACAGTATGAATTACACCATTTTCTCTTCGCTAAATTACGTTCATACGACTGTGTTCCTGTGTCGTGGCAGTAATATAGATTTTTAATCTTAAAAGAAAAGAAACCGTCCAGAATGGCATAAAAATCCGAAACTAGATGTCGAACGAAGATACCTATATAACTAAGTGCAAAAATTCCATAGTTTTTGTGGCTGCAGTGCCCACTATGAAGAAGATGTATAAAATATAGCTTTGAGATGTTTGCATTGGGTAAATTGCTACTGTGAGGCACGATGCATCATAATCCACACGATTCGAATCAAAAGATTTATTTTTACGCAAATAATTGTTGTAGTTTTCATTTCCTCTGTGCACCAATAGAGATGCCTAAAACAAATAAGTGAAAGATGTTTGCTTAAAAAAATTCAGTTGCAAAAGATGACTAATAGTTACTGTTACTTACAAGGAAAGCAGCATTGGTTAAGTTTACTACCCATTCATAAGAAGCGAGTCGTGGATGCTGAGAGTCCAACACAAAAGCCAGCCCACATAAAAACAATATACAAAAAGAACTAGGAGAAAACACGTGATAGGCTGGCCCAATTCACACACAGGTTGCACTAACATTACACATTTGTTTTACGAGAACATCACAACATTTTAATTTGTCTTTTTCACACTAACAAAGCATTAAGAATTGTCTGCTAAAGACAAAATTTGTTTTGGATACAGTATCTGTAAAACAGAATAACCTGAACAAATGACAACACAGTATTTCTATTGAAAATTATTTTGGAGTTTTTAAGAAAAAAATTAAAAATTTTATTAAAAGTTCAGTTTACTAAATCTTAAGGATGAATCTCAACATATCTCTGCATTTCAAATGCGGCCTCAATATTAACTAATTTGTATAGATTCAAAGCATTACGAGGGCTGAGGCTCCAGTTGGACCTAGGCAGATTCACATTAGCTGGAAACCGCAAAAGAACTCGCGTTAATATCACACCATAGTCAAATTAAGTCTGACAGGAAGCAATTTGCGATGCACGCAGCTGATATGACTTGCACATTGTCTTATTAAGTAAACCCACTTAAGGTAAAAATACACGAAATCTAACATACAATAGCTCTGCTAAAATTACTCAGGGACTTTCCTTTGTCTGCCAAATAAACCGGTCGCTTACAGCTGATCAGTGTCACCCAATAACATATTCATGTTATAATTCGTTGAAGGGAGGCATCATTGGGTAATCTCACATGAAGTACTACCAGTTTGCTTCGAAGATACAAGACAGTCTAGACACTGAATCACTCTTGGGTTTTATTGGTTATTCCACGGGGGCGACAAAGTAAACTCCAAATTACAGGTAGCAAGGCAGATACGATAAGACCTGTAGCGTGAACATCACTTCTGTCAACATCTGTTATTCGAAGTGCAATTCCATCACGGTTCACCAAGAGCAAGCAGTGTGTCTTCACGATGCAGTACCTTGTAATTCACTGCTGTTGAACACGCAACGTTTCCCACATTTCTCTGACAATCGCCACAATCCGTACTATGCACTCTTGTGTTCTCCCACATAAAATTTCCTTAACCGAGAGAGAGCTTCAAGCCCCATCGTCCAACGTTATCAGCTAGTAGCTTCCAAAAGCAGCGGTCTCTTGGTAACGACAACAACATATTCGTTTGTGTAAGGTGTACTGAGGCGACAACAGTTGAGAAAAATAGAAGTACACTTTAATCTGAATTAAAGACGCTAAAGGTGATTGTAAATACACTGTCGGAAAAAAATCGCAGCACCACAAAGGAGTTGTGCGACATAAACAAAAGTTGGTAGGCGTGTTTCTACATGTGAAAGGTAGTGTCTGTTAAAGTTTCACGCCAGCAGCGTAAGTGTGGCGCTCGTAGCGCTAGTATGAGGATGCAAATCAGGTTTGCTTTAAATACACGCTTTAACGGTCTTGAGCGTTAGGTGCCTTTGACATTATACGTTGTGAATTGATGTTAGTCAAGAATGCCTTTAAGGTGACAAAGACGCCATTATCAACACCTCACTAAGTTTGATCAAGGTCGTGTAATAGGGCTACAAGACTTGGCAGGAATGTAGCCACTGTACATAACTACTGGCAGCGGTGCTCAACAGAATAAACCGTCGCAAGAAAACGGTCACCAGGCAGTACCGAGGGGAAGACCATCGTGTTCCGCATATGGCTCTGGCGCATCGTACTTCATCTCAGCAGCAATTTAAGCAGCAGTTGGCACCACAGTCCACAAAGAACTGTTACATATCCGTTACTTTAAGAACAGCTTAGAGCCAGACGCCCTGTAGCGCGCATTCCACTGACTCCAAACCACAACCAGTTGTGAATTCAGTGGCGTCGAGCGAGAGCCCATTGGAGGCCAGGGTGCAGGTCTGCTGTATTTTATGATGCAAGCTGGTTCTGCCCTGGTGCCAGCGATGGCCTTGTGTTAGAAGGAAGTCAGTTCAAAAGGTTCAAATGGCTCTGAGCACTATGGGGGACAACTGCTGTGGTCATAAGTCCCCTAGAACTTAGAACTACTTAAACCTAACTAACCTAAGCACATCACACACATCCATGCCCGAGGCAGGATTCGAACCTGCGACCGTAGCAGTCGCACGGTTCCGGACTGCGCGCCTAGAACCGCGAGACCACCGCGGCCGGCCGGAAGTCAGTTGATGGTGTGCAACTAACCTTCTGCATGCTAGACATACCGGACCTACATCAGGCGTTATGGTCCGAGGTGCGATTTCATACGACAGCAGAAGCACTTTCATGGTTATACCACACATCCTGGCTGCAAATTTGAACGTCAGTCTGGTGATTCGACCTGTTGTGCTGCAATTGTTGAACAGCATTCCAGGTGGTGTTTTCTAACGGGATAACGCTCGCCCACATACCGAAGTTGTAACCCAACATGCTCTACAGACGTCTACAAATTGCTTTGGCCTGCTCGACCATCAAAACTGTCTCCAATCGAGCACATATGGGACACCACCGGACGACAGCTCCAGCATCATCCACAAACAGCGTTAACCGTTCCTGTAGAGACCGTCCAAGTGCAACTTGAGTGGAACTCCATCCCAAAAACAGACATCCGGCACCTGTATACAACACAATGCATGCAAAGTTGCATACAGCATTCTGGCGGTTACACCAGTTACTAATGTACCAACATTTCACATTTGCAATGGCGTATCTCGCGCGTACCTTAACCTGTGATCTCGCAATTTTAATCACTTAAATACATTACCTAGACAAATATGTTCCCGAAATTTCATTGATCTATAGTAATTATTTTTTGGTGTTGAGATTTTCTTCCATCAGTGTATATGGCTAGGACGTTATGTGTCTGTTAACGGCAGATTCTCAGTACGAAGTACAGACTTGTACATACAGCAGTGAAATCCGATCAGAGTCTATTTCAATCTACCCTTATTGAGTCGAAGTTCCCAAACTTCCGGTTTTTTTATTCCGTGCACGTAGAGAAGGGACACCCGAACAGTTATAGAATGTTATAGGGCTAAATTAGAACATCAACTGATTTCAGCGCCTGCAGTCCTGCAAACATACCTGCCTTCGATTATTGCTATTGGGCAGGCCATAGGAACATTTTGTTATTTATTATTTCCGTCCATACAAATATTTAGCAAGACAGCGATGGATTTTATTTGTATGAAGCGCTTCTTTCACTTACGACTTCCTCTCGCTAGTTTTATAAGACCTCAAAGTTCCTATATTTCTTTTCTTGTACTGAGATATTAAAAGGCGTAATAGTTTAATAGTTATCTCGGCTACCAGAATGCGTTATGGTTTCTCTTCAACAATTAGCAGTTACGACATAGAGCGTTGTTATCCATCAGTAACGTCGTCTCCACTAAAGGAAATTACAATAAAAATAATTTTGTTTCGTACATATACAACTATGCTAAATGTAAATAATGTATGTAACACTGGAATTTCCTTACAGATATCTTTGGCAACGGTCAATTTCATATATATTACACGCACGAATTATCACATACTGTCAAAAACATTAATGAATTGGCCATCCAAATTAAAGAAATTAACATTCACCGGCGTATTTTTCTCATGTCTGTCATGGATAGACTGATTAAAATTCCTACAGAGGCCAGCTGCTACATTTGATATCGTAAATCTGTGTTCAAATTTACCTGTAGTAGAAACAATAGAAATATTTTAGAGTAACTTAATCAATGTACTTATATTATAAAGGTAATAGCACAATGTGTGTGCAGCTAAAACTCAGAAATCAGTGGCGGTACGACCAAAGGAGTTACATGATGTGGTAGCCCTCTGTCCCCCTTCCATCAAGAAAGAATGCTCCCGTTTTTACCTGAAGGGCATGGCGTGGTTTTGAAGATGTAAGGGCCGGGAAGTTTAGCCCTCTGGAAATTTCTAGACCATTCCAGAACATTCGAGAGTATTCGAGATCATTCCAGAACATTCGAGAGTATTCGACAGCACACCACAACGTTCCATAATGTTCCGGAATGTTCCACAATGATTGGGGATTCCTGTAATGTTCGGGAAGATTCCATAATGTCCCTGATCATTGTGGAACATTGTGGACCATTCGAAGCTTTTTTGGTATATTGCGGAATTCCTCATTGGTGGGACTACCCATTGGTAGGGGTATATAAAGCAAGACCCATCGTGGTTTCTAACGTGAGTTTCTTATCAGTGATGAAGGGAGAAACCGAAAAAGTAGTGCAGTGAGTGAAAAAAAAAGGTGAAGTGTGAGCAGTCAAAGTAATAGGGTGACTATAAATCTAAAATAAAGTGTTTGAGTTGTACTTAGTGTACTTGCTAATAAAATTTTGATTTGAGTAATATTTTAGACTTTGCCCAAATGTGAGGAAAGCTTGCCAGTTCGGAGAAAAATGGCAAAAACAAAAAGAACAGCGAAAAAACGAAACAGACAAAGAGCGCGAAGCATATTTAAGTTTCCAACGAACGAGAATGACCACCGTGAAAAGCAGAGAAACCGAACAACGAAATGGAGTTAGAATATGTTTTCAATAAAAAAAATTATCTCATACTTTAAAGTTTATCCTTTTATTCCAACTACAACACCATCTTCTTACAACTCCCTGAGCGAAGCCGGGCACCTCAACTAGTTATATATACATAAAATTTGTTAACATCGAGTATAGATTTAAGTGTCAGGAAGTCGTTTCGGAAAGTATTTGTATGGAGTGTAGCCATGTATGGAAGTGAAACGTGGACGATAAATAGTTTAGACAAGAAGAGAATAGAAGCTTTCGAAATGAGGTGCTACAGAAGAATGCTGAAGATTAGATGGGTAGATCACATAACTAATGAGGAGGTATTGAATAGAATTGGGGAGAAGAGGAGCTTGTGGCACAACTTGACTAGAAGAAGGGATCGATTGGTAGGACATGTTCTGAGACATCGAGGGATCGCCAATTTAGTATTGGAGGGCAGCGTGGAGGGTAAAAATCGTAGAGGGAGACCGAGAGATGAATACACTAAGCAGATTCAGAGGGATGTAGGCTGCAGTAGGTACTGGGAGATGAAGCAGCTTGCACAGGATAGAGTAGCATGGAGAGCTGCATCAAACCAGTCTCAGGACTGAAGACAACAACAACAACAACAACAACAACAAAACAAATCGATTATTACTTGCTGAAATATCAGAGTTGACTGCCTTGCTAGAGCTTTTACTATTTCATCAGTATTTCATCTTCAGCATCAAAATATACTAACGCCAATGGGCAGCAATTTGGCCCTAGCAAACATATTTCTTAATCACTTAGAAGATAATTTTTTAAAAAGTAAAGGCTAATTGACGGAGAAAATAACGTATTACAAAAGATATGTCATGACCTCTTATACTGCTCAGTGCCACCACAAATGAAATATATCAGATACTAGCTGAAGAAGTCAGCTCCCTCCATAAAAACACAAACTTTACGGTAGAACTTGCAGTGAACTATTCAATAAATTTCCTGAATCTTAACGTTCAGGAATGACGAACAGAAACATGTTTTTGCCATATACAAAAAACCAGCAGTCATAGCCACCACAGTATACAACTCGTCACATAACCCAATATCATACAGACAGGATGCATTCATATCAATGTTACACTGAGCACACAGCTTACCACCGAACCAACACAGCGCGACAGAAGCAAACACAGTCATAATAATAGCAACAAACAATGATTGCTTAACAAAATTAATAGACAAACTGTCCATCAAATCCAGAATACAATCAAAGACAAAACGTTCACAGAAAACAATAAAACTAGCACATAAATACGTAACGATACCATAATTGGATCCTGTCACGCAAAAGATTGATTGTATAAAAAAAAAAAAACCTCGATGTCAAAATCTCGTTTGCCACAAATAGCAGATTAGCGTAGTGAAATTCTCACACTAAGTTTCTCTGATTGCAGTTTGTTTTACATTGGAAAACCTCGGCGAAATTTCAAGGCAACACACGTAGAACACGTAAGTGCCTTCATACTTAACCACCATGAAAAGTCATCGATTGCAAGCCACATGTAGAAAATATACAGTGAGACACAGTCAGCACTGATTCAAAAAATATTGTGCTTAGGAAATACAGCTGCCTCTTTATTCGCACGAATAGATTTCCAGAAGGATTTTGACACCGTTCCTTACAAGGGAATTCTAATCATATTGCGTGCGTATGGAGTATCGTCTCAGTTGTGCGACTGGTCTCGTGATTTCGTCTCAGGAAGGTCGTAGTTCGTAGTAACTCACGGAAAGTCATCGAGTAAAACAGAAGTAATACCTGGCGCTTCCCAAGGAAGTGTTATAGGCCCTCTGCTGTTCCTGAAATGAATAAACGATTCAGGTGACAATCTGAGCACGCCTTCTTAGATTGTTTCCAGCCGAGTTTGTCACTTACCGTCTAGTAAAGTCATCAATGATCAAAACAAATTGCAACTTGACTTAGAAACAATATCCGTATAGTGCGAAAAGTGGCGGTTGGATCTGAATAAGAAAAAGTGTGAGGCAATCTACATGAATACTAGTATAAATCCGTTAGGTGTCGGTTACACGATAAATCATACAAATTTAAACGCTATCAATTCATCTAAATACATAGGGATAACAACTATGAACAAATTAAACTAGAACAATCACATAAATAGTTTTGTGGGGAAGGGAAACCAAAGACTGTCTTATTAGCAGAGCAGTTATAAGGTGCAACAGGTCTAATAAAGAGACTGCCTACACTGTGTTTTGATTGCAGGGGTATTACTTAATCTAAGTATTTATAAGCGCAATACTCGCGACACAACTGCAAACTATAAACAGAGTGACATGACGCGTCAAAATGTGTTTCACTTACAATTATGCGACGAACAGAAGTATTCAATTACACCACAGATTTCTGTGTCCGCGTTTGTTTTTATGGCATGTACAAAGTGAAACTTGCTTTTATACGTTTCGTAAATTTTACAGAGAATGTAAGTTAAGGTAGTTTTTAATGTAGTGAATATATGTTTATTGTGATGGTGATCTGTAGGGCAACAGTAGTACTGCAGGTAGTACCAACTTCGGCACGTCCTTTCTTCATGGCTTCCTGTTATGGTAGTACTGTGTTGAGGTGATCAATAAAATTATTTGACGAGAAATGATTTATGTATACGAAACTCACATCTGTGTGTACTGCTGACGTTTGTAGAAGGTCACGATGTCGTCCGCTGGCTTTATCGGTAGTATGGCGCGGGAAGGTTGGCAATGAAATAGCGGACTGGCGCGAGGCGTGCGGCCGCGACGGTGCTGCCACCTGGCGGCATGCTGCTCGGCGCTGTGGGACAACGGCGGCCAGTCACGCAGCGGCCCGCCAGTGTAGGAGTAGGAGCTGTGTGGTGTGAGGCGCGTGTGTGAGTGGCGTGGCGCGGTGTGGTGTGCCGAAGCGGGGCGCCGTTGCTGCCGGCAGCGGCAATGTCTCCTTCCCAGCCTGATGGCGAACTGAACCACAGTTGCCTCAGCAGCCCCTTCGTGCTTGAAGAAACCGGCCTTCGCATACACTCCGGAGAATAAAGTGTTCCTCGTACGACGTTTCCCGATGCATCAAACACTAATGGCTGCGACGCTGTGTGTGTGAACAAAACAGTGTTTCCGCGACAGTGCTGAGTCCTGCTGACGTAACAATAAGCGTAACGCTACTTGCCAGGACTGTTAAACGCTAGAATTTTCTGTTCCCTATTTCACATATAAATATGAGAGTCAGTGTGCCTTAAGTTAAAGGAATTTCTTTCTTTTTTTTTTTTAATCATCGCGTACAGAAAATAAGTGTAACTTTCCGTGTGTACTTACTAGGATTTCTAAACAGAGTTTTTCAGGATCACAGCGCGGTGCGTTAAGTGTGGTGACAGCGCAGACAATTGTGAAATACGAGTGGTTTAGCAGACCCGCAGAAATTACATTTTGTCTGTGGCTGTGAGCAGGTGACGCAAAGCTCGGTCTGTGTGTGCCAACGGAACGCTGCAGATTGAGGTCAGTGATTTCGGAAATTGGGTCGGATGTGACGCAGCGTCCTTGCTTAGTGCGTGTGTACATGAATATTGCGCCGGGCTCGTGAAGGATATACCGCCAGAAACGCACAAAATACTCGACAAGTGGCAAGGATTGTTATCCCTAATGCTGATGCACGACCCATGTCAACAGTCATCGCTGAAAATGCGGGGTGAGTATTTGCCTAGTTCATTTTTCTTTTCTTTGTCTTTTTCGGCCCATGGATAAATGTATTTCTAGGAAGCCCGAAGGAGGCGTGACGGGCAGTACCGCGCGTATACAGGGAGGAATGTATCGGGGCGAAAGTGTGTGTGTGTGTGTGTGTGTGTGTGTGTGTGTGTGTGTGTGTGTGTAACATCTTCGATCGCTGCAGCGTCGTCTCGGCAGTGCGTCGCGGCCGTGATTGGCCGTCACGGGGTGTCAGTCATGTGACCCTCGGTCATTAGTCCATCTGCACGACGCTTGCCAGCAGGCTTGTGGCGAGTATTGTAGGTGGTCTCAACGCACCGAACCAACTTTTTTTAATTTATGGTAAAGAATAATTAGATGGACAGTTTTTGTTTAGGAATGTCGGCTCTTTATTACAGATTCAGTTATCGATTTCTCTGTTACAATGCACAGTACATTGTTTCAGATTAAACTCATGGTTAGGTGTTTGCCAAGTATTCGCTCAGATGACAATCTAGACTAAATATCATTTATTTTGTGCTAAACAGGACATTTTTTTTAATTTGGTTGTCCTGAATGTAATTGTTTTATGACCTGCAGGTTCTTTTCTTGATGATACTCCGTTTATTTCAGTTGGTTTCTTCCCGTCGAACGGGTATTTCTAGCTTGGGGCTAATCGTTTGCTCTGCATGTCCACTGTGCCTAACATACTAGAGGAACGTGATGCACTTTCTGATACTCTTATAGTTCTACAATTTCATACTCCTTCATTCTTCCATACTGTCATTACTCTCAACTAATTTGTTCCCATCGTCAATATATTTTCATCAACAGAGATACTGCACCTAACATTCTGGAGAGTCATTCTGTACATCCCAATGTGTCTTTGTCCCTTCAATTTTGTGCCCCTGCTTGCCCTTCTGTTGCCATATTAAAAATTCCTACATCCCTTAGCAGAAACCTAATTAGCTTCCCCTTTCTTTTGGTGAAGATTTTTCAGAGAATGCTTTCCTCCAGTGTCCTTCGTATTAATTACTGGATATAATATCCACGTGATATGCGAAACGGTGCGTTTTCATATGCACCCAAACATGTTTCAGCACCTCTGTGCCATCCTCAGTGGGCTTTCTTTACGTAAAATTAAGGTTTAAATGAAGAAAACGCACTGAGGAAACACAGAGATGGTGAAACATGTTTGAGTGTATATGAAAAAAAAAACAGTGTTTTACACAACCTTACAAACAGTAGGTTTTAGCTGCAAGCACGGCCAATTGAAGAAGAGTAAACATAATCATGAAGAGGCTGTGTATTGTATCGTCTTGCTTACATTTAAGTTGTACGACTATACGTATTTGCGTGTAGAGCGGTTCTTTATTTCCGGACAGAACAGAAATGTTCAATTTATAAATAAAAATTAGGCACCTGATTATAGTGGCAACCTGACGAAACGTTTGGTACCCGTAAATATTGGAAAATTTGGCTGAAGCTGAAAACTGTTATCTCATACAAATTTGATAATACAGTCGCAGATGTAGACAGTTTGATGCCTTTTGTGTTGTTTTCTTCCTGTCTTCTTTTCGTGGGCGCGAGCATAGTATTCGGATGGCGCCGGCCGTTTGAGGTGCTGAGAATATCGGCAGTGGTGAACGAGTGGGACAACCGGTGTCAGGCGGGCAGTAGCTGCTGCAGCAGCAGCTATCAGAGAACGCGCTGGCGGCGGCACAAGCTGCGGAGGAGACTTGGCAACGCCAGCCAAGACGGCCAGCCGCCCCGCCGCGCGCCGCGTTTCTTCTCCCGTGTTCCGTGCTCCGTTCCGTTCTGTTCCCTTCTTTCCCCCTCGAGCGCTGCCCACCTGGGGGTCGGGGGTTGTCGGCGCGCGCCCGCCGTGCCTCGGCGCGGCAGGGTGGAGCCGTCGCGTCCCGCCGAGTCGGGCTTTAAAGCGGCGCCGAGCCGAGCCGGGCAGGCCCAAAAATCGATAAGGGCGTCGGTGGCGGTAGCGGCGGCGGCGTCAGCGCTCGGTGAGGCAGGCCAGAGCGGGACGGGCTGAGGGCGTTTGCCCCAAACTGCGCGTCACCGCGGGGGTAATGACACGGCGCGGACGGGATGGGGCAGAGCCGCGCCGTGTGGGACAGGCCGGCTGCCCGCCCCGCCGCGGTGCGTATCGACCCGCACGAGGGTGCGGCTCCACCGTGGCTGTGGCCCGCCTTGGGCTAGGTAAGGGTCGTCACCCCGCCGCCGCCCGACCTCTGCTTGCGGGACGCCGCGGCCGCGCCTCGACGCGGCTGCTTGCTGGCAGGGCACCGGCGGCGACCTTGACATCTTCCCAGCGCCCCCACACACTTCCTGTGCGACACTTGCGTGTTGCAAACCGTGAACACTGGAGACGGTCGTTTTTATTTAGCAAACACTAACTTGTTTGACGCCAAACCTCTTCATCGCTGGCCACATCGGTATGTTTGTTCAGGCCGTAAGTCACATTTTGCCCGCGTTTGCACCCAAGTAATATAGTGTTGGACCTCCTTTTGCTCTGGTGCACCAGCTCGACGTGCACGGACCCGACAAGGCGTTGGAAGCTCTCTGCAGAAATATTGAGTCATGCTGCCTATATAGCCGTCCGTAATTGCGAAAGAGTTGACGGTGCAGGATTCTGTGCACGAACTTATGTCTCGATTACGTTCCATAAATATTTGATGGGGATCATGTCGGGCGATCAAATCATTCGCTCGAATTGTCCACAATGATCTTCAAACCAGTCGCGCGCAATATGGCCCAATGACGCGGCACATCGTCATCTACAAAAATTCCAACGTTGTTTGGGAACATGAAGTCCATGAATGGCTGCAAATGATACCCAAGTAGATAAACATGACCATTTCCTGTCATCGGTTCAGTAGGACCAGAGGATGCAGTCAATTCTATGTATACACATCCCACGCCGTTACGGAGCCACCAGTAACGTGCCCAGTACCTCGTTGACAACCTTCGTGGGCTCTGCGCCACACACGGACTCCATGATCAGCTCTTACTTAACGAGCTGAAATCGGGACTCATCTGACCTGACCATGGTCACGAGCCCAGGACAGGCGATGCAGGCGATGTCGTGTTGTTAGGGTAGACACTTCCATCGGTCGTCTGATGCCGTAGCCCATTAACGCCAGATTTCGCCGCACTGTCCTAACGGAAGCGATCGTCGTGCGCCCACATTGGTTTATACGGCTATTTCACGCGGAGTTGCTTGTCTTTCTGCACTGACAACTCTACGCAAAAGCCTGTGATCTCGGTCGTTAAGTGAAGGCCGTCGGCCACCGCGTTGCCCGTGGTAAGAGGTAATGCCTGAAATTTACTGTTCTCGGCACATTTTTGACACTGTGGATCTCGGAATACTGAATTCCCTAACGAGTTCCCAAATGGAATGTCCTTTGGGTATAGCTGCACCTACCATTCCGCGTTCAGAGTCCGGTAATTCCTGTTTTGCGGTCGTAATCACTCCGGGTACCTTTTCACATTTATCACCTGAGTCCAAATGACAATTCCGCCAATGCACTGTCCTTTTGTACCTCGCGCACGCGATACTACACACTGCCGCCATCTCTGTATGTGGATATCGCTATCCCATGACTTTTGTCACCTCAATGTATTCTGCCTCGTGCAAAGGCAGTTGTCTTCTTTTTCACCCATACTTGTTTCGGTGAAGTATCACCACGTCAGCGGGATTTTCTCTGTCTAGTAACAGATAAGAAAAAGCATTTCGATTGTCACCATTGCATTTTAATAAAATAAGTGGCAGGGCCTGGTGCTATAGCGGTAAAGAGTGTTTGTCCAAATCGAAAGGTGCGAGATCGAACCCTATTTGGAACACGGATTTTCAGTCTGCGTTTTAACGTAGCATTCACTTCTCAATTGTGTGGAGATTCACCAGCAACAACACGTCATTCAGATTCCACGTTCAACTGTAGTTTCTCCTTTCCCCGCCTCGATAACTGGGTTGGTTGGAGATGCCCAAGTCGCTTAACTGACGTCCAGTTGAAACTTGCACAAATGCAATATTATTATTAAAATTATTGCTTCTATTTTAACAATGGGCCTGTTTCGTCTGAGTTACCATCAACGGATTATCAAAGCAGTAGTACATCATTTTGGTCCTTAAAAGACATATACTACCGACTGGACCCACAAGAGGGTAAATATATTGTAATAAAACAGTGAAACACACGTCACAATAAAGAGTGCTCAAACAATCGCATCAGTACGTAGTGTACACCACTCTGTTAGCAACACAGGAGTTTATTCTAGCATGCAAACGATCCGATCATAAAGGTGCCGAATGGCATACCCCATCCGTGTTCATCGGCGAGGGTTCTGGTGATATCGCTGTCCTCGTCAGTTTTTGGACACGATGAAGAGCACGTTGCGTCGCTGCAGACGTATGTGGACGTGCACTGTCCTGCTGTAGAAGCACATCACCTTTCTGTCGAAGACTTGGGGATAACAGCATGTGATTACTTTACCCTGCAGAAATAGTAAGTGTGACCACGAGCTGTAATTTTGCCCTCCCCATAAATCCCAACACGAAATCTGGGAAAAGGAACCTGTCTGTCTTGGACGAATGTCCTCCCGAATAGGCAGCCTACCAGGTCTACGCCAAACACGTGCATGTGCATATCTCACATACAGACAGCACCTTCTCTCATCACTGAAGACATTCCACTCTCCAGTCGACTCTCTCGCGGCCCTGGAGTTGCCAAGCTTGGCGGTGTGAGTGATAGCCTGACCAGAGGTAGAGGTACATGTGAGCTTAATCCAGTTGCAAGCAGGCCGTTC
This sequence comes from Schistocerca nitens, assembly GCF_023898315.1. Lineage (NCBI taxonomy): Eukaryota > Metazoa > Arthropoda > Insecta > Orthoptera > Acrididae > Schistocerca > Schistocerca nitens. The sequence continues at coordinate 392,483,923 of NC_064618.1, forward strand.
CCAATGGTGGCCGATGACTCAGGAGGTGCAACATATGGCCGGATTTCGTTCCTGGGTGAGGTTGGGTCCGCCACCGTTTCTCGCATAGTGCGTCGATCTCGAATTGCGTCTGTACTACGCGGTCGTCCAGAATCTGCTCTACTGGAGTCGGTAATTCCGCAGACCAGTGCTGAAAGCAGCGACACAACACCCTTACATTGTGCCCAATATAGGCAGAGATTTCTGTATACGACCATCCAGTTTCCTGCAGGCCCACAATGTGACCCCGTTCAAAGGGTGAGTAGCTGTTCAACAGGGGTGTGCATTCGTCGGTGGGAGAAGGTTGTACCCTAGAATGAATATTGCAAACACTGTTTGCCTCTAAACTCAGCACAGTTTCTGCCTTCGGATACAAAACATAGGTTGCACAGACCGACCTCCTGAGCGCCATTTGAACTCCGATGAGCACGACAAATGAATCACTAACACTGCAGCCCCACAGTGTGCACATATTACGCCTTGGTGCCACTGAACACAGTCCTTCAGGGTGTTGCGTTTTTTTTTTTTTTTCAGGTTCTGTTGTATCAAATAAGTACCTTAATAGATTTGTTTCTCTACCTGTCTATCGTCTGCAATACGGCTGATATTTTGGTACAGTTTGTCATCCGCATATAATTAGGATGATATAAACTAGAGAAATCCTTATTAGTCAAAGATTATAAACTACAAAAATATCATCTGCTGTCAGACGACGGACAGGTACAGGAAAGTCACTATGGTCTATTAAGTTGTATATTTTAAAATTTTACATAATGACGATAATTCCTAGTCTGTATATATTATCATGCAATGTTTACCTGCTATTCTACAGAAAATAAGATGGATCCACTGGCGATGGTGGTGTGGAACTTCACCGAAACATGTAGGGATGGAAAAAGAGGAAACTGTGTTTGCTTAATGCAGAATACTTTTCAAAACCAATATACGTCCATAACGCGCAAATCACTGTAAAGTGCTTGGCTGAGGATACTTGCGATTGTACCACTTACTAAGGTTTCTCCCCGTTCCATTCGCTTCTGGAGCGCGAAAAGAATTATTCCTTAATTGACACTGTCCGCGATGTCCGATAATATTTGTAGATTCTTGGAACTTCAAAGGTGGACCATCCCGCCTTAAATAGCGTCCACGCATAACCGTCTGCTAGTTCAGCTCGTTCAGCGTCTCAGTAACCCTCGCCCAAGGGCCCAACTAACCCGCGACCGTTAATGCTGGTATCTTATTTAAATACCCTTGTCTTACTTGGTGTGGGTCCCACGCGCATGTGCAGTTCCAGTTTGACAGGTTGATGGCGAGAATAATCGCATAGAATGAAATTTATAAATAAATAGAATAAAAACAATCAAAAGTATTTGCGGAATTTCTACTTTAGTAACAAAACATGGGTGTGGGTCGCACTCCTTTATAGGCTTATTGCATTTTTCCAGTATCCTCCCACTGAACCGATATCTGCCATCTGCTTCTACATGCGACTTACCTTAAGTGATCATTTTCACATCGCTATAAATCGTTACACCCAGCCATTTGTAATTTTTGAGAACATTTCTCGTGGAGCAATGGCAGTCTGGCTAAAAGTACCTTAAAATGGATTAAAAACTGTCATTGTATAAATGGTTTCAAGATAGTCACATTGTGAACGAAACCAGTAACCATTGTAAATATTTTATTGCCATCAAGACGGTTTTTAATCCATACTTAAATGTACTCAGATATTTGCAAGTGTTGACTAGTTATAACTGCTGGTACATAAGATATTAATTTGATGCATTTTGTGAAGTGTACCGTTTTACGTTTTTGAATATTTAAAGAAAGTTGCCAATATTTGACCCATTTGAAATCTGATTAAAATCTTGTAGAATATTTGTGTAGCTTTCAGACAATACCTCGTTATAGATAACAGCATCATCTGCATAAAGTGTGAGGTTACTTGCACCCAACATCCTAAATTATGTTTTGGATGTATTCCAAGCTCTAACTTCCTCTACGAGTCACTCTAGTACCTTGGAAGCTATTTCCAGATGTCTTCGTAATACACATCCTATCATCATATCCCTTCTTCAAATCTTTGTTTTCAAATATTCTTTTTTTTCTCCGATTCTGTGGGAACCTACCCATATCTCATCAGCCTGCTTAATTTTTAGCATCGTCCTGTAACTCATCTCAGACCCATGTATTATCCTGTTTTCGGGCTTTCTCACATTCCATGAGTCAGTGCCATAGCATTCTATGTTCACATTCTCAGGAATTATCTGTCGCGAGCTAAGGCCCGTGTTTGGTGTATTATACTTTGTGAGGACTGCTCTCTTTGTCTGTGCTAGTCTGCTTCTTATGACTTCCGTGCTTCGGCCAACATAGATAATTTTGCTTTAAAGATAACAGAATTCCTTCAATAGCCAATTATGAAACAACGTTTATCACTGAACTCATTTCTGCTACTCCACACTACTTTTCTTTCAACCCATATGCTGTGCACAATAGTCTGTCTATTTAATTCAGTACGTCCGGTAATTCTTGCTTACTTTCATTTAGGATAGCCAGTCATCAACAAAGAGCATTATGTTATTTTGAGAATTACAGTAAAATCCGGTTATACGCTCGTGTCATCGTCCTACAGTGTTCAGTTTCAATAATTGTTTGTAGAGTTTTCTGTGCAACTGACGAAATGTATTGCGGATTTCAGTTTACTAAATGGATCCCAAGATAGGCATGCGATAATGTATTGAGTTTGCAGCGACCAAACTGAACATAGCAAAGATTTATTACTTAACTAGCCATCACTTTGTGGCTAGAAATTGTGAATCAGTCTAATAGTGAATCAATCTTTCATTCCAGTGATGAAATCGTCTTAGCAGCCTAAGAACCTTTGTACTTGAAAGAACGAATGGCAGCGGTGGTAAGAACGAATATAGCAAGTAGCCTCAGCTTGTTGTGCGAACAGGTAAATTTCGTAATTGCGTCCAAAAGTTAATCCGGCCCCTACTTGTTAGATTCAGTTAACATGGATTCCACGGCGAACTGAAGAGCGTTCTCTCATAAGAGAAGAATTATTGGTGTGTTGAAACTGTGACGTCGCTAACGTCTTAGACATGCTACGTATCTCCACAATGCACTATGTTAATATATCGATAGTCACAGTTCTGAAAAGAAAGAAGAAAATGACAGTATTGATAACGAATGTTACATTTATTATTTGCTTTGGCTAATAATCTAAATGTGTATCTGCCGTAGATGGGTGTAAAAACACCTGGCAGCGGTTAAGATAAGTGATGTAATTTGATAACGTAAATGGTTACTGGTTGCTGCAATTTCTTCCGCGGGTTTCAAACAATCGTGAAGCCTCTGTTATAGCAATTACTGAACAAGACATTTGTAGTAAAAATGCCAGAAACTGAAGATGGAGTATATGCTGAAGTATATTTCCGTAATAAAATTTTCTCAGGTTGACAGCCGAGCCAATGTGTTGTTTTCCAGCTACGTTTCAACAAGCTTCTTACTTTCCATCTTCTTCGCCTGAAGATAGCAAGTAAAAAACGTGCTGAAACGTTGTTGGAAAACAACACATTGACTCGGCTGTCAACCCGAGAAGAACTCAAAGGCGAAATAAAAAAATAAAAAAAACGAGAAGATTTTATCATCGAGATTCGCCGAGAAAGCCTGCATTCTCATATATTTCCGCAGTGTAATAGCCGCAACTCGCACTCGCGAATGAGCGGCCTTGCATGTAGCCAGCCACATACGCGTTCCCATTCAGTGCTACTATGTACTTCCTGGTTGTTAGCAAACGGTTTAGCTTCAGCAGCCTGAGGGCATGACGAACCGATTAACTGACGGTATAAAATATGCAGAATTCATAAGCCGGTAGATGAATGTGGAGCCTCTTCCGCATAATCATGTTTTTTGGGTAACGAATGAGTCCATGACAGAAAAGAGATATAAGACTTCGTGTAGTTGCAACTAGTAATGGACTTCACATCTTTTACGTGTTCTTCCTTTAAAAACAGTGACGTCACTCCTTTTGAATTCCGCCTTGTTGTTTCAGCTAATGGTTAAGAAATTAACCATGAAACTTGCAATAAATCCCTTTGAAAATAAGTCGATGTTAATCGGACTCAATATCTATAATGAACGCTGACATGAGATTCACTATAACTAAGCATACATACGACCGCATTTTTTTGTAATATACTGCATTAAAATGCTCAGCTATACTGTTGTTCATTTAACATGAATCCTGGCACGTTGTTAGTATTACCCCCCATTCGCGAGCCAAGTTCTACCAGAAACTAGAGATTCTATTCGCACAGTACTATCGCGTAATACCAACAGCACTTTGGAAATACTGCAAGAACGCCTGGTTAAAGACTAATACTCTGTCTAGACTTTTACCCGTAGATAACACTGATTCGAGCTCAGTCTGGGCGACGACAGAAAAGCGAAACATGTTAGGTCTTAATGTTTTACTTAATTGCTTCAGAATTTTTATTCTTGGGACGCTGCACAAAATACCGTACACAGGTAGCAACGGTACGCTCGGGCTGTAACCACTCCCATGGTGTTGCATTTAAATGTAACCAGGCAATAAATAGAGAAAAGGAACGAGCGTGGACTGTCTGCGTCAAGTTTAGTTTCATGTGCAATAAAAAAGTACTCGTATTCGACGCTGGGCTGACTGGAACTCATGTAGATTGTTCGTTAGAACAGGCACCACTCTTATCTGACTGAAGTTAAATAAGGAAGGAATGATTCTTTTGTCAGAGAGTTGCCGCTTGTGTTAAGTTTTGATAATGTTGTCTCAATATATTTTATACGTTCTTAGGTTTCATTGCAATTCCATGAACACACTTGTGCACCGGACTGTAAGCACGATTACGTACAGTCTAGCACTCTTTTTCTAATAAATAAACGCTTTTGCCTTTTTACAATAATAAAATAGTTTCGTATCCCCATGTGTTCGTTACATTGGAACGCGTCTTGTACGGAATAATGGCCTTTATGCGATGTACTCCTGGAGGATTTCCGGAGGATTACTGTGAAATTTTTGAGAAAATTATGCCTATTTGGAACTTTGCCCTCCCAACATCTCCAAGTACTCTGCTTGATTTTGTACAGATCATTGCATACGTTCATAATGTTCCATGAAATGCATCCTTGACCATATCGGCTCTTCATTGACTCCAAATGAACTAGCGGGTACAAGAAACCTCACATAGGATAGTGCGTAGTATCTGAAAACAGCGTGACAACAGAAGACTGCCGTATTGATTGTACATCAGTAGCACCAAGCCACAGAAACGTTTCATATCCTTGATCTTATTCACACTCTCTACGGATTGATGTGTTTGCCTCTGCCAATCCTCGTACGCATATTACGATTGTGATGGATATTATTTTGTTGACGAATGGATTCGGTAACGAGAGAGAATGTATGGTGTAAACGAATGCCAGATTTGAACTGTCGTAAGAAACACTGATTCAGTTTAATACAGCCACTGTAGATGCAAAGTGTATGTTCTTTTATGAGGGTGTCAGATTTGAATCTTTAAAGGTGCAGAGGCAGAGTTGAATGGAATGTTGGGTTGGAGTATATAATCTGGACTTTCAGGTAACAGTAGCCGTAGTTAACAGTTTATGCCCGCAAAGAAAGAAATGTGTTTCGTAGTCCATGAAAATAGCATTCACTGGGTTGAGACTATGTAATTCCCTGTCCGAAAGAAAAAAAAGTTCTTAAATACATCACATTAGAGTCTCTCCTTATGCCTATTGTTTTAATACTTTCATTCCTGTTCTGCTACATTTCACACATCTCAGACCCATATACATTTGTATTTGAACAATTTATCCCAGTGTGCAGAAATTACATTCTGACGTCTTTATTCCCAATGGTTATATGATAGCAGTAAGAGGCTTCATTTTTTCCACAGCGGACCCATACTTTTTCCTGTTCTCGATGGTTTCCTGTTGGCGCTGTTATATAAGTGGGTCCAAGTCGCGGAGTTATTTTAAGTAATCCTAGATCCGTGACAAAAGTTACTCTCAGATGTCTGCCTCTTTTCTCATTTGTACAAAAATTTAAAGCTGGAGAGAGACACGATTTGACTCGTCTGGGCCAACATCTGCTGCGAATAAACTCTAAAAGTTTACTTGGTGCTACTTCTTCCTCTGTCGGCGGCTTTCATGTTTTGTTTTTTATTTTGTGATAAAAGTGTTTGCATGTTAGGCAACTGTTGCAGTAAGTTGCACTTTTCTGTAAACACCGTTCCGTCGCTGAGCGTGTGCCGTGCAGCAGAGCTACAAAATTTCTTAATAGGAATGCGCGGCACGGCATTATCACAAATGCCGTAAAACACTGGCTTATTCACATCTCACTTTAATGTTTTGGCCACTAAGAGTGTAGTGAAGAAGTATCAAGTGATTCAGTGTCCCAGCGAGAAATTTCCAGCATTGTATTCGCATCTTGTCGAGCGTATTCAGATCTCGGACTGCCCTAGAAGTACCATTAAATTCTTGCCTCGATTGAGGACGAACGCAGCTGTTCGTTTGTGGCTACCACGGCCATTGAGTTTCACGCTGGATTCGTGCGCAGGGTTTAAGCACTGGCTTTCGCCTTTAAACGCGCCCTATACGAGCATTACGAGGTAGTAAACGTGTACTTTGAATGCAGGCCGGGTTGATGGATCATTTCATCCTCTGATGGGAGGAAATTGCTTCTTTTATGCTTGTGCTATGCGTTGTGGCAGGTAGATATGAGTGCATTTTTTGCTAATTAGTATCTGGGATGCCCTAATCACGTTTACGTGTAGCATTTTCACAGTAGCCTAGAGCCGCGAAATAGTCCCACACCTTACAACGATTACGAAGGATCTGTATGCTTGTGTATTCAGGTCATTGTAAAATGTTTTAACATCAGCAATTTTCAGTAGAAACGACATACGTAGGAACATTGGGATACGGAAATCTGCATGTCGACACGATTCGTGTCCTATATACAGTGAAAATAAACTGAAAATTACGAATGAATAACTGAGGACGTGCAACTGTTTGTATGATGGAGAGCAGGATGCTTGTACAGGGCTAGTGAATGTTCGTTTATAATCGTGTTGGTTTACCTTATGCGCTTGTTTTTACGTACTGATCATTACCGGTACTTGTAGATTACTAACATAATGTATTCTAATGTACAACAAAGCGAGAGATGCGGGACGATACAACCTTAAGAGCAGAAAGACCCATCGTATTAATAAAGAAAATAAATTCCTGAAATAAACCCACGATCGTTATGAACTTAGCCAATGAAACTTCTCAGATTATTATATTACTGATATGTTTTTGCTACTGCTATAACCAGATCCTGTAATTAGATCAAAAGAAACATAAGAATTGAAAATGTTATTGATTTGTATTACCAGTGAATGAAATAAAAACTCCCCACCAAACCTTGGAACTAGCAAAACCAAGTTCATTATCTAGTTGCTACAAAATCTTTGTCGGCGCAGTACGTTATCTGCCGACGTTCACTGACATTCAGGTTTTAGCCGAGAAATACCTTCGTTTTTTGGGTCATGAACTTAGAAAGTGAGAAGAGACTTTAAAATTGGAAGTAATTGAATTGTAAACATTATAAAGGAATGTTATCAGTGCTAGACCTTCTTGAAATCCATAGCAGTTGAATATTGTTGAGGGACACAAGAAACAGCCACAAATACTTTTGAAAAGACTTTCATTCACTGCAGTGAGTGATATCGGGCAATATGCCCACCTAGAAATGGCTATACTTGATTTGTCGCACAGCAGTTACGATACTGAGAAAAGTAATGACACGAATATATGCAAGTGAAGAGGACCATAACGGCCCAAAAGCGGTCACAGGAACGACTACCTTCAAAGTTCAGAAAAGTGCTGAATCTTGTTTACTACGCCCCCAAATTACAAATTTTCAAAGCTGTCAACATTGCTATAAAATGACGCAGGATTTTCATATGAGTAGCACAAAAAATAGCTTAGCTGTTATCATAGAAACTTGTTTCCGCGTTTAAATTAATTGTTGGTTCCAATTATAGTGAGTGAATCCTTTTTGTAACTTCGCTTTGTGCCGTAGAGCACCGCCATACCAAGGAACTATAGCCCCAACGATAAATAGCCAACGTCACATGCACGGTAGAAGCTAAATGTAATTTTAAACGTGGACAGCTGTCTGAAGACGAAACTGTCGTATCGAAACCGGTAACGGCGCTGTTTACACATTTTTAATTTGAGAATTGTCCGTTTTTTTGCACTTCTGTGTCACAAACAGTTCCTGTCATAATAGAATAAATTAAGTTTTTAGTATCATGGCTTCCTTGACATTTTTAGGTATTTATTATAAGATGGAAGTAATGTTTTATGTAATGAGCAGACAGGGTGAATGTCGGCTGTTTGGTATGCTGAGCGACATACCAACCGTGAAGTGTGAGGCGACTCGGCCACTGAACGAGAACCAGAAGAGGACAGAGCATTGTAGAGTAGTGCGGTGTGTCCGTAGTAGACTGACCGCGAGCCACCTCCTGCCTTCTCCCAGCGACGCCGCCCCTAGGTCACTAGTGACCACCAGGTTGCTGCAGCCTATGTTCTTGGCCTCCCCTTCCGGCTCATTGATTACTCCCTCTCCAACGCACCGCGTCTATTCCAGATCACCTCGTGCTTTCACCAACTACTGTTGCTCGATACTGACCAGTGGAGGAATCGGCTTCGCTTTCTCTTACACCAGTACCTTCTTGGACAGCAATCATGTAGAAGTGTTAACCTCAAACGCAATTAGTCTTTTAAAAAATTGGGAAGTGACATCTCGATTCATGTTGGTGTGTCTAGCCTACGATTCTGGTTATACGTTCCTAGATACTCGTAGTCTGCAGTAATACAGTACGTGAGAGTTTGGGTTGAGAACACCTGCTGCTGACAAACATTTTAATGCCTTACATCAGCATATCCTTTGTTTGACTAGGTTACTGTTTTATCACATTGGATAAAAAGCCTCTTAAGATAATGGATCATATTAGTTATCCGTAATTGAATTCTAAGCAATTGCTAACTTTTAATCATGAACAGCTGTGCAACAAAACAAACGAAGCCATCTCAATTTCGTAGTCCCAGCATCAGTCATGGCAACGAATGAGTCTTTTCAGAAGTATTTGTGGCTGTTTGCTGTGTCCCTCAACAATCTTTCATTAAATAACAACCATTGGTTTCAAGGAGGTCCACCAGTAATAAAATTAATTTATAGTGTTTGCAGTTCGATTACAATTTTTACAATTAAATTATTAATTAATTACAATTAATGATTAGTGGTGAAAACTTGTTTGGATCGACAAAATAATTTTATCTGTTTATCTCGTGCCATAATTCGGTAGAACCACCATAATCAGATATAGTAAAATCAATACGAAGTATCGTGCCTCTTCGTACTCCATTCTGTAACACTATCAGTGCCCAACTATTAGTATTATTTACAGAATGAGATTTTCACTCTGCAGCGGAATGTGCGCTGATATGAAACTTCCTGGCAGATTAAAACTGTGTGCCCGACCAAGGCTCGAACTCGGGACCTTTGCCTTTCGCGGGCAAGTGCTCTACCATCTGAGCTACCGAAGCACGACTCACGTCCGGTACTCACAGCTTTACTTCTGCCAGTACCTCGTCTCCTACCTTCCAAACTTTACAGAAGCTCTCCTGCGCAGGAGAGCTTCTAAATGAGTAGAATGAAATTTTATCGTAACGGAAAAAGTAATAGCTTCATACTCCGTACAAGTATTCATTTATCATTGACACAGCTGTTCCTGATAAGATGTACACAGATCGACTATTTGGCTGACATTATTTCGGAAATAACAGTACACTGAAGACATGAGACAATTTCATATATTTGCGTCGCTCGTACCTCTTCACGTGAGTCGCAGTTACAATTTCCGCATAGTTGCATTCATGGAAATGTTTTCTTAAAAACAGTGCAAAGTGTCACGCGCTTTCTTCTCAGATCGTACAATAACCTGTGCCACTCATAAGAGAAAAGTACGGCAATATTTTCCATCGGAAATTTTTTGTGATCATAGAAATGAATCCCGTAAGTTCTCGCATCTACACCCCAATTAAAAGAACAAAATGATTTGCTTGGTAAGATAGTAAGTCATGTCCCTTTCTGCCATTTTTCTCATCTGGTTTAGGATATTTCTGTCGTGGAAAAGAAAGGCGCAGCGCAGAGGGACAACCAAATTCTACGAGCGGCGTTCAGTAAGTAATGCAGCACTTTTTTTTTTTTTTTACGAAAGCAGGTTGGTTTTATTAAGGATTCCAATATATCACATTATTATATACTATCTTGGCTACAAAACCCTGTTTTTCAACATAATCTCCTCTCAGTGCTAGGGCACCACCTTACTGGGAGGGCCTGTATGCCCGCATGGTACCACCCTACTGGTCGATGTCGGAGCTAACGTCTTGCTGCATAATAACCTCCACATCGTCCACGTACTCTTTGCCGTAGAGATCGTCCTTCGTTGCCCTGAATGTTTTTCTGTTATGCGGCGAGGAACCCAGCTGGAACACACCTTAGAGTACCCCAAGTAGTGACCGAGAGTGTCAGCACAACCAACAGAGTCGTCACGTTGAGCAGCGAGGTGTTTCATTGTAATTCGCTCATTACCTCGAATAAGACTGTCCGCACGTTCCAACGTTGCAAGAGTCAGCTGTGTGCTGCCGGTCGGCGCGCGGGAGATGGGGAATGACTTTGAAGATCTGCGATGGTCTGGTTTCCCGCCAAAAGAAATTCGACGACAGCTCTGTGTTTTGAACACACCACCGTTGCAGACGCCATTTGGAAGTCTACGCATAGCGCCGCCGTCTATCGGAACTTCACAAAACTGTAGGTGCTGAAGCGGGACTATTCCACTATGTCCCGCAACCAATCCCGCATTTTTTCAACCGAAATTGGCCTAGAAACAAAAATGTTACTGTATTTATATTTGGTTACGTTAGCGGCCACAAGCGTCGCCTGCAGCCGACTTTGGCAATTGTCAGCTGAGGTAGCAAGCAGTACACGGTGAGCAGAATGAAAGGCTTCAATTAGCTCATTCTCTGATTGATTCGTTATTGCTAGAATAGTTCTGTAACCAACTGGCTGACAGTCACTTTGTTATTCTGGCCCAGATGTACTCATTGATTTTGGCTTAAACTAATACAAGCACCGAAGAACCAGTGTTGTTGTGGTCTTCAGTCCTGAGACTGGTTTGATGCAGCTCTCCATGCTACTCTAACCTGTGCAAGGTTTTTCATCTCCCAGTACCTACTGCAGCCTACATCCTTCTGAATCTGCTTAGTGTATTCATCTCTTAGTCTTCCTATAATATGTTTACCCTTTCCGCATCCATCCAATACTAAATTCGTGATCCCTTGATGCCTCAGAACATGTCGTACCAGCCGATCCCTTCTTCTAGTCAAGTTGTGCCACAAGCTCCTCTTCTCCCCAATTCTATTCAATACCTCCTCATTAGTTATGTGATTTACCCATCTAATTTTCAGCATTCTTGTGTCGCACCACATTTCAAAAGCTTCTATTCTCTTCTCGTTCAAACTATTTATTGTCCATGTTCCACTTCCATACATGGCTAGACTCCATACAAATATTTTCAGAAACGATTTCCTGACACTTAAATCTGTACTCGATGTTAACAAATGTCTCTTCTTCAGAAACGCTTTCCTTGCCATTGCCAGTCTACATTTTAAATCCTCTCTACTTCGACCATGATCAGTTATTTTGCTCCCCAAATAGCAAAACTCCTTTACTACTTTAAGTGTCTCATTTCCTAATTCGCTCAATCACCCGATTTAATTCGGCTACATTCCATTATCCTTGTTTTGCTTTTGTTGTTGTTCATCTTATATCCTCCTTTCAAGACACTATCCATTCCCTTCAACTGCTCTTCCAAGTCCTTTGGTGTCTGACAGAATTACAGTGTCATCGCCGAACCTCAAAGTTTTTATTTCTTCTCCATGGATTTTAATACCTACTCAGAACTTTTCTTTTGTTTCCTTTATATACAGATTGAAAACATCGGGGATAGGCTACAACCCTGTCTTATTATTATTAAAAGAAAACTCTTTCATTAAGTTACTTGGAAAATGGCACGATGCCGTAGTATGCAGTGGTACGGAACATAAAGTGAAAGATAACAACCGTGTGAGATATGAAATGAGAGTATCGCGCTGCAGGAAAATAAAATTCCGCGCGGGGGCCAACATCCTGGTGTTAACGGCTGTGGAATACGTTCCCCTCCTCGAGACGAAGTGCCGTCTTCTCCGACGGCGGCAGCAGCTACGCTTTTAAAATGCGTGCCAAGAAGTCGAGCCGAGATAGGGCGATGGGCGTTATCGGTATCTGTGGCCGGTGTTTACTTTGGAGAGAGGCAGCGGGAGTCAGTGGGCTGTGGGGCCCGCGACGGGCAGCAGGTAGAGGCGGGCCGCGGCCCGGAATGTGGCCTACGCCGACGCCCCTTGCGCCGGACTCTGCTAATGAGTCGGCAAGTTCACAGCCGCCACTCTGCCGTGCGCCGGCTGGTAACCTCACGAGCTGGTCCCTTAGCTCGTGACTACTGACACACTCACGTATTACTCTCAGCGACGTGGTCTGATTGGGAATAATCTTCCTCTGAATACTGGCGGATCGCTCAGTTCGCATAAGCGCGCTAGATTTCCCGGTGATGTTAACCGATTTGAATGAGCAATTTAAAAGTTGCTCTGTCCGTAGAGGACGTCGTCTGCAGCAAATTAATGTGATAACAAGTGCAGAATCAGAATTGCATTGCTAGCACACTGGACTGGCATTCGGGACGACGACGGTTCAATCCCGCGTTCGGCCATCCTGGTTTAGGTTTTTCGTGACTTCCCTGAATCGCTCTAGGCAAATGCCGGGATGGTTCCTTTGAAAGGGCGCGGCCGACTTCCTTCCCCATCCTTCCCTAATCTGATGAGACCGATGACCTCGCTATCTGGTCTCCTCCCCCAAACAACCCAACTCAGAATTGCATTTATTTTTATCATTATTCAATTTTACTTTCTGGGTGCTCCCCATCATCTTTTTCTATGTTGTGCAAATTTTTTCATCTCTACGTACCTATCGAACTTAATACCCCTTCTATTGTTTTTTTTTTGCATTTTTTGATCTTAGTTGCCTTTCTATACTGACGGAAAAAAATCGCGCCAGAATGTTGAATGCAAACATGCAAATAGATACTGGATGTCAATTTGGAGGATGGCTTTCCACACCTCTTGCACGTGACCGGTCAATAAAGGGATTGTTAATGCTGGTTGTAAACGATGCTGGAGTTATCGTCCGATGGTGTCCCATATGTGCTCGATTGGAGACAGAAGATCTGGTGATTGAGCAGGGCAAGGCAACATGTGGACACTCTGTAGAACCTGTTGGATTACAACAGCGGTATGTGGTCGAGCGTTATGCTGTTGGAAAACATTGCCGCCGGCCGAAGTGGCCGTGCGGTTAAAGGCGCTGCAGTCTGGAACCGCAAGACCGCTACGGTCGCAGGTTCGAATCCTGCCTCGGGCATGGATGTTAGTGATGTCCTTAGGTTAGTTAGGTTTAACTAGTTCTAAGTTCTAGGGGACTAATGACCTCAGCAGTTGAGTCCCATTGTGCTCAGAGCCATTTGAACCATTTGAACCAAAACATTGCCATGCTGTTCATAAATGACAGAACAACAGGGCGTATCGCCAGACGGACGAATGGATTTGCAGTCAGGGTACGTGGGATAACCACGAGAGTGGTACTGACCATAACTCCAGATGTAGGCCCAATGTGTCTAGCACGCAGAAAGGTTGGTTACAGGCTCTCAGCTGGCACCGGGGCAGAACAATCTTTCGTCAGAAAACACGACAAACTTTCCAACCTGTCTTCCATTGAGCTATCGTGTGACACCAATGAAGTCCCAAACGGCGGTTGTTTGGGGTCAGTGGAATACATTCTGCTGGGCGTCCGTCTCGGAAGTTGCCCTTGAAGTAACCGACTGGTAACACTTTGTTCTGTCACTGTGCTACCAAATGCTGCTCAAATGCTGCTACAGATGCGGCGCGATGCAAGAGAGCCGTACGCCGAACAGGATGGCCTTCTTTCTAGGTAGTGGCACGTGGCCAGCCGGAGCCCCGTCTTCTTTCGACCGTTCATTCTCGTGACCGCGGTGCCAGCAATCACGTACAGGGCGACAAGTCTTTCTGCGATACCGCAGAAGGAACATCCAGCTTCTCGTAGCCCTATTACACGACCTCTTTCAAACTCAGTGATGTGTTGATAGTTGCATCTTTGTCGCCTTAAAGGCATTCTTGACTAACAACGAATCATCACGTCCAATCTGAAAGGTAACTGACGTTTACGATCATTACAGCGTATATTGAAAGCAAACGTGATTTGCATCCTCATAGTGGCGCTACCCGCGACTTGCTGAAAATTTTAATAGGCGTTATCTTTCACGCCTATCAACTTTTGTTTATGTCGCAGAAATCCTCCAAGTGGGGCGAGGGTTTTTTCCTCTCTGGTGCTCCTTCCAGCGCCGACATAACTGTTGTAGGACGCTGTACCTGATGATGCACCACTAACCTGTCACTTTCTTCTGGCAAGACCGATCGAGGTGGCGCAGTGGTTAGTTAACTAGACTTGCATTCGGGAGGACGACGATTCATATCTCCGCCCGGCCATCCTGATTTAGGTACTCACGGATTTTCCAAAATCGCTCCAGGCAAATGCTGTTACAATTCCTTTGAAAAGGGCTTGTGCTCTGTGTCTACTGACGTCGCTGTCCATGGGACGTTAAACACTAATCTTCGAAACTTCCTTTCATGTTCTGGTAAGGGTTTTCCACTGGTAACGCAGCCGTGACGTGCCTCCTTCGAGCCTCACAGCACAGGGCAAGTCCTCTCACCCGACTTTGTTTAGGATAGAGCCGTAAGACGCATGACTATTCGCCCCAGGAGACCCTCCAATGTATGGTGCTTGGGGTGCGCCACATTGTAGAAGACTGTGTTTCGTTCTGAGACGGGCGCGGCTCTTTAAAATGCATATTTGCCCTCAATTTTAGCTGGCAATTGTACGAATGTGGTACAACATTGAAACAATCTGTGATATGTCAAACTTGCTCACTAAAATGGTAGGGAGGATTTATTAATATATTATCATCAGGTGGTTAGCTCATCCGTGTGTTTTGTCAGCCAGCCACATATCGATTTTTGGTCTCTTTCGCTGTATGTGTGTCCGTAGTACATTTTATAAAATTTGACGAAATAGTAGTATTTTTAGATTTGGGTGATAGTGTGATTGCACGGGTGAACGTGAGTGAGATTTTGTGTGGTAGAAGGCAATTTTAAGTTTTTCGCAATAGAGTCCTTGCGTAAAAAGTTTGCGGTTTGTTTGCCGCCTCAAATTCGGATACAGTTTCAAACTTTCGATGATTGCCTCCGTCATCGCCAGGCGTTAAGATGGTGAAGGCAGTCATCGATAGCTTGAAATTTTATCCGAATTTGACGCGGCACCTAAAGCGAGAACTCTTGTCTCATTTATCTCTGTGTAATTTTTCACACATTTTAATCACATTCGTTCTTGCTTGTTTTAGCCTCGGCGCTTATAACGTCGTCATTAAAAATCTATAAACCATATAAACACACACAGGTTTTTCTATAGACTTAGTTCCTCATCTATTCTTCTGACGCCGGCCGCGGTGGTCTCGCGGTTCTAGGCGCGCAGTCCGGAACCGTACGACTGCTACGGTCGCAGGTTCGAATCCTGCCTCGGGCATGGATGTGTGTGATGCCCTTAGGTTAGTTAGGTTTAAGTAGTTCTAAGTTCTAGGGGACTGATGACCACAGCAGTTGAGTCCCATAGTGCTTAGACCCATTTTATTCTTCTAACTAGTTCTTCATTTTGCACTTTATCTATCCAGTTAATGTGTAACATTGTAAGACAGCAACAAATTCCAGATGCTTCCAGTTTCTTCTCCAGGCATATGAAGATGATCTGTTTTTCACATACATACAATGATGTTCTCCAGACGCACATTGTCGTAAACTTGTTCCTTATTTCCAAATCAATACCTAATACCAGGAGATGCGAGAAATTTTATTTCACCTTTGCGAATCCACTGCGAATACCTTTCCGGCTTCTGTCATCCTGTGTTATCTGGCTTCCTGGATAGGAGAATTCTTTCATTACTACGTCATTCCCAATTTTGATTTTCATCATCTTAACAACATGGATGAGGCTGTTTCCTGTTTCGAACGCACAGACGAAACCATTCCCGTCTTTTTCTAGGTCTTCCAATATCTCTCTTTCTCATCCCACTTGTAATTCATGATCATCTCAAGAAATCGAAGCCCTGACATTTTCATGAGATTTTTCTCTTGATGATACTTTTGAATGTTTTTATTCGTGTTGAAAATATTTGACCATCTTCTAATATCTTTAATCATCTCTCTTCTTGTGCGGCCCTTCATCTTCCTCAGGAACCTCATCACTGCTGTTGAACCAATTATTATTAGCCTTCTTGCTGCTGTGAGAATTGCTTGGCGTTGTTTAAATGTTTGTGCATTGTCGTTGCATCGCTACAGGCGACCATTAGCCGCGAAAGAGCAAAGGTGGCGTCATATTTTTTTCTTGAAACCGTTCGTAGTCAGCAATTCGATGCGTTTACGTATAGGGGTTTGATAACACATCGAATAATAGTGAAGAAGAAGTGGCCAAAAGCTATATTAGCGAAGAAGTAGTCAGAAACTGCCGTAACAACTGCTGGAAGAAAATTTATGTTAAGGGAAAAAAAACCTTAATTCTGGGGAGGAGTCACTCTATCCTCGCTCAGAAGCACTGTTTGGAGTGGAGAAGATGTCCACTTGTATCGTCAGGTAGAGGGGCGTAGTGCTGTGTGGGGCGGGGGGGGGGGGGAAGTGGCTGCACGGGGTACCGCCCATGACTGACGTAGGTAGCCATGTGCTCTGAGCAACTGGTGTCTGCTGGGGGGAGAAGAGGGGAAGCTGCAATCCGGTAGCACCGGTCCCTTGAATTCGCAAATCGTACCGCGCGGGGCGCCAGAGGACAATAGGAGCAGCCAACACGCGCTGCGCGATTGTAGTGTGGTAGCAGAGAAGTTGACGAGCGCTGTCACGTAGAAACGGCGGCGCTGCTAAGCCGCGTGCACGCGCATCTTTCAACGTGTTTCAGTGTTCGTTCGGAAAAATATTCGGTCGTGTATATCTTAGTACGCTGAACACGAAGCTGTTTAAAACCAATCCACATTGCCATAAAAATGACACAGCGTTTTCGACGTGACACAAAACGAAAGCAGTTTTTGTCATGTTTTACCTCATTATTCGGTCCGATTTAAATGAATTAGTCCTGTTGTAACAGTTACAACTCGAATCTGTCAACTAGCAAGAATGTTGTTTAAAAAGTTCATGTACATTTAGATTGCCGCTTTCGAATTTGTTAAAAATCTATCGCCAGACGGAAAGCATTTTATTCGACCTTAAAAATTAGTTTCATCTCCTTAGCAAAGACGTATTTTAATATGCTCATTTACTCTACATGGCGTTTATTACTTAGTCTTTGGCACTTTAGCATCTTTGAATATTTTTATTTGCGAAGTTGGGTAATTTCTGAACATGCATGTTATCGACGGGATAGCGTTACATTACTTCATTGTCTCATGTCTGTTCTTGCTGTAGGGCACCGTCACCCCGAACAACTTTCATCAGCGAACGACAGCCAGCACCTTCTGTACGGCGGAAAAAATGTGAACAACCACCTGATGATGAACCTGTCAATTCATAACTGGTAATGGCGCTATTTGTTCTAAATAAATAGCATTATTAACAGTATATAGTTACTGCTTTTTACCAATAATTAACATGTAACTTTACACAGTCGCGGTCTCACCATCTAAGTTTCTGATAAAATAGCAACATACTATACAGTATGCTATTCCAGAATATCCAGTGAATGTGAGATTGAAATAAAAGGCGAAACGCGGCTGGGAAGTTAAATACGAGTAATGCAGCAATAAAAAGGCGTTTTTTGTATGAACAAATCGTCATGCGCTCTTGATTGGTGCATGTCCTCAGAAAAAAAAAAATGAATTCATGGGTCCTAATCGTACTGGTTTTGGCTAAATGATCACGATTTTCGTATGTTCTGTAACATATGGAATGCCTAATTGTTAGCTGTATGCTTACCAGTGGCATTTTTCGAACACAGTAAGCCGACCCGGAGACCTGAGTACACTAAATCAACACATTATAAAAATACTATCTCGTATAGCATCACCAAACGATTACAAAAGTGTCAGCCTGCAGATATATGATTCAGATTAGTAGAACTGTATGTAAACTGAATACCTTTATCGATTGAGATTTCGGTGAATCGGGTGGTTGCCTTACAAGCGTCAAGTGCTTGCTGTTTCCTCATTTCGTAGGTTCCATGTGGACCCTTTTCAACATTGCCACCCGCCACTGCGATCCGTCGTTATTTTAATGGAAGTACAGGTGCCAGCAGGGGAATAGTTCGTGGATGGCCGTGTATTTTTTTACACACAGCATGAACTGTGGCCAGTGTCAGCGGCCGTCTTCCGTAGGACGCTTGCCAAAGGCATTTAACACTGTCCCGCACCGTCGTCTAGTGAAGAAAATACGAGCATTTAGAGTGGCGAACCATATCTCTGATTGGATTCAGGACTTCCTTACAAACGGAACTCACCATGTCGTTGTTAACGGAACAATATAGACAAATGTAAAATGAATTTCAAGAGTTCTCCAAAGAAGCGTGACAGGACCGTTAATCTTTATACACGATGTGGCAGAGAAACGGGCCGATGTGAATACAGCGAAACGGGCCGAGGGTTATAAAGTAGGACATTTTCAATCACATCAACGAAAGGATTGCGTATTGCCACTTCACTTCTTATAGGTGCTACCACTGTTACACTGACACTCAGACAATCTGCGTTGGAGAATCGTTCTGTATAGAAATGTTTCTGATTTCAGAAGTAATGGTGTCTTTCAGTTCCGCAATTGTGTATAGGCGCCTAGCTGACATCCTCTGTTTCAGGAACATCCAAAGGAAGTAATCACAGATCGATAAGATGGGAGATACGGGACGCCAGAAATGTCCCCATTCCTTGAAACGATATGGTTACGGAACACACTGCGCACTGTTGCCATTGAAAAGTTGAGCACGTCTTGCTCATTTGTAGGTTCAAATGGCTCTGAGCACTATGGGACTTAACATCTGAGATTATCAGTCCCCTAGAACTTAGAACTACTTAAACCTAACGAACCTAAGAACATCACACACATCCATGCTCGAGGCAGGATTCGAACCTGCGACCGTAGCCTAGAAGCGCCTACAACCGCTCGGCCACACCAGCCGGCTCTCATTTGTAGGAAATTGTTCAAATTCAGGTGCGAGAATTGTATCAAATTTGCAGCACACGCCGAGATGTGACTGGTCGGTCGTCAATGTCTGTTCTCAAAAACGAAACGACCGATTATGCCACTTAAAGAGACAGTGCACCACACTGCGACCTTTTGGCTGTCTAAGAGGCGTCGTGTGGGAGGAGTTTCAAGTTGAAAATATTCGGTTTGTCATAGTTTTACATAAATTGAATTTTATGGATTTTTTTTCTTTTTTAACATATCGTGTTGCGAGAGGCTCACTTCTTAGATCGCATTGATACGTGCTTTGCGCCACATGCGGCCCGCGGTTTGGACACCTCTTAATTCTAATGGATAACGTCCGAAACTCCGTGCTGCTGTTCAGATGGTGCTGTTTCTTATCTGTAAGAAGGTAGCGACGCCAGAAGACGAATTTCAGGGAGACCTGCAAAGGATTGAGGACTGTTGCAGGGGCCGGCCGGAGTGGTCGAGCGGTTCTGGCGCTTCAGTCTGGAACCGCGCGACCGCGACGGTCGCAGGTTCGAATCCTGCCTCGGGCATGGATGTGTGTGATGTCCTTAGGTTAGTTAGGTGTAAGTAGTTCTAAGTTCTAGGGGACTGATGACCTCAGAAGTTAAGTCCCATAGTGCTCAGAGCCATTTGAACCATTTTGAACTGTTGCAGGGACTGCGCGTTGTACTTGAGCGTAAATAAATGTAGCATACTGCGCATAAACAGGCGTTCGGTTCACTACTGTTTGATTACACTATTGGCGAAAAATAACTGGAAATTGTTGTTTCCCGTTAAAATACGAGGGAGTAACAATCCGAAGTGACCAGCGTGTAACAATGCGAAGCGACCAACGAGGGGTGACCACATAATACAAATTGTAGGGAAAATCAAATGACAGACTTTCATTCGAAGAATCTTAAGGAAATATAATCAATCCAGGAAACAAATGACTTCCGAACGATTCATCAGTATTGTTGATCGGAGGTGCGACAGTTGCGCTGTAGGATTGACAGAAGGGATAGAGAAGATCCAACGAAGGGCGGCTAATGGCACTGTCGCAGGATCGTTTAGTGGGGCGAAGGCATTACGGAGATGCTCAACCAACTACAGTGGTGATGCTGCAAGGGAGGCGTTGTACAACACGGAGAGGTTTGCTGTTGAAGTTCCGAGAGCGTACATCTACATCTACGTTTATACTCCGCAAGCCACTGAACGGTGTGTGGCGGAGGGCACTTTACGTGCCACTGTCATTACCTCCCTTTCCTGTTCCAGTCGCGTATGGTCCGCGGGAATAACGACTGCCGGAAAGCCTCCGTGCGCGCTCGAATCTCTCTAATTTTACATTCGTGATCTCCTCGGGAGGTATAAGTAGGGGGAAGCAATATATTCGATACCTCATCCAGAAACGCACCGTCTCGAAACCTGGACAGCAAGCTACATGGCGATGCAGAGCGCCTCTCTTGCACAGTCTGCCACTTGAGTTTACTAAACATCTCCGTAACGCTATCACGCTTAGCAAATAACTCTGTGACGAAACGCGCCGCTCTTCTTTGGATCTTCTCTATCTCCTCTGTCAACCCGACCTGGTACGGATCGCATACTGATGAGCAATACTCAAGTATAGGTCGAACGAGTGTTTTGTAAGCCACCTCCTTTGCGATGGACTACATTTTCTAAGGACTCTCCCAATGAATCTCAACCTGGCAACCGCCTTACCAACAATGAATCTTATATGATCATTCCACTTCAAATCGTTCCGGACGGATACTCCCAGATATTTTACAGAAGTAACTGCTACCAGTGTTTGTTCCGCTACCATATAATCATACAATAAAGGATCCTTCTTTCTACATATTCGCAATACATTACATTTTTCTGTGTTAAGGGTCAGTTGCCACTCCCTGAACCAAGTGCGGAAAGTCTCTGGCAATTCCCACACGTCTTCACGAAATGACCAGAAGGAGAAAATCCGAGAATTTAATGGTAATACAGAGGTTTGCCTACAATCATTCTGCTCATGTGGCATTCGCGAATGGAACAGGGAAAAGGGGGGGGGGGGTTGGGGTACTGAGTGGCACCGCCACAAGTATCCTCGGATGCACGCCGTAAGTTGTGTGTTCGTGAATATAGATGTAGACGTGTCGGTGGCGAGGCAGTGCAGATTGCGAAGGAGCCGGAGCGGCGAGCGGTGAGCTAGTGGCGAGGCGGCGGGACCGGAACGGCGGAGGAAGCTGGAGTGTGGTGGAGATGTCACAACAGCGCGCCGCGCTGCGCGGCTCTGCCTCACTGTGCCGAGCTCGGCGGCCAGCTACAGGCAGGCAGGCCGGCCGGCCGCTAGCACAGCACAGCATAGCGACACAGCCGCCGAGGGGCACCCCTCGCTCCACACCAGAGCACCAACTGACAAGGCCCACGGACTCGTTTTCTATTTCAGCCCAAGGTCAAACGCTGTCGTGCCAATTACACGTCTGCCAGGGAAGACGGCGCATCTCACTCGAGCGCGCAAGTTTTTATTTTAAATACAATTTGTACGTGTTTCGTAGAATTGGCTGAGGTGCGCTAGTGTATTAGGAAATTTATAAAGTAATAATTTTGCAGCTTCAGTCACGTTTTTATTTTCCGATATTTATTCGCACTGCTCGTTTCGGCAGCATCAGGTGCCCAACTGTTAAGTACGTACAAGCTCTGCGAAAAATTTTTTGTTGCGTGTGACAGGGGTATTATGTTACACTTACCTTTATCCACAAAGATTGTTTTATGTTAATGTGCCCCATTATTTTCTATTATTTAAATGATGTGAAAGATATTTTTGCATACAAGTAACGGAAATACCTGCTGATAGGGCACAAGACTAAGCACATCACCTTTACTTCACACTTTCTTGTACAGTTACTTGCAGTGTAATAAAAAATGGCTCTGAGCACTATGGGACTTAACATCTGAGGTCATCAGTCCCCTAGAACTTAAGAATTACTTAAACCTAACTAACCTAAGGACATCACACACATCCATACCCGAGGCAGGATTCGAACCTGCGACCGTAGCGGTCGCGCGGTTCCAGACTGCAGCGCCTAGAAACGCTCGGCCACACCGGCCGGCGCAGTGTAATAGTTAGAACACGTAACAAGCTTGTTTAACTGCGATGCTGACACTCCTTGTACAAGAATGATTATATCATGGCTCATGTGATATATGGTGATTTCTAATAGTGCTCTAATTTTTAACTATTTATTTTTACGGTAATTGGGCGAGCATTCTTGAACTCTCTTGACTATTAATGAGACATACATTCAGTATTGAAAAAATCTTTAAAAAATATTACTTTGCTGCATTTGAATGTATTATTGATGAAAACATCGATGTCTTCATGTTAGGTGTTATGATGCCTTCATATAAGTCGTTATGATGTGCCTTTTTCCATTTAATGTACTATGTGATGGTTACTATGTTTTCAGCTACACACATGACACAGTTTCACTCTACAACTTGAGTATTCTATACATATTGTAAGGGCGACAGACAGCAATAATAGAACGAAATTGACCACAATAAATCGCAACCATTTACGATTTTTATTAATTATGTATTTGGTTGAACAACACAGTAGCCGGCCGGAGTGGCCGAGCGGTTCTAAGCGCTTCAGTCTGGAACCGCGCGACCGCTACTGTCGCAGGTTCGAATCCTGCCTCAGGCGTGGATGCGTGTGATGTCCGTAGGTTAGTTAGGTTTAAGTAGTTCTAAGTTCTAGGGGACTGATGACCTCAGAAGTTAAGTCCCATAGTGCTCAGAGCCATTTGAATCAATAACACTGTAATATGGTAGAGTCTATCTTGGCTCAGCGGTAGGTAGTCCTTAGACACAGGAGGTAATTCATGTGACAGATTTTATTATGAATATGGATGTGCCATTTTTATGCTAATTGAAATTTGAAGCTACCAACCAACGGAATATATTGTCTCGTCTCCCATTTGACCTTTTTAAAATCACACTGAGTTTGTACTGGCGTTTGAAAATTGCTCATTTCTATCATTTCTTCTTTGTAGCACTGCTGTTACACTACTCAGTATAAGATTTGCACTGACGATTTGACATCAGAACGATAGTCAAGGTACGTTAACATACAGACACTGCATACCTCCTTCCGTTACCAAACTGTCGATTCGCTTTATGTCTGATAATGTTTCCTGTCAACAGATCCCTTTCTTTTTCCCTGTTTGATCTCCGTTTTATCTATTACTTCGTCATTAGTTATTAGCTCTACCTGTGTACGCACTATCACTGTCTCTCTTTCTGTGTGTGTGTGTGTGTGTGTGTGTGTGTGTGTGTGTTTGTGAGAGAGATACAGAGAGAGGGGGGGGGGAGGGGAGGGAGAGGACCGGAGAACGGCTAGTGGAAATGTAAATCATGTATTGAAGAGAAGTATGTTAAAGACTCGGTCCTACCGTATTTACACGTTCTCGTTTAGTCTATATTATCACACTGTTGATGGATCGCCATTCAAACTGTTTAGTTATCAACATTATATCATTTCATCCCAACATCTACGAGGAAACATGTTAGCGCGAAAACAGTACCAGCCGTACTTTAAGATAATGGTAGAAACCGTAACCGTAACAGGAATTCCGTGTGACGGGTCATTCATATCAAATAGGTTGGTGTTTTAAGTTAAGAAGCGTGGGCACTTTCTCCATTGCGTCTGTTGTGCGGTCTAACTGCTGTCACTCCCACTAACAAGGTTGTTCGTTGGCTCACGCTCATTTTACTGCAGAGATTTTTGTGGTTTCATCGCGAAATTGCAGTCTTGTGGCAAGTGGCCAAAGAAATTGGAGGTTTTCGTTCTTGTTAAAGCCAATATTTGTCTTCGTGGTTACAACTTCTTTTGGGTGCTTCTTCGGCATAACGGGGTCTTAGTACCTCTGCCTACGCTGTCAATATCATCATTTACTAGTGTAAACATACTTGAAATGTAAGTTCAAATACTATGGTGGAGCCATTTTAATGTTTAGTGGTGTCAGACAACTTTAAACGTAAGTCGTCATACTGGAAATAGAATACGTACTTTACGTAACATCAACTTAAATTTTCCGTATAATCTCAGTTTGTATATTTTTCTTTCGGGGTAGGTATTAAAATCCATGGAGAAGAAATAAAAACTTTGAGGTTCGCCGATGACATTGTAATTCTGTCACAGACAGGAAAGGACCTGGGAGAGCAGTTGAACGAAATGGACAGTGTCTTGAAAGGAGGATATAAGATGAACATCAAGAAAATCAAAACGAGGATAATGGGGTGTAGCGGTATTAAGTCGGGTGATGCTGAGGGAATTAGATTAGAAAATGAGTTTTGCTATTTGGGGAGCAAACTGATGATGGTCGAAGTAGAAAGGATATAAAATGTAGACTGGCAATGGCAAAGGAAAGCATTTATCAAGAAGAGAAATTTGTTAACATCGAGTATATGATTCAAATGGCTCTGAGCTCTATGGGACTTAACATCTGAGGTCATCAGTTCCCTAGAACTTAGGACTACTTAAACCTAACTAATCTAAGGATAGCACACACATCCATGCCCGAGGGAGGATTCGAACCTGCGACCGTAGCAGTCGCGCGGTTCCGGACTGAAGCGCCTAGAACCGCTCATCCACCGCGGCCGGCTAACATCGAGTATAGATTTAAGTGTCAGGAAGTCGTTTCTGAAAGTATTTGTATGGAGTGTAGCCATGTATGGAAGTGAAACATGGACGATAAATAGTTTGGACGAGAAGAGAATAGAAGCTTTCGAAATGTGGTGCTACAGAAGAAGCTGAAGATTAGATGGGTAGATCACATAACTAATGAGGAGGTATTGAATAGAATTGGGGAGAAGAGGAGCTTGTGCCAGAACTTGACTAGAAGAAGGGACCGGTTGGTAGGACATGTTCTGAGGCATCAAGGGATCACCAATTTAGCATTGGAGGGCAGCGCGGAGGGTAAAAATCGTAGAGGGAGACCAAGAGATGAATACACTAAGCAGATTCAGAAGGATGTAGGCTGCAGTAGGTACTGGGAGATGAAGAAGCTTGCACAGGATGGAGTAGCATGGAGAGCTGCACCAAACCAGTCTCTGGACTGAAGATCACAACAACAACAACAACAACAACATTCTGATGAGGCTCTTGTTTATTTTAAGACTGAAACCAGTAAATAAAAAATACGAAGTGCGACTTGCGGCTGTTTTGGAAAACTTGGTGCCCGACCTAAATGTTTAGCGCACTGGAATCGCATTCGGGAGGACGGAGGTTCATCTCCGCGTCCGGCCATCGTGATTTGCGTTTTCCGTGATTTCCCTAAATCGCTCCAGGCAGATGCGGCAATGGCTCCTTTGAAAGGTCACGGCCGTTTCCTCTCCCATCTTTGAAATAATCCGAACTTGTTCTCCGTCTCAGATGACCGCGACGCTGACAGTACGTTAAACCCTGACTTTCCATCCTTTCTTCCCACCTTCGGATTCTCGGGAGGCAACACAAAAAAGCTAGGAGGCATTTAGGCCTCACCGAAGAGTTGTTGAAGCGGGTGTCGAGCTGTTAATAAATGAAGCCAGTAGGGTATGAATGAAGATGGGCGCAGGAGTGTGGACCGGTCGGCGGGTGCCGCGGAGGCTGGCCGTGAACGGCGAGCGCTGTCTCAGTCGGCGACAGCAGGCAGACAGCGGCTGCCGGCCCCTTCCACAGGCGCGGCGGGCGGCGCCGCTTCCGCTCAAAACTCATTAGGGAAAATGAGGCTGTGCGGGGCCCGGCCGCGGGACGTGTTATCCCGGCACGGCGCGCCGCGGCGCAGCTGTCGCGCCGCCGCCTCACTCGCCGCCTCGGCAGTCCACACAGGATGCCGCGGGGCCCCGGCACGACACATTTCCTCCTTTTGTTTCGCTCCTCTCTGCCCGCGGCGGAGCGCAGGCCTTGGCCGAGATGCCGCTACGCAGATCCTTCCTCACAAGCAACTCGCGTGTCCCTCCACGCCAATTTCTCCATACGCGAGCAAGTTTTCTCCAGGTTTAAGCATTGCTTGAAAGCATCACAAAAAGTAATGGGAAGGACCTACGTCTGTATCCATGCTGTCCTCCGTGAAGTGCGCGGCGGAGAATATTTCTTACCGTGCCATTAATTAATACACATGTTGCTAACCGCGAAGCTTTTCTTGATCATGTTTTGTTTGTTCCTGGTATGCTTGTTGCGTTTATTCTGTTACGTATGAAAATACCAGCTTTCGAAGTAGTCACTACCGTCATTCGCAGAAACACAACTGACTGCCGAAGAAGTAACGGAATCACTCAGATGTTGTAATGCCCAATGCGGCCAGAGACTACATTTGGGCCAACTGTACAGGGTGTTCCATTGATAGTGACCGGGCCAAATATATCACGAAATAAGCGTCAAACGAAAAAACTACAAAGAACGAAACTTGTCTAACATGAAGGGGGAAACCAGATGGCGCTATGGTTCGCCCGCTAGATGGCGCTACCATAGGTCAAACGGATATCAACTGCGTTTTTTAAAAATAGGAACCCCCATTTTTTATTACATATTCCTGTAGAACGTAAAGAAATATGAATGTTTTAGTAGGACCACTTTTTTCGCTTTGTGATAGATGGTGCTGTAATAGTCACAAACGTATAAGTACGTGGTATCACGTAACATTCCGCCAGTGCGGACGGTATTTGCATCGTGATACATTACCCGTGTTAAAATGGACCGTTTACCAATTGCGGAAAAGGTCGATATCGTGTTGATGTATGGCTTTTGTGATCAAAATGCCCAACGGGCGTGTGCTATGTATATTGCTCGGTATCCTGGACGACATCATCCAAGTGTCCGGACCGTTCGCCGGATAGTTACGTTATTTAAGGAAACAGGAAATGTTCAGCGACATGTGAAACGTCAACCACGACCTGCAACAAATGATGATGCCCAAGTAGGTGTTTTAGCTGCTGTCGCGGCTAATCCGCACATCAGTAGCAGACAAATCGCGCGAGAATCGGGAATCTCAAAAACGTCGGTGTTGAGAATGCTACATCAACATCGATTGCACCCGTACCATATTTCTGTGCACCAGTAATTGCATGGCGACGACTTTGAACGTCGTGTACAGTTCTTCCACTGGGCACAAGAGAAATTACGGGACTATGACAGATTTTTTGCACGCGTTTTATCTAGCTAGGAAGTGTTATTCACCAACAGCGGCAACGTAAACCGGCATAATATGCACAGTTGGGCAACGGAAAATCCACGATGGCTGCGACAAGTGGAACATCAGCGACCTTGGCGGGTTAATGTATAGTGCGGCATTATGGGAGGAAGGATAAGGTTGACGGACATCATTTTGAGCATTTATTGCATTAATGTGGTATTTACAGTTAATCACGCTGTAACAGCATGCGTTCTCAGAAATGATAAGTTCACAAAGGCACATGTATCACACTGGAACAACCGAAATAAAATGTTAAAACGTACCTACGTTCTGTATTTTAATTAAAGAAACCTACCTGTTACCAACTCTTCGTCTAAAATTGTAAGCCATATCTTTGTGACTATTACAGCGCCACGTATCACAAAGCGAAAAAAGTGGTCCAACTAAAACATTCATATTTCTTTACGTACTACACGAATGTGCAATAAAAAATGGGGGTTCCTATTTTTAAAAATCCAGTTGATATCCGTTTGACCCATGGCAGCGCCGTCTAACGGGCCAACCATAGCGCCATCTGGTTTCCCCCTTCAAGCTAGACAACTTTCGTTCTTTGTAGTTGTTTCGTTTGACGCTTATTTCGTGAGATATTTGGCCCGGTCTCTAACAATGGACCACCCTGTATTATGTCGCTCTCACCGTCATATTTATATCACGACATATGATACGGGACGTACAGCGATGAGCCAAAACATTATGACCACTGCCCACCGCAAGGTTGTATGCAGCCTGTTGGCATTGAGGGCAAATGGCGTGGTAAGAGAAGTATGTGCGCCGCGCAGAGACGAATGCGGAATCATTCTAGCGACTATAAGTGGCGCAGATGCGGAAATTCGCCGACTTACGTGCCTTTCACAAAAGCCAGATTGTTTTGGCCCTGGGCCCGGGAGCGAGCATCTCGAAAATGGCAAAGCTGATCGTCAGTTTGCGTGCCAAGGAATTGGACGTCCATACCTCTTAACAGAACGTAAGGATCAGAGGCTTTCCCGCTCTCTAAAGCAGGATGGGAGGCGATCTGTAGCAGATCTGACGACAGAGTACAGTGCTGTCGCACGCACGAGTGTTTTGGAGCACAGTGTTTAGCGCAGTGTTCAGCAGGCATTGTTGACAATTGTGTTTCAAGCAGCGGACCCCTACGTGTTCCCACGTTGACCCAACAACATCGTCAATTATGATTACAATGGGCACGGGATCATCGAGATCAGTGGAATCGTGTTGCCTGGTCGGATCAGTCCTGTTTATTGTTAAACCAGGTCGATGGTCCTGAACGGCTGCTCGAAACACGCAGCGCGCAACGGACGCAGGTCGGTGGGAGCAGTATTATGTTATGGGGGACATTCACCTGGACACCACGGGACCTGCGGTAGTAGTAGAAGGCGCCATGACAGCTGTGGACACGTTAACATTATTAGGCACCATCTGTAACCTCTTATGCTTGATGTCTCTCCCATCATCCAGCAGGATAACTATCCGTGTCACAAGGCTGGAATTGTGCTGCAATGGTTTGAGGAGCATGATAGTGAACTCACTTGGATGTATTCAAATCCCACGAAACTCAACTGGGACGTTATGGGGCGCCCCCAAAAACCAACGGCCTGAAAATTACGGGAAGTGTGTGCCGTGTGCGTATGCGTCTTGTGCCAAGAACCTCTGGAAACGTATCAAATTCTTGTCGAATCCATGACACACAGAATCACTGCTGAATTACGTGCCAGAGGTGGACCAAAGCGCTTTTAAATAGGTTTTGACTCGGCAGTGTATCTTTTTACTCTCTCGTATTCGCGCTGCCTGAGATCGATACTGACATAGCTACACTTGCACGTGTCGAATACTTCATCAACTTTACATTGTATACTCATAAACAAATACAATTTCACGTTCAGTAGGATTTAATTTTTTGCATGGGACATATTGTTGAAAAATTATGTTGAAAGTAGTTAAACTTCCCGTGCTGGCCAAGATTTTAAAGAGTTTTCTCTGGGCGTCACAATTGGGGCTCCTAGTTCCCATTGCCGGTCCGCCTCGTATTTGAATCAAAAGTCTTACTCTGGATGGGTCATTACTTTTAATAGCCCATTCTAGCATGAAAAAGTTACAGTCTCAAGTATCAGTTTGCATGCGCTGTTCATCTCGTACCTCTATTAAAGTTGTCGACAAACGTTCTACTTTCTACTGATTTTTTATGATTGTGTTGTAAATAGCACAGTTTACGGAGACACTCCGTTGCAAGACTGAGGTTGGATCAAAACGTTCTCGACAAATTATGTGACATACTTTCCTTCTTCTCCACAAATTATGTGACATACTTTGAGAGCAAATTTTTGGAATATTTATAGAACGAGTCTCCTCTGTTCCGTTTCGCTTAACGACCATAAGGCCGTAGAGACGCCTCCAAAAGACCTCAGAGCCGTTTATTTTTGTCTCCCACTCCTCCCCCCGACCCCCCCTCCCCCACCCACCGTTAGGCTCGCACTTCATGGGCTGTAGCAATCGGGAGAGTTTTTTGATTACTTGTGTAGCCCAGCCACCGTGTTATACAGGCCCTTTCACTTTTAGAGCGCTTTGTTATTTTATGTTTCATATAACAGAGATAGAAATAATTCTGAGCTTTTGCACACGTTTACGAACACCGCTTTCGGAAGTGAACCCACTTAATACTAAAAGGTTTTTCAGAGACCGCTACCAGTCACAGAATTTGTTGACTTCTTAATTTATCTAACAAAGCGATATGTTTCGAGGTACAGACACATGTTCAGGGTACAACGGCAGTACACATAGACATTAAAGAAATTGTTCTTTACAGCCTTGGCATGTGCTGTGGTCATACTACGGAAGAGGAGGAAGATCTATATTCACTTCGTTTCTACGTGTGCCATTCACATAATTTATTTTTGATAATCATTCACTTTTTTGAAAGGACACTTGAAAGACGACACCACAAGCAACTGTACTGCGCAGTAGAAACAAGGTGGCGGTCAAAACAAAGCTTGTTTCGATGTCATTTTCGATGTGTTGATTGTGGTGTTACCGGTCACTTGCAGTGACTTCTGCACATCGTGACTGTCGCATCTCTCACGTTGCTCGACGAAATATGTTATAATAGGAGACTGTTACAATTTGATTTTAAAACCGATTATTTTAAAGAATTATGAAGATATTGCTGTGTGAGCACGTATTGGTGTATACTCTTTTAATTGTTTAGCATTTTCTATTTTAACAGTATATATTCCCTCATATTAAGTTTTCCTTCTCTTTGTGCGTTGACCACAGTACATGACAAGACTGTAAAGAACAACTTTAATATCTATGTGTACTGTTAAATGTTCTTCTATTGTCATTGTAGCCCGAAGATGAGATTTGTACCTCGGGACATGCTCCTTCATTAAGTAATTTAAGTAGTCAACAAATTCAGTGACTGTAACATTTCTGAAGCGGACACGGTCGATTAACAGTCAATATGGCTTTAAATTTTTTTTTAACATCCGTAATGCCAAAGATAATCTGTTTCACATTGAGCCATGCTCGCAGGAGCTGTGTGCCCGGCAAAGGCAGCGTGAATCCGACAGAAGTGGATGTTTCCCCCTCTTCACCTTCAAGGACATAAATGCTAAGGAAGCGCTGACTTGATACGCAATGACAGATTTTTCTGTTTCCCCAAGCGACTTGCCGACGGCGAGTGTGACGTAATGGAGACGTAACAGGACCTGCGCCCTTTCCCACGGAACGTACTGCTCTTGACATAAACTCGAGACATCTGTCACTAGAGGGATATCCTACGAGTGACAAGAAAGGGCAATTGCCAACACATTCCCCCCCGAGAAAAAATATTCTCAAACCGAAGACGCATTCTGTTCTGTGAAACAGACCTATCACTTTGAAGAAAGCCAGAAAGTGTACTTTTTAGTAGTAAATATATCCTGAGTCGTTTGTTTTGATATCTCAAAATTATTTCGTCGTTCACGGTGAAACTAACGGGAGTCAAGTCAAGGTCTTTGTTTTTCATAAAACAAATTTGCATCAGTATTAAGTTGTACGCCGTAACTGAGAGACAGCGTCAATTAGTAGCAGATGTATAATGGAGAGAGTTAGTTATAGCTAGGTAGTTAGATACATGTTTCTATTATAATTAGCACGATTCCATCGAAGTGATATGGAATGAGTCAGTATCACATAAATTGTATGTAATGGCCTATCACAAGGATTGGCTTCTTCCGAAATATATGGCTGTCAACTAGGATATCAAATGTAACGCCTGGAAGAATACTTTACGAATTCATCCTTGAGTATATGTACGTACTGAAAGTATGTTTAGCTACTAAAAATATATGTGGGGGTTGATCTAATGTTTAATGCGAAACCTTTTGTTGTGAAACAAGTGTACCCGCCAAACATCAGAGCTTCTGGCAATACTGTTAGCGCACGAATCAAATCCTTTGGTATGAAGTGGAACACCATTCTTGGAAAACAGATAAGCGAGTAGTGTTTACAGAGATACAAACAGGAGAAATTCCTAGTTGATTATGACGGGGTACTTCCACGACGCAGCAGCTTTTCGCTCCTCTATTGTGTTTATGTACGTATACCCTGCCAGTGGATAGCCAGCCATAACGTGGTAACTAAACGTTTAATTGCGCAGCTGGCGGAGATGGCGACACAGACAACGCGTTATTAAAATAGAGACGTTGCAAGTGCGTAAAGATAAAGAGAAAATTAGGTTCCGGCAGGGATGCTGAAACGAGCTAGGAAAACAGACTGCGCACGCCGTGAGCGATGTAATGACCGTTCTACTGCACGGGTCTCCAAGAGCTGCGTCTTCGTTTCAGTAATGGATCTTGTTCTGAGGCAGTAAAGCCGGGAGAAATAAAACTTTGCGAGTGGTCTCGAGATCTGCCATGAAGAAGTTGATATTAACTCATAACCATTTCTTTACCGTCACTGTTACTCCGTGACGCGGAATGGAAAACTGAGGAGGTAATTGTAATCAGAAAAGAAAGCATATTTCACATGGGGAAAAAGAGGTAGCAGATAAGTCGAATAAGAGACAGCTGTCGTTAGATAATCTCATCACAGGATAGCCGTGAGTTACTGCCAAATCGAGAATCCGGCGACATGGAACGTAACGTTTGAGAAAGAGAACGGCGACGCTGCTATTCCCCGTTGAGTGGGGTAGAACGGACAACAATCTGTACAGGAGTAACAGTACACCGGCAGGTTACTGAAGCAGGGTGCCGTGCTTCTAAAACATGGCTTGGGCAAAAGTGCGGCGCTTTCTTAGGAACACCTCATAATATCTATAGTATCTGCCGTGTGGAGCTTACCCATAGCAGCTAATGGAGTCTCGGATTATCCCAGTCAGCTTCTGATAAGTCTATAAGAGTTTTTGCGGCGATACTATTCGGAGTGCTTTCGGTGACTGTTAAAAGTGGTGTGACATTAGACCCACGTTGTAAATATTCCGAACGAGATGCTCTCGAAGGTTTAATTGATTAATTTAGTGTCAGCCTCCATAACGGAGTGGTCAGCGCGAGCCGGCTGATGGGGACGAGCGGTTCTAGGTGCTTCAGTCTGGAACCGCGCGACCGCTACGGTCGCAGGTTCGAATCCTGCCTCGGGCATGGATGTGAGTGATGTCCTTAGTGTAGTTAGGTTTTAGTAGTTCCAGGGGACTGATGACCTCAGATGTTAAGTCCCTTAGTGCTCAGAGCCATTTGAACCATTTTTCGTCAGCGCGGCAGAAGACCACGCAAGGGACCCGGGTTCTATTTCCGGCTGGGTCACCGACTTTTTTCCGCTCGAGGAGTGAGTGTTGTGTTGTCTTCATCATCATTTCATCCCCATCGACACGCAGGTCGCCGAAGTGGCATCAAATCAAAAGACTTGCACCAGGCGACCCTCGCCACATGACATTACATTTTTCAACTAATTTTAATATTCGAGCTGTTTGAAACCAACAAATTACTTTGAAATAGTGATAGTGTCCTACATTCGCAGACACTTTCAACTGCGCAGCGAAGTACGTGTGCATTCACTCTTTCAAGTATTCCATCCTTTCGAGACAAGACGTGTGGGTAAATGTGATCTCCTGGGTTAGTATCCAAATTGGTCAAGAGAACGTTCCACATGGATTAATCGTGCTGTAGAATGCTACGAATATATGGCACAGACCGCGACACCGTTTTCTATCTTCCATCGACATTTGCATCGCTTTTAGTACTATGAAACAGCAGCCTTAGCTCATGTGAGTAGACATCCTATTGCCAATCAGGATCTGTTTTGTTTCGGTAACGTCTATCACTTTTTTTCAAGCTTTACTACGTCGATCGTCCACGCTTAGCGTGGCGGTAAGCATCACCTGCTTTATTCGCAGCCCCAAGCGCATAGTTCAAGGAAGTGTTGTTATAGATGCGACCCCGAGTTTCCGCTGGTTTCTTTGAATGGTAAGGTGTTGCAGTAGCCATTCCTTCGTGATCGATATTCACAACTGTCATCAGTGACAGGTAAAACTATGCACTCGTTAAGACAGCTATTCGCAATGGCTCAGTTATTTCACTCACTCTCCACTTTCGCAAGATGAAACTTGATAAACCTCGGTTTTCCTGGCGTATTTCATTTCGTGCCGCCTCTGCCGAAAGCGGGTCCAGTTTGTTGAAACCTGCGTCACCTGTCTCGGTCCGGCACAACGTAGTTTATATATACCCCATTATGTGATTATCAGGCAGTAGAGACGAAAAGACGCTTTACTTCCAGTTTCTGGCCTGAAGTTAGACGCAATTACTGACTGTTTTTGCAAAATATTTGACAAACAGGCATGAAGTTGTTCAGCAGACATTTTCATTCAACGGATAGAATTAGAAGCCGGTAATATAGCGTAAAAGTTCTAGCTTCCTCGGTTGAATGAACAGTTCTAAGGAAAGTAAACGAAATCACTGCGGACTTTTCCACCGAGGCACTGTGTCACGCTTTACGAAACATACACTAACAAGCACTCTCTTTAAGAGCTCCCAGCTGCACTTCGATTAGAAATACATCATTTTGTTGAATTTACCGATATTTACTTCAGTAGTTCCGTACATAAAATATAATTTGTATCTTGAACTGTAACGAAATATTAAGATTGTCCACGTTACTTGTGATACTGTGTTTAGAAGAATTTACTCTCCGGATTATTTTACTAGAAACTGTTGGTAGTTAAACGGAATAAAAACTAGATTTTTGATGCAGAAATAAAGGTTCAATATTCTTAGGCTGTGTTCTCTAAGAAAACCAGAAACGCACCTGAGCTTATTTACTTCATCTACAGCCGATTCAAGCATTAATGTCATTCGTTATACCCAAGACATACTTGTACGACAGTTCCATACAAAACCACGTACCACCATCTAACTGTGGCGTGCATCCCAGATACCTATCAACGTTTTGAGAAAGCCCTCTTATACTAACAGCGAGTTTTAAGACTCACTTCAATCTATCATTCCCTCAAAAACAGTAAGGAACAGTATTGATCATATTTTTAGCAAGTATGGATTTAGATTACGCATTCAATCTGACAAAATGGGTTTGAGATTGATAAACTAATATTCCCATATTTTGCAGTGATACCGGCCCTTGAGAAAATACGGATCAAAACTGTTAACTTGGATTTCACAGGTCTTTGACCGTTGAGAGCACAACGGAACGCCTCCACGCTTCAGGCTTGTTGGCAATAGGCCAGTAATTTAGTCAAGTGGTGAGTGATTTACGGAGTAAACTTATGTAGAGAACGTTGCTTAGTCAAGTAATTTAATAATATGTTTAGTGACTCCTTCCCATGAAGCTGGACAATAGCCTTTCTCCCACCTCACCTCAGCTCACTGAGCACTGGACAGATGTGGACAGCATCCATTTAGTGGAGTGCATTAGTAGTCCGACTTATTTCCGCTCTCTCTTTCGTGTCATATGTGTGTTTTGGATCGGCATCAAGCCTCGCTCGAGTGATGATAAGGGGCAATTCAGTTATTGCTTACGTAAGAGTGCCTAGGGAATGTGAAATACTGCATTGAAAACTCCATGCAGTTTTCTGACACCAATCTGTTTTCTACCCTTTTTGTTGTATTAAAGTTTTAATTTCCTCTTCCACCCTTTTTCAAAATAAACTTTGTTGCAAGATGTATTGCTTGATTCGCCCTCGCTCTTCGAATGATCTTGCCGTTGAGATTCCCTCTTTCGCTGTAGTTAATAAATTATGCAGACCCCTTGTAACCACTTACGGCACACTTTATTTATATCTGTTAAAGAACACCCTTATTTCTTAAATTAATTTATTCCACCTTACGTCCTCCAGGGGAACAGGCACCAAATTCAGTGCTGACCTGTATCGCCTGAAGTGACGTTTTCCTTCAGATAAAATTGTGTTTTAGTTACAAATCGGGTTACTTCGTGTCACAGATTTCGACATGTAAATAACATTTACTTTAACACTTCTCCGTTTATATAGTAAAGTAGCAGATCAAATAGGTCTGTTAGCCATCGTACGCTAAACACTACACTTCAAAATCGAGCGCTTTTTTAAATAGGTCTGTTAGCCATCGCGTGCTAAATGCTACACTTCACAATCGAGCGTCGAGGAACTGTCGAACTAGTGAGCTTTCAACGTACCCGTAAGTCAGAGATTCCCCAAGCGACGCCTAAATAGGTGACTGTCAATTTCCAGGAGCCAAAGCACCAGAGACGAATCAGCAAGCTATCCATTTATATCAGAAGAGTACGTGCTCTACAGCGGTTGACAGCTGACCATCAGTTAAATTTTGTGTGAACCAGAATCGCCCATTCCACGCTTGCTCGTTTAGTAAAAGGTAAAGCTTTAACCAAACCGAAGCTTGCCTTAACAGCACTCTGCTTTGCTAGACACAGGTGGTCTGTTTGGAGTTGGTAAGATATCTGCGGTCTTCTAAATGGCGAACCCAACCAGTAACAGAGGAACGTACAGCATGGCGTGGACCCCGACCGCGGTGCATCTTAGCATTTCTCACGTTAGAGGACGTCACCAGAGAGGAAATAAATGATACGTGACAGAAAAAAGTTCTGGGACTCACTTTGGGTAGAACACCAGACCTTCATATCCGCAATGTGATAGGATTAGACGAGTAGTTCGAATAACAAATGATAAAGTACTGAATTTAACTGGGGAGAAAACAAGAATTTATTGGCTCGACTTGACGAAAAGAAAGGGTCCATTGGTAGGACAGATTCTGAGGCTTAAAGGAAATGTGAATTTGGTAATGTAAGAAAGCGTGTGTGGGTGGGGGGATATCGAGGCTTGACTAGTGTAAGAAAGCTAAAATGGATGTGGGTTGAATTAGTTATGTACGCAGAAATGGCAAGACCGACTAGTCTCTGCACTTAAGACTACAGCAGTGGCCGGCCGTAGTGGCCGAGCGATTCTAGGCGCTACAGTCTGGAACCGCCCGACCGTTACGGTCTCAGGTTCGAATCCTGCCTCGGGCATGGATGTGTGTGATGTCTTTAGGTTAGTTAGGTTTAAGTAGTTCTAAGTTCTAGGGGACTGATGACCACAGCATTTAAGTCCCATAGTGCTCAGAGCCATGTGAACCATTTTGAACTACAGCAGTCGCGCAAATATTGCTTCGCCGAACGACACATTGTCTTTTGTTAAGAGTTAGGAAATCACTAGTCTAATGTGAAGCAGCTTTTCAAAGGCACTAGAGAAGGCCCATAGGCAAGTTGAACCTCTGAGTTCGAGCGCACGGCGTACTCGCGTGGCGCTATAGCTGCAGCAGTGTCTACAGAAGGAAGTGTCCGATTTCGAGTCGCGGTCTCCGACAGTCTGAAGTGTTACGCCTAGAAAGCTGAAGTAATGTGCAGGCTCGGTTGTTGGGCGGAGGCGGGCGGGCAGTGAGAGAGCGCCGCGGGACAGCAGACGCCGGCGCTGTTTGCGCAGCGCGCTGCGTGCCTCGCCACGGCCGCCGCCTGAGCAGCGGCTCAGCTAGCGTAGTCCTATATTTGTCGGAGCGCCACAACCGGTTCGGCGTGCCCGCCGCCCGCCGGTCTCCTAGCTCGCCCGCCGGCCGAGTAAATATTTGAGCGCGCTATCCCAACACAGCCGACAGGGGCAGCAACTCGCCCGGCCCTTCCTGCTGCTCTTCTGCGTCGCCTCTTCCTTTTAAGCCCTGTACGTTCTAAGCCAACACGAGTCCACTACACGCGTCGATGGCCGAGCCTGCCATAAGTACCGCGTGTATTTCACTACATTCCACATCAGCAATATTATTCGTGCCATGTTACTACATATCCTAGCTGCCTCTTCGCCCGAAATTACTCCGAAGAGCCGAAGACACTGGTACACGTGCCTACCGCGAGCACACAGAAGTGCCGCAGTACGACGTGGCATGGACTCGACTAATGTCTGAAGTAGTGCTCGAGGGAATTGACAATTTGAATGCTGCAGGGCCGTCCGTAAATCCCTAAGAGTACGAGGGGGTGGAGATCTCTTGTGAACAGCACGTCGCAAGGCATCCCAGATATTCTCAATTATATAAGAACGTAGGCTCCCGCGGCCGGTGTCATAGCGATTAAAATTCTTCTGGGTATTGTGCCGCGTCATTGCTAAAAACTAACAACAATAATAAACTAAAACCGACGTTTCGGCCGAGTACAGCGGCCTTCCTCAGGGCACGACTGGTTTTGCATGGGGATAGGTGCTTCTATTTATTACAGACTATCGATGTCTGACGTCACTGTTGTAAAACTTTTAATTGGTCCTCTACCATCATTGGCTAGTCATGACGTAAGGGAAGATGGAAGGAAAGAGGCTATTCGTTGATGTCCATGTCGTCAACGATTGGTAGCTGTCCGCCAATCAGCGTTCGGCTTCTGGGCGGCAAGTTTTCCTCCTGGTGTGCGCGAAGTGGACTGACAGTTACTCTACAGCTGTTTGTGCAGATACGTCCGTGTCCCGTCTAGCTTCTGCCCCGTGACCGCTCGCGGCCCGTTGGACTGGGAAGGCCGGCAGCCAGGACGCCGGGAGTTTGTAGCCGTCTTCTCTGCACAAACAGCTGTAGAGCAACTGTCAGTCCACTTCCGCGCACACCAGGAGGAAAACTTTCCGACCAGAAGCCGAACGCTGATTGGCGGACAGCTACCAATCGTTGACGACATGGACATCCCCGAATAGCCTCTTTCCTTCCATCTTCCCTTACGTCATGACTAGCCAATCATATTAGAGGGCCAATTAAAAGTTTTACAACCGTGACGTCAGACATCGATAGTCTGTAATAAACAGAAGCACCTACCCCATGAAAAACCAATCGTGCCCTGAGGAATGCCGTTGCAATTCGGCCGAAACGTCGGTTTTAGTTTATTATTGTTGTTAGTTTTTAGCAATGACGCGGCACAATACCCAGAAGAATTTTAATCACTATGCTCAATAATGTTCATGTCTGGGGAGTGTATTGGCCAGCGGAAGTGTTAGAACGCAGAAGCGTGTTCCTGGAGCCACTCTGTAGCAATTCTGGACGTGTGGGGTGTCGCATACTCCTGTTGGAATTGCCCAAGTCCGTTGCAAGGCACAATAGGCATGAATGGGTGCAGTTTACCAGACAGGATGCTTACGTACGTGTCACCTGTCGGAGTCGTATCTAGACATTTCAGGGGTCCCATATCTCTCTAACTGCACACGCCCCACACCATTAGAGCCTCGACCACCTGGAACATTGCCCTGTTGGCATGTAGGGTCCACTGATCCATGAGGGCACCTCCATCCGCTCGATACAATTTGAAATGAAACTCGTCCAACCAGGCAACATGTTTCCAGTCGTCAACAGTCCAGTGTCGTTGTTGACGGGCCCAAGCTGTGTGTCGTGCAGTCGTCAAGGGTACACTGCGAAAGCCCATATCGATGATGTTTTATTGAATGGTTCATCCGCTGACACTTGTTCATGGCCCAGCATTGAAATCTGCAGCAATTTGCGGAAGGGTTGCACTTGTCACGTTGAACGATTCTCTTCACTCGTCGTTGGTTCCGTTCCTGCAGGATCTTTCTCCGGTCGCAGCGATGTCGGAGATTTGATGTTTCACTGGATTCCTGATATTCACGGAACACTCATGAAATGGCCGTACGGCAAAAGCCCCACTTCATCACTGCCTCGGAGATGGTGTGTCCCATCGCTCGTGCGCCAGCTATAACGCCATTCTCAAACTCAATTAAATCTTGATAATCTGCCATTGTAGCAGCAGTAACTGATCTAACAACTGCGCCAGACAATTTTTGCTTTACATAGGCATTACCGATCGCAGCGCCGTATTCTGCCTGTTTACATATCTGTGTATTTGAATAAGCATGCCCATACAAGTTTTAGTGCTCAGAACCATTTTGCCCATACAAGTTTCTTTGGCGCTTCAGTGTATGTATATTTTGTAAACTAAAAACTGTTCGTTTTGCAAAAAATTCCAAAACTGAGTGGGAATCGGAGAAGGGTCTCTGAAACATAGTGGCCGCCAATAAAAACGGGTATTATCGATGGTAGGCAAAATGAAAAGCCCGTGTGTAAAAACTCTTAATTCTAGTAAACAGTAACTCCATAATCAAAAAGACCTGGAAAGAGTATGGATTTCTGTAATCTGTCAATAAGTAGCCTTCTACTATACAGTTACACATGTAGCAACTTCTGTATCACTTTGTGTTATTTTTTAAGAAACCGTTTTGGTTTCACCTCCAAAATTTAACAAAATGGAGTTACGACGTCTTCATTGCCTACCATCGATGTAGTAACCTTACCATGCTACGGAGGTACTCGTTCCTGTATACGATCGAGCGGGGTGGGGCAGTGTTTAGCACATTGGACTTGCATTCGGGAGGACGGCGGTTCAAACCCGTCAAAGACGGAAACAAGCTGTTAAGCAGGTGGTCATAATGTCTTGCCTCATCCAGTGTGTGTTTCCTTTGTGTCAGGGTAAGATGCGGTTCTCCACCAGCTCCGTCCCTTCCTGTGGTGCTTTGATCAGATACCCTGTGGCACAACTGGTAGCACTGTACGTAATTCATAGGTGGAAACCGCAGTCACAGTGAAAGATTCAAATGGTTCTGAGCACTATGTGACTTAACATCTGAGGCCATCAGTCCCCTATAATTTAGAACAACTTAAACCTTACTAACCTACGGACATCACACACATCCATGCCCGAGGCGCAGGATTCTAACCTGCGACCGTAGCGGTCGCGCGGTTCCAGACTGAAGCGCCTAGAACCGCTCGGCCACACCGGCCGGCAATGAAAGTTTGAATGAGGCGTAGATGCGTGCTGAGATAACCCTACGTTTAAGGCGACTGCTCATGAAAACCAGGAAATTCAGTTTTCCAGTCCGCTCTAGTACGAATTTTGCTATCGTGACAGGGATAATGTTACAAATATTCCAAAGGATGTATTCCTAGGACGAAGAGGTAGCTGGAAAATAATAGCAGCATGGTATTGATAATGAAATCCACCTTGTATTGATGGCAGCATCGCCGAACGTGTTGCGGACTTGGTTTAGGTTAGAATGTAAG
Source organism: Schistocerca nitens (assembly GCF_023898315.1). Classification (NCBI taxonomy): domain Eukaryota; kingdom Metazoa; phylum Arthropoda; class Insecta; order Orthoptera; family Acrididae; genus Schistocerca; species Schistocerca nitens. Next base: position 392,525,174 of record NC_064618.1, read on the forward strand.
AAGTAAGACGCGGCGTATCGGGGGCGAATTGCTGCCACTGTCATCCTTAACACCGTCCCTATCGATTATTCATTTCACTCGATGTAAAGGCATTTAATTCATTTGATCAGTAAATGACAAGTCTGTGAGCATAATAGCACTAACATATTTCTCCATCTTGGTCTGTTTTTGTTTTGATAATCTACTCAATATAACGTCTATCGGATTTAGCTATCGTTATACTTTGGAATTTGGCGAAATACTGTGAATGTCGTCATTTCCCTTGGTGGCTTAAGCTGGATTATGAAAATAAAAAGCTGTCAACGCAGTAAACTTACACAAGAAAGTGTAGTTCATTTATACTCTAGAGGAGAACTGTTTATCACAAATGCCAAACAAATTTTGCAACGGGATCATTCGACAGGCTCTGAGGCTGTTCTAAGAGAAAAATAATCAATCCTTTTAAGGAAATGTACAGTATAATTGATCTCGGACGATAGTATTTATACATTTTAGAAAAAAAATGTACATTTCTCTCTTCAACGAGGCAGGAATCTCGGTTTTGGTAGTGTATACATACTAATAAAGGTGATTCCTGACTTGTTTTTAATGAGCTAATAGTTACAGTTTGTTTTGCGTCAGAGTATATCTAAAAGTCTTCAGTATCTGTTGCAGTTAGTCTCACTACCATGTGTCTTTGATGTTAAAATCCTGGTCCACTAAAATTGTTCAACTGTCTTTACGTTGTCGCTCGTTTGTTGTCCTACCAAGTGGTATGTTAATTTTTTAATACACTTTTAGTTTAGATTGAGATTCAGTTCGAGAATGATACTTCATACGAAACTGTGAACTACAGAGAACAGGCATTACACTAGTTTTTGCACTATTGGCAGGGATCATCCCGAGGTTAGTTTCTGCCTACTTAGATAATCGCGGAAAGAACCCGGTTGCCACTGTTGATCAGGGAATGGGTCTCCTTGGCAGCAGTGACCCTATCATACCATTACAATATTGGCAGGTGCACATTTAAATCACTGCTGCTCTGGAATAAAATAGTAGTGCTGCCTTCCGTACAGTAGTGCACTTTGCGGTGAGGAGGGGGAGGGGCCGGCAGTTACATATAAGCCCAATGTTTACGACGGGATTAATGGTAATTCACGCATAATGTCTCCAGTTTGATTTGCAAGAGGTACATGTTTAATAAGTCACTGCTGCAAAATATTAACGCGAATTCTTTACAGACGAACGGAAAAACTGATAGAAGCCGACCTCGGAGAAGATCAGTTTGGATTCCGCAGAAATGTTGGAACACGTGAGGCAATACTGATCCTACGACTTATCTTAGAAGAAAGATTAAGGAAAGGCAAACTTACGTTTCTAGCATTTGCAGACTTAGAGAAAGCTTTTGACAGTGTTGATTGGAATACTCTCTTTCAAATTCTGTAGGTGGCAGGGGTAAAATACAGGGAGCGAAAGGCTATTTACAATTTGTACAGAAAGCAGATGGCAGTTATAAGAGTCGAGGGACATGAAAGGGAAGCAGTGGTTCGGAAGGGAGTGAGACAGGGTTGTAGCCTCTCCCCGATGTTATTCAATCTGTATATTGAAAGTAAACAAAAGTAAAATTCGGAGTAGGTATTAAAATCCACGGAGAAGAAATAAAAACTTGGTTCACCGATGACATTGTAATTCTGCCAGAGACAGCAAAGGACTTGGAAGAGCAGTTGAACGGAATGGACAGTGTCTTGAAAGGAGGGTATAAGATGGACATCAACAAAAGCAAAACAGGGATAATGGAATGTAGTCGAATTAAATCGGTTGATGCTGAGGGAATTAGATTAGGAAATGAGACACTTAAAGTAGTAAAGGAGTTTCGCTATTTGGGGAGCAAAATAACTGATGATGATCGAAGTAGAGATATAAAATGTGGAACGGCAATGGCAAGGAAAGCGTTTCTGAAGAAGAAAAATTTGTTAACGTCGAGTATGGATTTAAATGTCAGGAAGTCGTTTCTGAAAGTATTTGTATGGAGTGTAGCCATGTATGGAAGTGAAACATGGACAATAAATAGTTTGGACAAGAAGAGAATAGAAGCTTTCGAAATGTGGTGCTACAGAAGAATGCTGAAGATCAGATGGGGAGATCACATAACTAATGAGGAGGTATTGAATAGAATTGGGGAGAAGAGGAGCTTGTGACACAACTTGACTAGAAGAAGGGACCGGTTGGTAGGACATGTTCTGAGACATCGAGGGATCACCAGTTTAGTATTGGAGGGCAGCGTGGAGGGTAAAAATCGTAGAGGGAGACCAAGAGATGAATACACTAAGCAGATTGCCCGCATCTCGTGGTCGTGCGGTAGCGTTCTCGCTTCCCACGCCCGGGTTCGATTCCCGGCGGGGTCAGGGATTTTCTCTGCCTCGTGATGGCTGGGTGTTGTGTGCTGTCCTTAGGTTAGTTAGGTTTAAGTAGTTCTAAGTTCTAGGGGACTTATGACCACAGCCGTTGAGTCCCATAGTGCTCAGAGCCATTTGAACCACTAAGCAGATTCAGAAGGATGTAGGCTGCAGTAGGTACTGGGAGATGAAGAAGCTTGCACAGGATAGAGTAGCATAGAGAGCTGCATCAAACCAGTCTCAGGACTGAAGACCGCAACAACAACATGTTTCTTGTCGAAAACTTCCTTATTTCGCTAGGCGAATGACGTCAGCGACCGCGGTAGACTGCGCCGAGTGTCGGCCTCGCGTGCCCCACTCGACCCGCTCTCGCTGGCTGGTGAGGAGACGGGATGCGCCGGTCACCCAGTCGGCAGCGGCGAGGCTAGACAGCCGCCGCGATGCAAACGAGCGCAGGGCGGCCTTGTGCCCGTTTCGCGCTCGGGGCCGCTCGGTAGCGGTCGGCAGCGCTCGGCGTGCTCGCAGCCCGCGCCATGCTGCCCGCACAGAACAGCACTACACGGCGCAGCCGGCGACAGCGCAGCCTCTGCTACTCCCGCTCCACACAGCTAGCCAGCCAGCTAGCTGCCGGACCGACACGCCGCGATCTCCCGAAATAGGCCCCCGTGGGGTGACACGCACAGTGCTGTTCTCCGCAACACAAAGGCCCCTTGTCTGTTGTTTACTGCGACAAAAAACTGCCGTGGTTACGTGCCCTGCGTGAAATGTATCGCTTCTCTATCCCTTAAATGTAGACATTGTGCTTTAATGTCTAGTATTTGGAGATAAAAAATTATGAATTTTTAAAATTACCGAACCGTATTTGCTAGCCGTGATTTCTTTGTTTATATTCCACAGGACGCGCTCATGAGAATAATTTCCATTATCAAGTGCGTTTTCCCAGTACTTTGACATTTTTTAGGCGTGGTGCTTGCGATGAGTTGTTCTGGTGCCTTCGAGATTTATTGTTGTCTTCATATGTGGAAACTCGTACGTATCACGTATGCAGTTCACAGTACAAAAATGGTTCAAATGGCTCTGAGCACTATGGGACTTAACATCTGAGGTCATCAGTCCCCTAGAACTACTAAAACCTAACTAACCTAAGGACACCACAGACATCCATGCCCGAGGCAGGATTCGAACCAGCTCCTAGAACCGCTCGGCCACACCGGCCGGCAGTTCACAGTACATATTAAACAAAAAAGATACGTAGACAGTCACGATATACCGATTCTGTTGTCCTTATGGGCCGTTGTTATCTGATGGTACAAATGAAACACTGCATACATTTGCTTTGTAGCCTCTTTTTCTGCTGCTGTCGTTCACGTTGAAACACGTCGATGCTGTAAGTCATCGTGCAATTCAGTGGACATCTGCAAATCGTGTCCGTGTCGTATTCCCAATTTAAGTTTAAACGTTGTCTGATTGTGTGGTGTCACCGCTAGACACCACACTTGCTAGGTGGTAACTTAAATCGGCCGCGGTCCTGTAGTACATGTCGGACCCGCGTGTCGCCACTGTGGGATCGCAAACCTAGCGCCACCACAAGGCAGGTCTCGAGAGACTGAGGAGACCTCGTCCCCAGTTGTACGGACAACATAGCTAGCGATTGGACGTGCTAAGCCTTGCTCTCATTTGCCGAGAGATAGACAGTAGAATAGCCCTCTGCTAAGTTAACTGGCGACCACCTAGCAAGGCGCCATTTGTATCAGTGCCTATAGCTTACTAATATTCAAGAGAGATGTATTCCAAGGACTAATTAAAAGTTAAGTAACAAGCATCTACGTACTTTTCTTCTTATTCATTTATAAGTCTCATGTTCCAGACTTCACGCCCGTCTGCGTTAGCATTGCTTGCCCTATCGGCTACAGCATTGTGTCTAGGCTGTATGGTCTAGACACAACAGATTGTGCTACTAAAAGCGGATGTTACAGTAACAACTGACCTGGTATCAGATTTGGCCGGGATGGAAACATAATTTTTTGGAAAAGCACTGGAAATTTTCACTGTAAGTGGGGTATAAACCATCAGTTGTATTCCGAAGCATCATCATTTAAAATTATGTCTTATTATAAGACCCTAAAGAAATGCAACAGATGATCAGGAGTCATAGCCTCCGTTAATGTACTGCAGTCATCTGGTTCAACTGGCTCTCAGCACTATGGGACTTAACTGCTATGGTCATCAGTCCCGTAGAACTTAGAACTACTTAAACCTCACTAACCTAAGGACATCACACACATCCATACCCGAGGCAGGATTCGAACCTGCGATGGTAGCGGTCGCGCGGTTCCAGACTGTAGCGCCTAGAACCGCTCGGCCACATCGGCCGGCTACAGTCATCTGATGATGGACATTGCATTCCAAACAATAAAATTAGTTAAATATGTCACCACTTTAGTGCGGGGTACCTGTTTCACAATTTACCTTCAGCAAGTCATCTGTAAACGAAATATGCGTAATTATTTAAATTTCTCTATAGGTAAGTTACGATTATTAACCAGACATAAAACTACTCGCTCGTTTTTGCACTAATACTTACCTTAAACCCTATGACGACGTACTGTATGTGGTGGGCAATGTTTTATTCTCTTTGAAGGCGGTTTTTTTCACATATCAGGAAATAGTGAATTGTTTTTACTATATGGCGTTCTGTTGACGATCAAATACAAGTGCCTGCAGCTGCACTGTATTATTTTGTCAGATTTTTTTTGGTTATCCGACATAAAGATCCATGTAACCTCTGATAATGGGATGATGAAAAGAAGGAGATGAAAGTCTTAACAGTTGTTGTGGCAGGAGTTATTCAGTGTTCTCCTTAAATGCATTAGGCGAGACCAAGTTGTATAGGAATCACTGTATATTTTCGACCTTTACGGAATTTCGTTGGCTCGCCCCTTTCCCCGTAGTCGTAGATGATTGTACGAGTGTGTGCTTCGTCTTCACTGTGTGCGCGGATGTTACTAAAGAACCTACGAGAGGTGATGAAAAACAATAAAAATACCATATTCATTCATTTTTTTATTTTGAAAACTGTAATGTTGTTACTAGCACATACAACTGATTGATCATCTAAAACGTGCAATTTCATTGTTGCATGTATCCCAATATTTCAGAATCAGTCCGTTGTCTTTCTTGGTTCATATCGCTGTTCAAGGCATATTCTGCCTGTTGGATCTCATGTGCAAACGTCTTCGAGAAGACGCCAAGACTTATATTTCAGTTGTTTACCTCGCTCGTCTTTGCAAGATATCTGTTTTCAAATAAACGCCTTTGTGAATGAAGTAGCTGCCACTTGCGGTTATAATGCGGATCGCACGTCCGAGTGAGTTTCACAAAGGCCCTTTGTGTGAGCAGCCGTTTCGAAACCGCTTTCGCCACTAGGCCGACGAAATGCTGTTTTCTGCTTTGACAGTCGACGCGCCGTACCGAGATGTTGCGCAACGTTTGCGCCTACTGAGTAGCACAGATCTGTTTGTCAGACAGCGGTGGGGTGGCCGGACATATGCAGCCAGACAGCACTCGGCTATCTCTCATTTCAGCTTGATTAGTTATTGACAGCTGCTGGTAAGCATTTTATTATGTGACTGTGTATGTGGTAATTGTTGGTTTGCAGTTCGGCGTTGGTGAAATGCGAATATATACACTCGTTTGGTAACAAAATCTGAGTAAACTAAAGTAAGTATAGACTTTGTATAGAAAGGAACAGCGAAAACGAGTTTGCCAGCCGATTAAACACAGTGTAACAAGAAAACAGTGCTATTGGTAGGTTCGCGCGGACAAGAGAAATGAAATTAGGTTAAGTCCCTGTCGTATTAAACGGTGTGTACGTGCTACAGTTTACATCGTAATAAACGTTGTAAATATATGTAATGGAAACGTTGATAGATTCACTGATGTTGTATCTAACATTATTTATGTTAGACAGAAGTCAGACTATTAAGCGAAGATTCCAGTGGATGTTGCGTCCTAGAACAATGTCCACGTATCATTGTGGCAGCTCTCGGGAATTGCGTGAACGACCTTTCTTATTATAAACTGGACGGGAAACGCTCAGACGTAATGCAAATGCTGGTACGATGGACGTAGGATGCATAATAGCGAATAATAGCACTCAGTCCGTAACGACAAAAAATAATGGCTCACGTAACATTAGTATTGGTACCTATCTCTGTTAATGGAATTGGACGAAACTGACACTGTTCTTGTAACTTTTAACCACAAAATTAGTTTTACTGCCGATATCTGCACCCGCGCAGATCTCGTATTGGTAGACATTTGTCTTTCTTCTCTGACAGTACAACAACCTCAATTGTTACTTTAGGAATTATTTATTCGTGGCGAACAGTACTTCACCAGCCGATTGTGTGTTCATACAGTGAGGATATGTGCCACTTTTGTTGAGCTTTCGGTTCACCGTTGACGCCCATGTAGAGGTGTGTATTTCAATAGATTTATTTTCTGCGCATCGTCTGGCTTCTATGTTTGTTCTTTCGTTTAACAACACTACAGTTGACCCGGGAGTGATTACAGTCAGTATATGCAAAAATGTCACAGGAACAAAAGTTTCCCTAAGTGGATCGTTGCTTAACAAGGACACTGTCCATCAACCTGGCTTTGGGACCTATACGTTTCACACGTATATCATTTGGATAGTTAAGCGTATCGAGAAACGCAAGCAGGAATTTAGAGATCTGTGTTTTAAGCATTGATCAAGGGAGGCAGATAAAGGCACCACAGGGAAAGAGGCTTCACGCTGCTGAGTATTAAGGCACGTTAAGAATCAGGGAAATGAAATTGCAGGTGCAGCACGAAAGATGGGATCTTCCCCCACCTGCGTGAATCAGTTTCGTCGTTGTGGGATAGTTCCGTTTATCATGGAAGGAGAGTGACCACAGTTGAACCATAAGCAACGATCGGTGAAAGTAATGGCCCGGCTGTGCGTTCCTCCTTTCAGGGTCTCAGACGAGAAATTAATGTAACAGCGCTCGTGATACGGCATCGAAACATACGAGTAAATGTCTTCCGTGGCGCGAGGACGGGCTAGTGAGCAGTGCTTACGATGTGTATGAACCGTTATTACACATCTATATATAATGGTTTTATAAGCTATGACAGGAAGAAAAAATGGTTCAAATGGCTCTGAGCACTATGGGACTCAACTGCTGTGGTCATTAGTCCCCTAGAACTTAGAACTACTTAAACCTAACTAACCTAAGGACATCACACACATCCATGCCCGAGGCAGGATTCGAACCTGCGACCGTAGCAGTCGCACGGTTCCGGACTGCGCGCCTAGAACCGCGAGACCACCGCGGCCGGCTATGACAGGAAGACAACAATTGCTTTAACAGGTGGTTCAAAATGGTTCAAATGGCTCTGAGCACTATGGGACTTGACTTCTGAGGTCATCAGTCCCCTAGAACTTAGAACAACTTAAACCTAACTAAACTGACATCACACACATCCATGCCCGAGGCAGGATTCGAACCTGCGACCGTAGCGGTCGCGCGGTTACGGACTGTAGCGCCTAGAACCGCTCGGCCACATCGGCCGGCTTGAACAGGTGGTTCGACCTCAAATATATCCAGTTATGACATGAAAGTAATACATATTTTATGTTTGTGCTTAATAAGAGCCCTTGTACCTCAACTTCAGAAGATTTTGAGTGTACTTGATGTACGAGTATGTAGGCCAGTAACTGTATAATTGGCGAACAACTAACATGATACGTTTGAAACTGAATTTAATATTCCTCATGTTTTTGCGTTGTCATTTAAGAGCGCTTCTTCTTAAACCGATGTCTTTGTGGCAGATAAAACATTTGGTATTTATGAAAGGTAGTGTTTGTTCTTAACCAACTATGAAAGCTCTTAGCCGTTCATTTGCTATGCTTTGTCTGGTAGTTCTGTCCTGGCACTTGCCCTCCGTCCTTCGATGTCTGTACACATCTGGTGCATTTACCGTTCTTCTTGAGTTCGAAGTGGGTGTCCAATCCGACGAAGTCTCCTACCTTCCATTTTGTGCATGATGTCATAGACTTCTGTTATATCATGGGTTCCTCCAAATATCTTCCTCAAAATGTTCACCAAAATGTATCTCTAAAAATCTTTTCAACCCATCTGATTTCGTCCACGCCCAATTATCAAAAGTGTAAGCTACCCGCATTCGTCTCATAATATTTTGTAAAGATAATTATAGCAATGTTCGGGAATCTAAACACACTGTCGTCAAATTGTGTAAGTATTAATGCTTTTCATCTTAAATAATAGAAACAACAAGAGTTATTGTCTGACAGTCGTCTTACTGATGCAGTTGTATTGGGAAACAATGCACAGGAGTACTTTCACAATTGAAGCGTAATTGATTTGATTACACTGTATTATCTAAGACCCGTCTTCGCTGCTCTGTTGCTTGTGTCATTAAATACGTGTCACTGGGTCATGGATTACCCATTCCTGGCTATAAACGGAAACCGACGATTTGGGTATGTACGACTTGTTCTTTATAACCTAACATAGCATGCCTACACAGCGGGATACACTTGAAACAGGACAGCGTACGGGCAAAACAGTGCACTGGCAGGAAAAGGTTGCGTGGCATTATGATTTGTCCGTCTCCTGCTCCAGTCTCAGCCATCGCAGATGTAGGTTCGTAAAAAGCAGTGTCAAATAACTTTTTGTATTGATTGATTGAGTTTTAATCCCAATCGGACTTTTTTAAAATTGTTTATTGCTTCCTCGATACTGTCATAACAGCAAAGGAAACAGCTCCAAGAAGCAGCAGAGTCCAGCAGAGGGTACTGGGGCAGCACGTGTTTACAAGCGACAGGGCCGTCCTCTTTGTCGGTGGGCGTTTCCCGCGGCGGTTCGCTGTGGACCGGGCGCGCGACATCCCCTGGCGCCGAGCCACGGGCCGGCCGGGCTAGGGCTCGCGCAGTTTCCTCGGCAGATGGAGCGCCTTTGTTCGCGTGACCTTGGCGTCTGATGAGTAACAGCGACCGAGTGAACGAACTGCAGCGCCGCGGCTCGTGTCCTAGCACTGACCACCGTCACACCCGTCCGGAGCACCCGCACACGCCCGTGTACGCCGTACGTGTCTTCTGCCTTACCAATTCCATGTCGATGATGACCTGTTCAGAAGTCCTCTGTTGAAATGCGTCAAGAGCGTATCCTCGTCGTGTGGGTGGCTGCGATGAGTGTTTGCACAGTGTACTGTTAACGCTTGTGCTGGTACGGATGGAGGAAAGGGGTTGGCGTACTCTTCTCGAAGAGTGCAAAGCGGCCGCCGAGCGTAACGTCCGCACCCGATGGATGGATCACCATCAACAGTGTCACATGTGACGAGACACTGCGGAAAGGTTTGGAAGCTAATCGACGACTGGTGTTTAAGATCTACAATTCTCCTAACCTTGCCGGCGAAATACTGGCACTGAAAGGAACGATACAATTTATAAACGGATTGCCCTGCAATCTAATGTTGCCATGACCATCGCACAATGGTCTTTCTGTCAAAAAAAAAAAAAAAAAATGCTGTGAAAATGGTTGTTTTTCATGTTTCCACGATACTTATGTACCTCTGTGGTATACAACGATGGACATAGTGCTAATAAAGAGGATTTCTTGCCTTAAAAAATTAAACTTATATTTTCTTAATTCAAACAACTTTTATGAACAGTCTTTAATAAAACATCGATAATTAAGAATTTGTATTTGTAATGGAATTTGTATTTGAAATAGAAACAGGAATTTCGCTCCCAATATGTAATTAGAAACAAGAGGACATGCATTATTCATAAAAAATGATGATGAGTTTTATAATTGTGGGATGTAGATACTTCAAATTGAGCGCGAGAAAAAATGTTACTGAGGAGATTCGAACGAAAGTACGAATAATCGCGTTTGCTTCACATTCCATTACGCTACAGACTACACCTAATGTTCAGTGAGGGATTTCAGTATCGACTGCATATATACATCACTGTGAAAACTTCAAAGCCAATTCTCTCCGTTAATATATGAAAAACATTAAGAACAGCCTATTTCTGGGTACTTTTTAACCGTGTTCCGCGCGCTTGTTTCGCTTCGGAACAGAAAGCAGCCTCAGCCATTTTCATACTGCGCATTAACATCGCGACATCAAAAGCACAACGCTGCAGAGACTGTGACTGTACACAATTTTTGAAATAAAAACTACGTAGCTAAAGCGTGATTAAGAAAAACGTTGATGGCTGTTCATACATTTGAATGACTTAGTTTCGTTTAACGTAACTTAGTAATAATATATCTAATACATAAGTAGGACCTACTTCCAAGAGCGTAAGATCACCAGTGTACGTGTGCTACGGCTTCTGACCAACCATCGCCTTTTTGTTTGTTTACATGAGCTTTAGTCTTATGATGAACGGTTGTAGTTAGATCTCTCTCTCTCTCTCTCTCTCTCTCTCTCTCTCTCTCGTACCTGGGAAAGGTCCATTAATGAACATAGTACTCATGAATCGGTCGAAGAACCGCCTTGTAAGATACTACCTTAAGATTCTTCCTATGAATGTCAGTCTGGCATCAGGTTTTCCTACCATCTGTTTTATGTGTAATTCCACTTAAGGTCGCTGCGGATAGTTACTCCTAGCTTTTTTGCGGTAGTTACTGTTTCCAGCAATTTGTCATCAACAGTCTAGTTGTACAGTAGTGTACTTCTTTTCCTATGTATGCGCGATATGTTAATTTTTTTACGTCAGGTTCAACTCCCTGCCCCTACACCCTTTATCAGTGCACAGCAGTTCTTTTGTAAATTGTTACTGTCTTCTGGCGTTGCTACTTTCTTATAGAAAATCGCATCATCAGCGATCGGCCTTGGAGAGCTACCGACGCGTTACGTTTCCTTGGGGTACACCCGAAATTACCCTTACATCTATGGATTTTGAAACTTCCTGGCAGATTAAGACTGTGTGCCGGACCGAGACTCGAACTCGGGACCTTTGCCTTTCGCGGGCTAGTTGGAAGAAAGGATTTTGTTCTATTAAGAACGACGCGTTGCTTCATGTAAACACCATTACTGTCACTCGAAGAAACTTAGTTCCCCTACAGCTGCCTCTTTTTTCCTACAAAAGTGCAGTATTTTTGAGTGGATATAAACAGCTTTCATTGCTGGTGGCTCATATTTATTTCAAGGAATGCGTCCTTCAGTTGTGAAAGTATTATCACGTCAGTGACGAGGGAGCTTGAGGTGTTGCGTCACAGCGAGCGTAGTGAGATGGAGTCTGTAACCAGTAGTGATATCGGTAGCAGCAAGCAGATTAGCCGCCTTGGTGGTCCGAGGTATCCATCTGCGACATCAGTGTCCGCTGTTCAGTGCTTTTACCCCTGCTCCAAAGGATTTCAGTTGGGTGCTCATTTCATTTGTACTGCGATTGGCTTACTTTGGAGTGTCGTGCAACTTGTATTGACTAGAAACGTTAGGGGGTTGCGCAGTTAGACCACTGTTAGGTGATCTGAATTACTGACAGTCTCAGATTCATGCCCCGTAAGATATATGTTACCAGATATTAATAGGAATAGATGATAACACTAAAAAGATAGTGAAAATAAAGTAAGTAAGGTATCTCGTAATAGCTAACATAATCAATTTTATAGAAGAGGAAGTATAACTTTCTCGCCGTAACTGGAGATCTGTTGAATCTCCTTTGCATTTTTTGTTGGTAACGTTAGCGTATACAAATGGTTCAAATGGCTCTGAGCACTATGGGACTCAACTTCTGAGGTCATCAGTCCCCTAGAACTTAGAGCTACTTAAACCTAATTAACCTAAGGACATCACACACATCCATGCCCGAAGCAGGATTTGAACCTGCGACCGTAGCGGTCTCGCGGTTCCAGACTGTAGCGCCTAGAACCGCGCGGCCACTCCGGCCGGCTTAGCGTATACAGCTCAGTGTCACAAGCAATATTACGAAAAGGCCTCTCAGTATGTGCAAGAAACGCACAAGATCCCAAACGTGTATCCACTATCAATAGGTTGGTAGCATCCGTGTAGTATATGTATTTTCAGTGTCACCTCCATTCGTCCCTCCCAGATACTTTCGGGCCAACATTTGCATGTGCTAAGCGAATACGACAGCAAGCAAGTTGTGTGCTTGACTAAGGATCAGGCTTATATTCATTTACGAAACCAGACGAGACGAAAGAAGATCGACAATCCCTCCTTCTACTGCTATTCCTCTCATGCCCACATCTACGAGGTAGTGGAATATTCGTTTAAAGAAAGACGAACACCTCAGTGCCTCTTTGTTGATACGTTTTCTAAGAACCTTTATTACCTCCGTTGTTGTTGTTGTGGTCTTCAGTCCTGAGACTGGTTTGATGCAGCTCTCCATGCTACTCTATCCTGTGCAAGCTTCTTCATCTCCCAGTACCTACTGCAACCTACATCCTTCTGAATCTGCTTAGTGTATTCATCTCTTGGTCTCCCTCTACGATTTTTACCCTCCACGCTGCCCTCCAATACTAAATTGGTGATCCCTCGATGTCTCAGAACATGTCCTACCAACCGATTCCTTCTTCTAGTCAAGTTGTGCCACAAGCTCCTCTTCTCCCCAATTCTATTAAATACCTCCTCATTAGTTATGAGATCTACCCATCTAATCTTCAGCATTCTTCTGTAGCACCACATTTCGAAAGCTTCTATTCTCTTCTTGTCTAAGCTATTTATTGTCCACGTTTCACTTCCATACATGGCTACACTCCATACAAATACTTTGAGAAACGACTTCCTGACACTTAAATCAATACTCGATGTTAACAATTTTCTCTTCTTAAGAAACGCTTTCCTTGCCATTGCCAGTCTACATTTTAAATCCTCTCTACTTCGACCATCATTAGTTATTTTGCTCCCCAAATAGCGAAACTCCTTTACTACTTTAAGTGTGTCATTTCCTAATTCCCTCAGCATCACCCGACTTAATTCTACTACATTCCATTATCCTCGTTTTGCTTTTGAGGATGTTCATCTTATACCATCCTTTCAAGACACCTCCGTAGGTGCATTAATTAATCTGACAACACAATTAGAAGAAATCTGCACCATAAGTTCTAGTTTTGTGTGAAGTTTAGACGACTCTGTGAGTCAGCTGTCACAACCTTGCATTCTGTTTTCGTAGCCTGTTTTTGTAATTTATCGCAGGTACCAATTTTCAGGTGGCCGCATTTACGTTTCTCACGTACTGAATGTCTTTCTTACTGTGGGGCAAATATGTGCGCATTAGCAATGGTTCATGGTTGAGGGAACCACACCATTATGTTGCAGAAATGTTAATTGTTGGAAGCGAAAGAAATGAAATTTTTTATGTCTCTTTGATGTACGAACTTTTATGAAACCACACTGTAAGCCTAAAAGTACCGAGTAACGTACGTACATACACAAACTCCCTGACAGGTGAAAACTGTTTTCGGGAAGCTGAATCGACACACATTCCAGCAGTCAGCACCGGGTCAGATCAGTAAGTTTATTACCAGCGTACATTCCGCCGCGTAGCAGACACTCGTTTTGGAAGCGTAAAAACGCTGTTTTTGCTGTATGAGACATGAACACTAAATAATTTCTTCTTTCGCTGCTTTTATAAAGCATTACTGGATGATTACAATTTTCCTAAGAAACAGCCACGTTGTTCAACGTATAAAAATACATTTCATGGTTTCACGATACAGGAAATATGGAGGGTGTAGGACAGTTGTGTATACGCAATGAAAAGACAATTTCTATGATTTCGTCTTGGAAATCAATGGACAGCCAAACATTACTTCGATGAGGAAATAATCATTTAAAACTAAGAGAACGAGACCTGGGGTAGACAGTGGGAAGCATATATATTTTCCACCGAACTGTGACAGCTGCGGCTTTGATGAGGATGGGGGGGGGGGGAGTTCAGATGTGGAAGGGCAGCGGGGGGGGGGGGGAGGGGGGGAGTTCAGACAGGTAGTGTGCTGCTGACATTTTTTTAAAATTCCCGAATAACACACCCACATTAGATCAGACAAATTGCAGAAATGTTTGTATTGTTGTTGTTACGACGGTTTGAACGGTGCGCCGCCTGCAAGTTTACTCAGCTGTCCATTGAAAGAGGAGGAAACATCACGTACCGCTTGCCACGGCGGAGCTCCTTTCTTTAAGGACTGGACTAAACTTTTCAGCGCCGCGCCATTTAAACCGTCCCAAAGACAACACACACATTATTGTATTCAGTGTGTTTTTGACAGATTTTGTAAAAGAAGTATGTAATTGAATGTGTCTGAAATATTTGTTATTCTGGCGCATAAATATGATATTTCCCTCTTTTTGTAGCAAAGAAGGTGTCTGTCCACTCATTTTGAGTAGCGCAAGCAGATAGGTCTTTTGGAAACAAACAACCTTTCTGTGAACCAAAACATAGTCACATAAAAGTAAACACATCAGCCAACTCTTGCGAATTCGAAGTTCAAAGTAACTTCGAATTAAATAAGTTTTGAATGGTCAAGAAGTACTTCACAAAACGTAGTCTTTCTAGTTCATTTTTCTATGTAGTGCAAACTTATTAACGGAATCACTTTTTCCGCAAATCGTATAAAATTGATGTTATGTCTTTTTTGAAGTTAGAGAGCCACCCTAACTAGAGATGAAGAGAATGACTTAGCCTTCCCTTTTACCATGTAACGTCTGACAGGAATGTTTTGTCCTCTGCGCTGAGCAGTGAATTTCCGTACGTATTCTTCAAGACGCAGGAACCTACCATGCCGAGTCTGCTTTCTCGCTTCATTTGAAACATTTTCAACAATCCAATCTTCCTGCTTCAGAATTGTTGACAACGTGGGTAGAGTGGATCCCACATAGCCATACAATCATTTTTTCACTCCACATTCCAGGGCGTCAATAACCTGATTATTTTCTGCGAGAAAGAAAAAACGCTTGTACGTCTTAGAAATGATTTTTACTGCCGATTTACCTACTGTAGTACATTATGCATTTTTATGTAGTTACATGAGTGTAGTGAAGAGTTGAACGTAGAGAGAGAAACGAAAACAATGGACGAAGCAGTTTTAATTACTGAGTGTTAGCCGCTAACTTCGAATTATACAGTGTTTGTTGGCGGTCAGGTATTTCGATTTAACGAGAGATTGTTTACATAGGTTTGATGTAAACAAGTAGCTATTGAACAACATTTGATAGGACACCCATTATATACGCATCTTCCCTTCTGACTGCTTCGGCGTAGAAAGTACACCGACCAGTCGTTTTGTAATTATAAATTCACAAGAAAGATGTCCTTTGACAACAAGCTCTTGTCACCTGTCGTCTGGGAGCTGGTAACGTCAGAAGTAACAGCGTAGAACAGCCTTTGCTGTGTGGGGCGCAGGGCTCCAGAGTTCTCGGTAACGGGAGGCCGCTGCTGAGGAAGGTGCGAACGAAGTCGATTAGCGCGGTCGGACGCTGCGCGGTGGCCCGACGCTGGAGACGTCTATGTCGACGTCAGTGTGGGCTCGCCTGACAGCAGCTGTCCGACTTACCGTCCCATCCGGTGCTCGTCTCTCACTTCCTTCTCTCCTGCTCCTCGCCGGCCGCTGTGACCGAGCTGTTCGAGGCGATTCAGTCCGGAACCGCGCTGCTGCTGCGGTCGCAGGTTCGAATCCTGCCTCGGGCATAGATGTATGTGATGTCCTCAGGTTAGTTAGGTTTAAGTAGTTTTAAGTCTAGGGGACTGATGACCTCAGATGTTAAGTCCCGTAGTGCTTAGAGCCATTTGATTTTCTACTGCTCCTCCTAGGCTGCTCAATGGTTACCAATGAGGACTTCACACAGAGCTGTTTCATATCCTCGAAGCTCTGCACGATGCGCCCAATCCAGGCTGCAGTCCTCATGTCTTTGGACTAGGTACGTAACGGAATTGATTTTATCGGAGCCAGCATCTTGTGGTCGTGCGGTAGCGTTCTCGCTTCCCACGCCCGGGTTCGATTCCCGGCGGGGTCAGGGATTTTCTCTGCCTCGTGATGGCTGGGTGTTGTGTGCTGTCCTTAGGTTAGTTAGGTTTAAGTAGTTCTAAGTTCTAGGGACTGATGACCATAGATGTTAAGTCCCATAGTGCTCAGAGCCATTTGAACCTCTCTCTCTCTCCCTTTTTTTTTTTTTATTTTATTTTTTTTATCGGAAGCGAAGTTGGAGTCGGAGGCACCGCAATTACTTCGTCGATTTCTATGTTAGAGGTGGTATTTTCGTAATTACCGTTTCTTGAATTGTGAGTGTGAATAATTCATATAACAAAATTAGTTTTGTCGCCAATTTCTTTCGTCACTAATGATTTCAAGACATAATGGAAATACGTCTATTGAAAACAAAAAAGGAAATATCTCTATGTTAATTGCTAGTTTGGCGTAATAATTTGCGTTAGGCGTTGAAGCCCGAGACCGCGAAATTAAACCGGATACCTTGAAGGGCAGTCAACTTGTCATTTTTTTTGCACATCAGCTTTCAACGTATCTCAATCTTTATTTGTACTGAAAGGCTTTTTTAAAGATACGTTTTTCTGAGCTTTTGGTATTGACTATGAAGTAACATGTCCTTAGTGTTAAGAATTACTGCATTTGTCATATACAGATTTAAAATGATCTTTTAAAGCAATAGTTTTATCTCCTTTCGTTGTACACTTTTTCTTGCAAGTTTTCCACCCGCAGTATTTCCATCGACTTGAGTGGCATAATTCCAAATCACACGTCTTAAGTTTCATTGTAATAGCTTTCCGGCCTCAGGAGCGCTTGATAAACACAGACTAAAGCCGTCGGCACACGGGACGAGTGAGCTAACGTTGAGCAGTCATTTTATCACATGAAACACAAAATAAGTTGTGCGATATTTCGGCAACGTGCCACGTGAAGTGGAACCAACAGGAAACAAGAACGCTCGCTACGTCACAAGCAGAAATGAAGACGCCATACCGTATTTGTCGTGTTTAGCAGAAAGCCATATTGGATGGGTGTTGTGTTACGCGTTACACGTTATTAGTATATGCTCCTCCTAAGCACGTTGAATGTCTCGAGAACGAATTGTTAATGGTGCGATTTGTTGTTATATTGATGGTTAAAGAATTGTAATATTTAGCTATTTTCGCCTTATAACTCACTTGGTAGTAGAATAACCCATTTCAGTGCAACCAGGAAGCCGGCCGGAGTGGCCGTGCGGTTCTAGGCGCTACAGTCTGGAGCCGCGTGACCGCTACGGTCACAGGTTCGAATCCTGTCTCGGGCATGGATGTGTGTGATGTCCTTAGGTTAGTTAGGTTTAATTAGTCCTAAGTTCTAGGCGAGTGATGACCTCAGAAGTTAAGTCGCATAGTGCTCAGAGCCATTTGAACTTTTTTTTTTTCCAACCAGGAGTTAGTTTGTTCGATTTGATGGACTTTTATAAGCTGATGTCCTTACTAAGTGGGCATGCATCTTTCATTTTTGTATTATTACAGACTCACGGATATTAAATTTTTTTATTTACTCATACCACAGACAGGAAGGCATGACTAGTACGTGGTCAGTAAAGCAAATGAGCGTTTTAATAGAGCTAATGTAGGAATTCCATGCACGCCCATTTTCGTGAGGCAAATAAATCGAACTGTCGTTGGACAGCACTGAGAGTGCAACATCACGCTAGCCAACTTCTGCCGCGTGGCGCCGGCGCTGTCTGTCTCGTGACGTCGGATGTCCCGTCTGCGTGTGCATCAGTTATAGCTGCCGCGTTCCGTGTGCTACACTTATCTTACTCATTTTGAACATTCTTCGGATCTTTGCAGTGACTTGAAAGACGTTTGTGGGATTTACTGTTTGCACGTCCCGAGTAGTCTTCGTTTTACACAAGATTCTTAGGTAATTTTACTAATTTGGGGGAAACTTTGTGAGCCAATTTGCAGATAGTGGCAGTTCTATGCGTTCTATGCGTTAGGCTGACGCATCTCGGAAGATTATGTTGGAATGGTGCTTCCCTTTATTTGAACAAAAACGAAACAAAAGTTCTGTACAGGTTTAGAGTTCTGGCTACAATGCAGACTTCTGGCTACCTGAATAGGTGGTACGAAAAGCACCACCGAAACATCAGATAACCAGTTCCAGCATGTACAGTTCCCTGCACACACTGAGGGTTACACGCCTCATCGAATAGTCGACGCACTTGACGCCTTGCAGCTTTTGTAAAGACTCAAAATCGCGACTCGTCGAAACACACTAAAGTCAGCTTCCGTCGGGTTTCTGTGTCGTTTTGTCCGTTGAAGACGTGCTTGTTTACGCGCCTCTGTGAGCAGTGGCGTTATGCGAGGTATCCGGCTCCAGATATCCATACGAGGTGAAGCTGCGTTCTGTGACAGCAGCACGTCTCATCAGGTTGGAAACTCTTTGTCACTGATAAACCTTGACACCCGTCTCCGACCACTGTCGGTTAGGACCTTCTTACGATCACTGTTCTTAAGTTGTTGTGCGGGGCTGTGACTGGCCGCCATTCCCTGTAGACGCTTTATCAGTCCGCGTAGGTTGTGCTGTGGTCTTCAGCCCTAAGACTGGTTTGATACAGCTCGCTACGCTAGACTATCCTGTGCAGGCTTCATCATCTCGAAATAACTACTGCAACCTACACCGATTTTCACTCGCTTACTGTACTCAAGCCTTGGTCTCCCTCTACAAGTTCTTCACCACCACATTTGCTTCCAGTACCAGGTACACCAAGTAATCGGACAACTTCATTCAGAGTGGCCACGGGCACGTCCAGATGCGGTAGCTCATTTCTACCAATGTGTCACTTCTCCACGTCCACCCATCTTAAGTGCACGATTCCATACAACGGATTGGCATGTATATTCCAATTACTTTGTCTTCCCGCGCTCAGTACGCTTTTGGAACGGTAAGAAAACATAACGCGTAATACAGTGCTATATACACTCCGCCACTCAGAGAATGTACTTCGTAGCGGCAGAGAAGGGCTGACTAATCTTTCGTCCGATGAACGTAAGTTTCGCAGAAGAGCTTCTGTGAAGTTTCGGAAGTAGGAGACGAGGTACTGGCAGAATTGAAGCTGTGAAGACGGGTCGTGAGTCGTGCTTGGGTAGCTCAGTTGGTAGGGCACTTGCCCGCGAAAGGCAAAGGTCCCGAGTTCGAGTCTCGGTCCGGCACACAGTTTTAATCTGCCAGGAAGTTTCATAGTTGCACATAAAAGTAACATGTTGTGGCCGAAGCTGAACTATGCTATCGGACGATATTGCATGTAGGGCGATGGCTAGTGTTTCCAAGGGACATCAGAATAGCTTGTCTGGCTTGACTGTAAAGAATCGTGCAAGGTATGGAACGTCGCCGTAGGAGCGCGGTGCTGGAGAGACGGGGTGGCGCCCCGGGCAGCAGGAGGCGAGCAGGCAGGCAGGCGCAGCGCCTGGACATGCGTTTCGGTGTCAGCTAACGGGACCGCAGGCCGACGGCCCACATCGCGCCACACACACAGCCACACACACATAGGCTCCGGCGACGCCCCATCGCCTTGTCACTAGCTTCCTAGCTGCTCTTTGAATTCTGCTGATTGTCTCTAGAAGGTTTCCAGCCGCTCCATTTCAGCCCAAGTCTGCGTTTGTTGCCCGTTTGGGAAAGTGATCCTGCGCTATAAATCCGTGAACTATCTCGTTGTGTAGTCGAGCGTGAGGTGAAAACACCTCGTGGATTGTGGTAATATCTTCTATGTGTGAAATTCCCATACGAAATTTGTCGCCATTAGTCTCAGAATGCTCGATGAAGTCGAACGTGGGCGAAAACATCACTAGAGTTGAAGCACTGGCATGGATCATAAGGACTAGTCCGTGGCGATGTCGAAGAAACCATCCCAGCATTCAATTGAACTGGAAGACGTAGGTAAACTTAGGTAATCGTGACCGGACGACGATTTGACTCTTGTGTCTTGACCACTACCCCATCGTTTTCGGTTCGACGCAGACGGACTGTTACTACCATATCAAGAAAGGAAAATACTAGAGTGCACGCGTAGTGAAAGGCCGGATACATCATAGTACTGGATTGATGTTAGAAATGGAGAGATAATGGAAAAATGTTCCTTCAAGCGTAAAGGTGTATATGGTTGGTTTGAATACCACACTGCTCTACGAGGTATAATCCTGTGGAGGTGGTATGTCCTTGCGTTTTTCCGACATCTGAACTGCTAACCTGGACCTACGAGAAGTCGCAGTAGTTTGTAGGAGTGTCAAGTGGCGCCAACGTGCAGCCTGAACTGCCCCGCACCAAACAACGATACGGCTCACGTTTGCCACAATTTCGGTACTCGTGATGCCCATGTCCACAGGCCACTTGCTCTTTCCGTGCTTCTTGCCCCTATCACAGCGGACATCTTGTGGCGCGACAGTAGCAACTTACGCAGTCAGTTCTAGGGGGACACAATATTCAGTAACGCCTGCAGTTTAGCGTTTTTTGCAATCAAAAATCACTGCTAAAGCTAGAAGCAATAAGTAAGAGAGAAAAAAGGCGGTCGTCAAATAACCTGCCTATTTCGGATGACATTCCGCAGGTCTGTATAGCTTAGCGCTTTTATAAAAATGATCAAGCGTGCGATAAACAAGTTCAATTGTTGGACAATAACTTATGTCGGACCATTAAGTTTGGCTATTTAATGTGCCAATACGACATGCAGCTTTAATCTGTCGGAAAGTGATACTGCAGTATGGTGTGGACCAGGGTGCTGGCGAATTGGAACTGAGTCGGCCTTGAGGTATGCCGAGATAGTATTCAGAGCGTTATCAGTAAAAGGCGAAGGTTCAATTTGCTGTCCGTTACGGCACACGGATTTAATCAGGACATCCAGCTTGTTTCTTGTTAATATTTTGGGCTTGAACTCGTGACACTATAAACATACTGCAGAATATTCACAAGACAGTGTTTATTAATGTTCAAATGACTCTGAGCACTATGGGACTTAACTTCTGTGGTCATCAGTCGCCTAGAACTTAGAACTACTTAAACCTAACTAACCTAAGGACACCACACACATCCGTGCCCGAGGCAGGATTCGAACCTGCGACCGTAGCGGTCACGCGGTTCCGGACTGAAGCGCCTAGAACCGCTCGGCTGCCGCGGCCGGCCCTTTTATGTTGCAGACGTCTTAAAACTGCCTAAGGTCGAAACTGGCCACTAATGTAATTTATGCGCATGGTGCATTAAAGGAGTAAAACTGACAGCATACGGTTGTTAAAAGGGTTTCTTCATTTAGACAATACATTGAGGTTGTAGGCCCTTTCATGAAGAAGAAAGTGTAAATAAACTAAATACATGATCATTCTCGTAATTAACTATTCGCGCGTGTGTCAAAACATTATGAGAATCGTGAGTCTAGGGTATTAATTGGCTTCAGTTTGCCGGAGTTGTGGAGCAAGTGCCCAGTTTTCCATACAGGAGCAGTGGTACGCTTGAAGGAACTGACTTCCAGGAGGCGAGAGTGTTGGCGCAACCGCTGTCGACCGTAGTAAATCGCAGTGTTTGCGGTTTGACGGGTAATACTGTTCCGCCGTGGGCTGGAGCAGCAGGTAATTTGCTAGCACCTCTGGCGTCAGGGTGTGGGACAACTTGCGCAACGGGTGTGCGTTTAGAGTTCGCTGCCGTCGGAATGCGTTCAGCACAGATCGTTAATTAAAAGCGGATATAGAAATCATTAAAAGAACACGTCCTTCCAATTGAAGATTGCGCACAGCGCACGTCTACACAAAACTCTACATTCTGCAAAACACACGTACACACACACACACACACACACACACACACACACACACACACAGAGTTACGTGGCGCAACTTGAATAAAAGATCGACCTGTTGATAAGGCATATCGTGAGGGGTCAAGGATAAGACGGTTTGGTGACGGAGGGAATCGGGAGGGGGGGGGGGACAAAAATTGTAGAGGAAAACTAAGACTTACTACAGTAACCAGGTTCTTGTTGATGCAGGTTGCAGTCGCTGTGCTGGGGAGCAGCGTGAAACCATTTTGCGAATTGAAGATTACATCAAATTACATGAGCTCTGATATAAGATTCCTGTTGTGCATATGCTTAATCCTTATCACCACATACCACAGCTTTCGTAGAAGCAGCAAGAAAAGCCGTAAGTCGTACGTTACGCAACTATTATTAAAATCCGAGCTCTATAAATGTAAGACTGGTTCAGGTTTCTCGATTATGTCATCCGGAAGTTCCGAACATCACTTGAGGGATATCATTTCGTGTTCGCGTGTGGTAATATGTTTCCTGCAAACTAACATAAAACGGTCGAATCTTCCCGGCTGGACGAAGAGCCAAAATCGAGGCACTTAGTGATAACTTTATAAGGAGCAAGTCTTGCTGCTGCTCTCTTCGCACCTGCTACGTAATCGCCAGCTGTCACTTCGCATAGTGGCTAGAACTACGTGAAGGCCACTCCTTTATAGAGGCTCGTAGAAAAGTTCGGTTTTCGAATTAATATAATTCCTTGCAGATCCCTGAGATTTACATGGCGTAGCTCAGCACTAAGTTTCTTTTTTATACTTCTGCCCACTTCATTTCGTTAACACAGGAATTGTACCTATTGAATTTACGCCGTTAGGGGGAAGAGGTGGTTTTTTTGATAAATAAGAACAAAATTTACCTGCACTGTATTGTTACAGAGACTATTATCCGTTCCTAGAAGAAAGCTCTAAATGACTGTAGAAACCTCGTTTTGCGAAAGATGTACGGAATTTAGGGACCGAGAATAGGCTGTAATACGGGCTGGTTACAACTAAATTTCCGCTACTTGAGAGGGTCCCTGCGAGAAACGAGTTATCGTAGGACAATGAAACTGTATGGAAGCGTTTTTAAGGACATGTGGAAGAGAAATAACGAATACACAATTGAAAGAAATACATTTTAATTTCCACATGAGAGGGTTCGAGTATACTGATCTTGATGGTTACACAGTTCAGAACGATTCAGTTTTCTCCAAATGCGTTACAAAGCAAACTGAATTACCACACGAACAGTGTGAGGTGGAGCTCCATCGGTCATCAAAACAGTTGGGCCAAAAGCACCTCTCTCCCTCAGAGTAGGGATCACATGTTGGCGAAGCAGACCACAGTAATATGTACCGTTCACGTTGCATTTCCAAGTCCTCGAGGTCCGAGTTCCTCAAAGAATCATCAGTCATGAACTGTGCCGTGAAGCCACGCCATACAAGACGCGTTCACGATGCAGGGGAACTTCATGAACGTTCGTTGGCGGTGACTGTCCACAAAAGCGACAGTTGTGAGTGTTCACTGCCCCAGTGTGTTGCATCACTCCACAAAATGTTCCAAGGCCACATGTCCTCAGCTCCAACCCTTGCAGGAAACCTAAGAGCATAGTCTACTCGAATGTCTGCGTCACGTGGCAAAAGTTGGTGAGTGAAGAGAAGCTTTTACGGTTACCATTTCACAGTTGTTCGCAGCACTTTTGGAACGGTGGACCATGAACGTTGAGCTGTCGTGACACCTCGTGCACTGCTTGATGATACGCTGCCTCCTGTGTTCTTAACCACGGCAGTAGTAACTTCTTCAACAATTTATGGCGCAGTTGACCGTCGGCTTATCTCAAGAGTAAACCAAATTGGCCAATCGTTCCAAACTGCGTAACCACCAGGATCACCAGATTTGAACCCTCTCACTTGGAAATTAAAATGTGTTTTTTTTAATGGTTTATGTAATATTTCTCTTCGGGCATCACGTTACAAATATTTCCACGAAGTTTCTTTGTCCTACGATTATTCCTTTTTTCACGGAGGCCCTTTTGAGTAGTGAAAGTTAAATTATAACCATATACATAGAGCTTCAGAAACACGCAAGCTCATACATGTATACAAGAAGTCTCAGCAATCCAAACATGCTGACCAAAGATTGTGTATCTTAACACATCGCCCTTCATTCTATTTATAACGTTTAAAAGCAGAAGTGAAAATATTTATGAGGGCGGAGATGGCCCTCATGTAATACTTACGTATATCCCATGATCTACGGTATGCAACAAGGTACCATAAGTGTCCTATTCATTTAAAAAGAATTTGTCTTTCGAAACTCCTTTTGTGGTTATAAGATGTGCCTGTATTAAGATATCTTGATATACGTAGAAATTACTTCCAAATATTCTGTATTTTTGTAACAGAGCCTTCGTAACGCTGGTTATCTGGACAGCAGCCAGTTACGCCGAAGCGTTACGAAACTTCATTAAAAATTATACATGAGTAGACCTGTTACATGCAATGCTATTATATTGGCAACTAATAATACAGCACAAACAAAGAGTTTACGGTATTACGCGCGTCTGGTAGCAAGTTACAAAGTTGCCTGAGAACATTGTAGCTCGTTTGCATTAATAGTTGCCGTATTTGCATTCGACCGGCGGGCTCTTCAGTGTTAGGCGAAATACACTCTTTTAACTCAAATGAGCACATGGTAGATGTCATCCTCTTCATCACATGTAAGTCGAATTCACTGTGATTGTTTACTGTAGCAGCTGTAACTCAGGCGTGTGAAGAACCTCTGAACATCGGCAGCTGTCATACCAAAAATGGCTCTGAGCACTATGGGACTTAACATCTATGGTCATCAGTCCCCTAGAACTTAGAACTACTTAAACCTAACTAACCTAAGGACAGCACACAACACCCAGCCATCACGAGGCAGAGAAAATCCCTGACCCCGCCGGGAATCGAACCCGGGAACCCGGGCGTGGGAAGCGAGAACGCTACCGCACGACCACGAGATGCGGGCACAGTTGTCATACCAATTCCCGTTCTCCTTGGGTACGAGCAAATTTTTCGCTTACTTCCGGAGTGCACTCTTCCATACTTTCCTGGTGACTAAAAATTTAGCGCTACAGTCCGGAACCGCGTGACTGCTACGGTCGCAGGTTCGAATCCTGCCTCGGGCATGGATGTGTGTGGTGTCCTTAGGTTAGTTAGGTTTAAGTAGTTCTAAGTTCTAGGGGACTGATAACCTCAGAAGTTAAGTCCCATAGTGCTCAGAGCCATTTGAACCATTTTGAACTGAAAATTTAAGTCTTCGTAAGGGATCCATAGATACGATTCGACGCCGACAAATTTCCTTAGCCGATTCATACATCATTCCGTTTCCCTTGTGCTTTCATTTTAATTTATATACTCTGACGTACATTAATGCGTTGTTCGATGGCTCAATGACAAAACTCGCAAAAGGAGCTCATTTTGTCCTCTTTACTCATTGATTTCACTTCGGAGATAGTAGTTACTACCTCATTCGAAGATAATGCCGTGTGAAATTTATATTTTTACGTTTTTATTATAAGTCATGTTAAATAATGATGTTTACGCAGGTTGTGTCCGCGACTACTGTGACAGCACGAGGCCTTTGTTAGGTTTACTTCTTCTACATAAACATGTGAAACATACCATGCTTTATACCGAGTGATCAAAAAGTCAGTATAAATTTGAAAACTTAATAAACCATGGAATAATGTAGCTCGAGAGGTAAAAATTGACACACATGCTTGGAATAACATGGGGTTTTATTAGAACAAAAAAAGTTCACAAAATGTCCGACAGATGGCGCTGGACAGCAAAACGTCAGTAACTGCTACCGTGACGGGTGAGAGGTACGCCGATATGTTACAAAATCACATCATCCCCAGCCTGGCTGATAAACATCTGCTGGAACGAACGATGTTTATGTAGGATGGCGCTCAACCCCATATTGCTAGACGCGTGAAGGATCTCTTGCGCGCGTCGTTTGGGATGATCGTGTGCTCAGCCGCCACTTTCGTCTTACTTGGCCTCCCAGGTCCCCAGACCTCAGTCCGTGCGATTATTGGCTTTGGGGTTACCTGAAGTCGCAAGTGTATCGTGATCGACCAACATCTGTAGGGATGCTGAAAGGCAACATCCGACGCCAATGCCTGACCATAACTCCGGACATGCTTTACAGTGCTGTTCACAACATTACTCCTCGACTACAGCTATTGTTGAGGAATGATGGACATATTGAGCATTTCCTGTAAAGAACATCATCATCTTTGCTTTGTCTTACTTTGTTATGCTAATTATTGCTATTCTGATCAGATGAAGCGCCATATGTCTGACATTTTTGAACTTTTGTATATTTTTGTTTCTAATAAAACCCCATGTCATTCCAAGCATGTGTGTCAATTTGTACCTCTCTATCTACATTATTTAGTGATTTATTCAGTTTTCGAATTTATACTGACTTTTTGATCACCCGGTACATTAAAAATTTTTTTTTTTTTCCTGTGGTAGAAGTAACAGAGCGATGCAAAATTTGATAAGTAGCTAATCGCTAAATGGTGAAATAAAGTGGTTATTTCAAAATAAAACAGACTACGCAGGAAAATGTCTTTCGTCAAGAAATCCACAGCGGCCGTGGACTCGTACATACGAGAGACTATGTACGAGCGAGTGTTTGATGAAATTGGATGGAGGTACAAATGGCAGCTGTGCAGCTGGCGGCGTTCGCGGCAGTGGGACCACTGGCCGTGACGGCATTAGCCTCGGTGAGGTAGGCACTTCTCGGCTGCTGCGCCGCGCCGTGTTCTATCGGCCGTGGCGGTGGAACTGTGAGCCCGCACTTGATTTACTTTGCACGCGAACCTGGCGGCGCCGCAAGTACGCCTTCCATCTCAGTAAGATCAACACAAGGATGTGGTTTCGCGCGGATATTATCGATTCGACTAAATTTATTTTTAATATACGTTGTGTGTTCTTGTCGTACTTCTGTGGACGTACTCATAATATACCGTCATGCGCAGCGCGCGAGTTAGGGAGTGCGACAGATGCTGATCGAAACCGTTTGGCGGATTAATGACGGTGGTCTGAAACGGGCCAACCTGAATGTGGTTTTAGGCAGTTTCCCTACTATTGTTTAGGCAATGATCTCCACGTACCGCTTCAGAGGACACAATACACTGTACAAATATTAGCACAGTTTACACGTTTCATAGACAGATGGTGTACGCGATCCCCTTACCCTAAGTTAAGTTGACGGTTGCGGCGTCAGGGAAGGGATCCGGCCTCATGGTTAAACAATGAAGTGAAGTTCGCCGAATCGTGAAAAAAGCGGACCTCGTACAGCTACTGCACGGTATACACGCCAGGGGATATAGAGTACTACTTTTACCTTCCTATTAGCTAGAGATTAATGTACCATGGTAGCTCTCTCTACGACGTAGCTTGCAACACACGTTATCGAGCATTTGCACTTCATAGCTGCCCGAAGGTCAGTCCGAAACACTATTTTCCGCTGTTCAGTAAGAGGACTGGTCTGACATCTGGACGTGGTATATCAAAGTCGTAACCACGTACATAGCACGGTTTAGCAAAGGCTTCCATCACTATTCTGCGTAAGTGGAAATGTTGGTGCTCTCATCTCAGAAAATAAATTTTGGCAAAATCGTTAGACACCAGAAACTTATTTACCACGTGTTCAAAAATGGTTCAAATGGCTCTGAGCACTGTGGGACTTAACTACTGAGGTCATCAGTCCCGTAGAACTTAGAACTACTTAAACCTAACTAACCTAAGGACATCACACACATCCATGCCCGAGGCAGGATTCGAACCTGCGACCGTAGCGGTCACGCGGTTCCAAACTGAAGCGCTTAGAACCGCACGGCCACACCGGCCGGCTTACCACGTGTTAGGTTGTGATCTCGCGGCGTCTGCTGCTGCAGTTGGCTGGACGCGAGATGTCGCTGCCGGGTTTACTCATGGATCCTTCTATAATGACTTGCCTAGTCAGAAAGCTACACACAGTTACCTTGGAAATAATTGTTCATACGTGCGAAAATACTTAAGAACCTCCATGTAAAGTGCAGGTACGTTATAATACTGGTATGCGCACTGGGCGATTTAGAGTTGAACCATCATGTAAAGGCCGAGCGGCTTCCCCGTCGGAGGTTCGAGTCCTCCCTCGGGTAAGTATGTGTGTGTGTGTGCGTGCGTGTGTGTGTGTGTGTGTGTGTGTTGTCTTTAGCGTAACTTAGTTTAAGTTCGATTAAGTAGTGCGTAAGCTTAGGATGACCTCCGCAGTTTGGTCACATAAGACCTAATCGCAAATTCCCAAATTTTCCATCATGTAAAACCATGCGCATGAAACGCAGATGCGTGACTGATATTCACTGGACGAAACTTCAGAAAATGTCGTCACCTCACGAAGAACACTTCTCACAAAATCTTCGTTCAACCAGTGCTTGAGTATGTACAGTCTGTGATCCTTGCCAGCCAAGACTGGTAGAGGAAATAGAGAGGATCCAAAGATGAGAAGTGCATTTCGCCACGGGTTCGTTTACTAAACGCGGAAGTGTCATGGAAATGCTCGTGCAACTCCAGTTGCAGATGCTACGGGAGAGCCTTTATCCGCCACGGTGTGGTTTAGGGTCAAAATTCCTAGAGCGTGTGTCCCGAGAAAAGTCAGTCAGTCTAATGCTTCCTCCTACATATATATTGGTAAAAGAGCGGAGTGTGAAATTACAGACATTCGAGCTCACACGGAGGGTACCAACAGTTGACGCTAGTTCCGCATACATTCTCGACTGGAACTAGATAGCCGGCCGGAGTGACCGAGCGGTTAAAGGCGCTACAGTCTGGAACCGCACTACCGCTACGGTCGCAGGTTCGAATCCTGCCTCGGGCATGGTTGTGTGTGATGTCCTTAGGTTAGTTAGGTTTAAGTAGTTCTAAGTTCTAGGGGACTGATGACCTCAGATGTTAAATCCCATAGTGCTCAGAGCCATTTGAACCATTTTTGAAACTACACTCCTGGAAATTGAAATAAGAACACCGTGAATTCATTGTCCCAGGAAGGGGAAACTTTATTGACACATTCCTGGGGTCAAATACATCACATGATCACACTGACAGAACCACAGGCACATAGACACGGGCAACAGAGCATGCACAATGTCGGCACTAGTACAGTGTATATCCACCTTTCGCAGCAATGCAGGCTGCTATTCTCCCATGGAGACGATCGTAGAGATGCTGGATGTAGTCCTGTGGAACGGCTTGCCATGCCATTTCCACCTGGCGCCTCAGTTGGACCAGCGTTCGTGCTGGACGTGCAGACCGCGTGAGACGACGCTTCATCCAGTCCCAAACATGCTCAATGGGGGACAGATCCGGAGATCTTGCTGGCCAGGGTAGTTGACTTACACCTTCTAGAGCACGTTGGGTGGCACGGGATACATGCGGACGTGCATTGTCCTGTTGGAACAGCAAGTTCCCTTGCCGGTCTAGGAATGGTAGAACGATGGGTTCGATGACGGTTTGGATGTACCGTGCACTATTCAGTGTCCCCTCGACGATCACCAGTGGTGTACGGCCAGTGTAGGAGATCGCTCCCCACACCATGATGCCGGGTGTTGGCCCTGTGTGCCTCGGTCGTATGCAGTCCTGATTGTGGCGCTCACCTGCACGGCGCCAAACACGCATACGACCATCATTGGCACCAAGGCAGAAGCGACTCTCATCGCTGAAGACGACACGTCTCCATTCGTCCCTCCATTCACGCCTGTCGCGACACCACTGGAGGCGGACTGCACGATGTTGGGGCGTGAGCGGAAGACGGCCTAACGGTGTGCGGGACCGTAGCCCAGCTTCATGGAGACGGTTGCGAATGGTCCTCGCCGATACCCCAGGAGCAACAGTGTCCCTAATTTGCTGGGAAGTGGCGGTGCGGTCCCCTACGGCACTGCGTAGGATCCTACGGTCTTGGCGTGGATCCGTGCGTCGCTGCGGTCCGGTCCCAGGTCGACGGGCACGTGCACCTTCCGCCGACCACTGGCGACAACATCGATGTACTGTGGAGACCTCACGCCCCACGTGTTGAGCAATTCGGCGGTACGTCCACCCGGCCTCCCGCATGCCCACTATACGCCCTCGCTCAAAGTCCGTCAACTGCACATACGGTTCACGTCCACGCTGTCGCGGCATGCTACCAGTGTTAAAGACTGCGATGGAGCTCCGTATGCCACGGCAAACTGGCTGACACTGACGGCGGCGGTGCACAAATGCTGCGCAGCTAGCGCCATTCGACGGCCAACACCGCGGTTCCTGGTGTGTCCGCTGTGCCGTGCGTGTGATCATTGCTTGTACAGCCCTCTCGCAGTGTCCGGAGCAAGTATGGTGGGTCTGACACACCGGTGTCAATGTGTTCTTTTTTCCATTTCCAGGAGTGTAGATAGTGGGAAGTACTCGCCATGGAAAATAAGGTATTCTTCGGTGGCATAAAGATCGGTATAAAAATCTACTGCTGATTTCGCTGGTGAAAAAGAGCCCGGTTTTTTTCCTGTAGAGTGAGGTGACGCAGTGCTAAAGACGAGTAAGAGTTATTTTGGTGGATCAAGTGTCTAATCCTTGTCGCTCTATGACTATTTCAGTTTTCCATGTTTACCATAGTCGATGCAGGTGAGCGCCCGATGATTCATGGAAACAAATCATGGCCGATACTTCCACTTCGATGTGAAAGCGTCGTTAAATGCTGTCGGGATAAAAAAAATTGTCGGCAGAGTAGCTCAAGGCGTTAACCGTCAGTTTCTCTTTTTTTCTGTTCTAGTAAGCCCCATTCGTCCCCTAAGATGACTGTTACCTGAGTATTCTTGGAACCGCACGAATATTAAATCTTTGGGACATTTGTTAATGTAAGACAGGAATTTATTAAAACACAGCATGAAACTTTTAGTAGAAGAGGAGAATGTTGTACATTGGTACCCTTTTCACACTCCTCTAGCCAGATCTATAAAAGAAGTGTAATATGTTTTCTTGGTTTGTGTTTAAATGATAGCATTCACTTTATGCGCCCTGCAGTCTCTTTCTGAAATTATAAAATATTGCTCTGGAAAATAAAGGCTTTTTTCCCCAATTTGAACAGATGCTGAACTGCCTCAAGGTACAAAATGGTGCACAACTGACGAAGTCTGGCTTAATTGTCCATATGTTATATAAATAGTTATAAAATATGTACAATTTACTAACCATAAAATTATGTAACTAGAGAATTAACATTATATTCTAAGTAGCTTTCATATTCTCTAGTGCGCCTTCCGTTATGTGATTCAAAAATGAGGCACGAGACAAATACCGTCCAAAACAACATTTCATGTTGCTAACTACTTTTTCTTCTAGGTACAAGACTTTCACCTACTAATGAAATGAAATGTGCATATGGTATTTAGGGCAGGAAGTCCCCTTCTGGGGGGAATGCGTCTCGAAGGGAGAAAAATCCCCGACCGGGCCGGGAATCGAATCCGGGGCTCCGAGATCGGGAGTCGGCAAAGCTGATCACAAGATCAATAGCTGCAGACACCCGTTCTAATAATGAAGGATGTGTGAAACAAAGAAAGTTTTGGCTCTGTTGTTCGTACTAGCTACTGAAATCATAGGTAAGCCAGTAATAATTAAATCTGAGGATACTATTTTCCGTTGGTTTTGCTGCATTTGTAGCAGCCATGAACAAATTTTGACATATATGCTATAACGTGGGCGAACTTTAAAGCATTCGTAGAAATTCACTAAAGCTGTAGGACTCTGCGAAGCGAATGACTGGTAGTGATGCACATGTACCGTACTGCTAGCAGGGCTGCATGTTGCGGAAGTATGTTAACTTTTTTCACATCTGCGTTATGGGTTCGCGCTTTCTTTCGTGCGGCGTCTGTAACTCCCTGTCAGTTGTGTTTACGCATCCAGTTCGTCGGAAATTTTTGAGTTCGTTATGCGCTGTTGGTTCGTCGTGTGGTCATGCATCACATTTTCGGTAACGAGAGCAATGCTTCTACATACAGCTCAGTTTTGCGTTTTAAATTAAGCAAATACTGGGTGATATAACGGGATACATTATCTTGATCCTCATTGTTTCATCAGAAACAGAGGGAACGTTGAGAGTGCTTAATTGAAGCTTAATGGCACCTTTCATGCTCTCGGTCTAGACAATATAAACTGTTTGTGAAATCATGTGTAACAGTCTGCTACTGTATGCGGGATATGACACCGTATACGGGACATACATGCGCTGTAATCTATACGACGTAAACAGTATTTCAGAGTAACGAACGGTACGTTACGTTAAATACAGAAAAGATATATACGTTGCGAATTAAATGGAGAACAAAAATTCTGTATCCAGCGACCACAGCATTAATGGTGTCTCGGTGAAACAAGTCGTGTTCTACAAATACCTGTACACATCACTACCAAGCGATTTTAAGTAAAAGGAAAGCGCCGTATCCAGTTTAGAAAAGATGAGTGGTAAACTTAGTTATTGGCCGATTTCTGATGAAATGTGGTGCAGCTAGAAAGTAGACCGCACACGAGAAACCCACGTGACAGTTTCTGTAGTTGATCGGATTGATGGAAATACGTAGCACCTAAGAGGCGTCTTGTCACGTCTATAACTACCCGCCCCGAGTGTTACGGAAAAGTTCCAGGGCAATAATGTACGAAAGACATTCTTTTTCAGGAAATGCAGAATTGCTACTCTAGTTGGCAACACTGATTATTCCTAGAGTTCTGTTGTTTCCTTTAATACGTATCCTTGAAAAGAATATCGCGCCAGACTAATTCGAGGCCGCGCTATCTAGGCAGCATACGAATTGACAGTCGTTGACTCACCTCCGAAGATGTTCTCCGTAGTTGAGAACGAAACGTTAGGTAGAAGAAGTCTTACAGATCGACCACGGCAACTTAGCCCGGAAGTGTTTATTGATGAACACGCCGGCCGTGAAAGCCTACATGGAATGATTATGACACTAATTTCTTCGTAATGATAACCGAAACACGCGGGACCACATGAAATGCCGCTTGAGCAGTCGTTATGCGTACAGATTCACCCGAGACAATACAAAAACTAAATTGAAAATATTTTTCAAAACAAAGGCTGCCGACCATGTTATTACGTTTCTTAGGCCCGGGCCAATGTGCCAAACGTTACGTCTGACGACTGCGTTTTCCTTCTGAATCTCCTGTTACCCATTTAGAGACGGAATATTGAATTACCATCGTGAATTGAACTGCCATGCTGGAGGCAGATTTTTGCCATATCGTTGTGTGAATCAGCGTTACATAGCGGCTTCTGTTTGATACTGGTTCTTACGGTTCTGCTGTGCCCGTGGCAGGAAAATGCGGCACAGGTGTGCGGCATAAGCTGCAGAGCAGCGTTTCACGGCACTGCTCCCCGTGCGGGCCGAAGGCATCCGAATGTGGCCGAAGTGTGGCATCACTGGGTGTCAGCGGGCCGGCCGTGACCGAGTTTGCAGTGTGCACTGCTGCAAAGCAGCCACGGGCGCCTTGCCTGCTTGCTGCTGCACACTGCTCAACTGCAGGACAAGACTTTCTTTTACGTTGATGACAGAAGGGTTGCGTCTAGAAATAAACAGCATTCTAGTTTACGCGGTAGTAAATATTCTACGAGCCATATTGTAAACAATGCAGTTCGTATGTCGTTAAAGTATTAAGAGCAAATGCTAGACATTTCACTTATACTAAAACATTTGACAGTTTATCAGTCAGGCCGTTGTGAACCTTACGAGGGCCGAACGCATGTAAGGTCGAATAAGACTGATGTTACGTCGTACCAAAAACATTCGCAATGTACTGTATTTCAGACGGCGAAATTCATACCAAATGTCGACACAATTCAACACTTATGTCGCTTTAAGGGGGGTAGGACGTCAGCGGGCCGACTTGGAGCAGAAGAGTCACCACAGGACATTTTACAAAGAAATTCATAGAACTTTGTCACCATGACCAGGAAGGATTGAGGACTCACACTTATCGCAGTGGAAGTTCAAAAACGTAGCAAAATACCTTTTTTTACATGTGAAATTTCATCATTTTTTCACTTATTACTGGCTGCATTTGTTGCTATAGGTACACTTTTCTTCCTAAGAGAGATTCTTCGATGACTTTTTCATAACATACAAACAGTAGTTACAGGACTGCCAGTCACGTCTTGCACGCGACACACAGTGTGAACAGAAAGCGTGGGTTTGTTTCCCTTTCCAAAAGAAGTTTTAAGTCGGAATTTTACGTTCCCTTTCGATGGAGCGCTCCCAAATTAACGTAGTCCGATATTGTTTTTACCGATCTTTACTAACAGAGACAGTAAAACTCGAAGAATAAGCGGTATTCTACAGCAACAGCACTGCCGTGGCCAGCGCTGACTGCTACCGCTGAACACGCAGTGCTGTTGAGTCGCTGCTCGAGGACTGGTTATTCTTGTTTTACTATCTGTTAAACAAATACAGGACTAGTCTAATTTGGGGACGCTCTATCGCACTGGCAAGTAAACTCTACCACACTGGCACGTAAAATTTCTCTTTAACATAATTTTGTTTATAACGGAAAATAAACCGACACTTTTCGTTTACCCGGGGCGTCGCATGAAAGATGTGGTGAACAGTATTTGTTTGTGCCCACTGCAGCTACACAGTGCAAAAACGAAAATGCAAATATCTGCTGAAACACCTGAGAAAATGTGCCTGCCGAGTCTTAAGGTGAGAAACAATGTACATCGCAGCGCCGACTTGCTCATATATGAACCCATTCTTATACCTCATAAAACATGTGTTTCGAAATCATGCAGCAGTATCAGTAATGATTTAAATAATAAAGTTCTGCCGCAGTTATTTTTTTTTTTTTCAAACGCTGTAGGAGTTTAGGTAAGTATTGAATGTGATGCCTGCATGTTTGATGTTTTCTTCCTCTTCTTTATTGCAGTCGCCTGTTAATGGTGTTCTGCCTCCTCCACTATTCAGAAATTCGCACACACATAGTATATTTAGAGTCTTTGCATACGTTATGTCGCAAGTTGTCGCAATACTTACTAACGTTAAGGTACCGAATTGTCTACTTTCCCTTGCATCTGTTAACTTCGTTTCCGTGACAGGTTGCGGAGGCTGCATGAGTACTCGTAAGTTTCCAACTAGTGTGCCCTCGCGAAAGAGATTTAGTACCTGAAAGCGAAACATTTTTTTGCTGTTTAAATACATGAACAAAGAACCTGATAATGTACTGGTAGACTTCTTGAGAAGCGTTTTGCGAAATTTGCTTTTATAGCGAACCATGACCATAGTGGGAGAACAATACAGTTTTTAAATACATTATTTGGCAGTTAGGAAGAAAAAGACTTAGAGATAAAGTACAAAGGGTATTTGTAGTGTCCTATGAATATTATTGATGTATACTTCTAATAAGACTCTGAAGACGATGCAGCCATATACAAACTTCGTTTGGATGCAGCATACAACGCACCCAGCTATCCTAAACTTGGAGCCCCTAGTTCTCATCTAAATAGTTCCTCTGTTGGTATCAAGTGAATGAGTGACTCCAGGAAAGAGAAGTCCCTGACAGTATAGTGAATCTGGCATGTACCATCCACGTACAGACTTCTCTGCGGAGATGTATACGTTTTGAAATATTTGTACTACACTTTTCTTTCAGAAGCCACTAGCGTGTACAACTAGCTATATTACTTTTGTCAACAACGTTCATTATGGGTTTTTCAGAATCTACAGCCTTTTGTGATTTCCTCCTGCTATGACTATTTAGTTTCACGATTCGGGCGACCCGGCATAACAATGCCCTCGCTGTTCAGTACTGGGCTGCGAGGCGTGACTTGCGTTGACGTTTCCATATAGTGCGAAGAGACCACGATTTGAGGCACGCCGCCGTTTCGTGACGTTTCGTTGCCGTCCAGTGTGTCTGGCCTCTCCTTGTGTAGTCCGGAGCGCCAGGCACGACAACAGATCAATGTCTGCGGGTCCGGCGCCATCGGCTCCAGAATTCGGGAGGCCAGGCGCACCTTATTATTCGGAATCGAATTGGCGGCCGGCCAATTCAGTCAAGGTCAGCACAGACGGCGGCAACGCCGCAGCTTCGTTGGCGGTCCCTTCCGCCCGGGAACACTCCGTGCTCGCTGTTGGTCGCAGTCGGCAGCGACGCCTGGGAAGCGAGGGCGGCTGGCTTCTCTCCTGTACGTGGAGGGCTCTGTTCCGTCCACTGGCTTCAGTCGTGTCTGCAATTCGCCAATACGTCGCGCGTTTCTGGCGGCCTGTGCGTTTTCCTCACTCATCGTTGTTGAAAGAGACTCTGTAGCTCCGCTCTCAAAAACGTCGCCGCAGTATCTCAGTCTTTTTTAACTGGCCTTTATCAATTCCACATACTTATTTCTAATGCTACCGTCGCTGAGCACTGATTTATTTATGCCGCCTCCAATTTTTGTGCTGTACATGGAGTATTTACCAATTAAAACTGCACCATACATACTAGCACTGTAACCTCACACTTTACGCGTCGTGCTGGTAACGAATATACTAGATTCTACTTAAGTATCCGCCCCAGCATCCCCCGCTGAAGTATTAAGTTACTGTGCGCTATAGCTCACTTCGTGTTTTGTGTGTGTGTGTGTGTGTGTGTGTGTGTGTGTGTGTGTGTGTGTGTGTGTCGGTCGGCATATCCGTGATGTGGATCACATGCCTTTATATCAAATCTCTCATCTATTTAAATTATTATATTCAGATTGCCTTTCTACAAGACAACATTTCCATTACAGCACGCCATACGTTTTTACCATGTGCTTACGTGTACATCAGTTTCTGCATTGCTGAAAAAACACAGATGTAAGTTGCATAACGTTAGTCACCAATTTTCTCGTAATCAAATGTTCAAATGTGTGTGAATTCCTAAGGGACCAAACTGCTTCGGTCATCGGTCCCTAGACTTACACACTACTTAAACTAACTTATGCTAATAACAACACACACACACACACACACACACACACACACACACACATGGCCGAGGGAGGACTCGAACCTCCGACGGGAGGAGCAGCGCAGTCCGTGACATGACGCCTCAAACTTTCTCGAAATGAAATGATCGTGTGGCATTGATGGCCGGGAGGGTCCATCCCGGTAAGTTTGGCCGCCGGGTTGCAAGCCTTACTTCAGGCGACACCACAGGCGACTTTGGTGTCGGTGATGATGAAATGATGATGACACAACGATGAAATGATGATGGCACAACACCCAGTCCACGAGTTGAGAAAATCTTCAACCCGGCCGCGAATCGAACCCGCGCCCGCTGCATTGTAGGCAAACACATTACCACTCAGGTAAGCACGAGGATAGTTTTCTCGGTTTTGCAGAGCGACGAAGCTCACGTACGGATGATTCGTGCACAAGGCACAATTTTCACACACACTCTCACATTTTTCCAGTAGCTAGAGCGCTTACATTCTGTATGGCTTACTAATGACTTAATTTCGCTACTAGAAAAAAGAAAATTCGCCCGAACAGAATCTGTAACCCACATAGCAGCCAGGTTGTGTGACAGCACGTGACAGATAATATTTGTCATAGAACATATACGTTTGTAGAACTGTAGTGTAATTAATGTAATATATCGTAATGCTGTACCTGTACGACCAATGTTAATTTTTGCTAAAAAAGATTCCTAACAGTTTCCCTATTTTCCTGTGTATTTGCTGAGGCATTATTGTCTGTTACCACGAAGCTGGTCTTGCTTTAATTAGCTCCTTCCTCGGAAAACAGGACATCTTCATACAAAGATTAGTGACGTCGTCGTCGTCGTTGTTGTCGTTGTTGTTGTGTTGTGGTCTTTTTTATGGAGATTTGGTGACTGTGTTTAGAAACAGTGTCGTGTATCTGTGTCAATTACAAGTGTATTGCAGTATTCAATAAAAATTACTTGGTCACCCAAAATAACGTGGAACTTGCTTTCCAAAGTCCCCTCGTATTATATTTATACTTGCTGCTCTACTATTAATGTGTTTACTTGTTCGCTGAGGAGAGTATGCAGATATTACACTAGTGGCAAATTTAATATTAAGTACCTTTTTCTTTTTTGTTATTTTTTTCTGAGACTCTATTTAGAATTGTGGACGTTGTCAAGCCGGCAGTTATCTTCTCTAAATGGGCAGGGACCATCAGGCAGTTGAACTCCTGATTAATATTATGCTTGCGGGTATTCTGCTTGTTGTTTCCATTTTATGCACAATATGTCTACGACCGAGCCAGCTGCCTTCTGCGCGTGTTGCGAGTTTTGCTGTTATGTGTACTCACTGCCTGAACTCCAACCAGACTGTGAACTATTGTTCGTGTCACGCCACTCTTTATAGCCGAGTTCGATTCCCGAAGCCCACTACGGCCATCGATGTTCTCTTGTTTTTCCGGAGCTCGCACTAATATTTCGTGAAATGCGAATTCTGTCAGCGTCTTCCAAGTGTGGTGGACATGATGGCTGACGAGATTGTAATATATGGAGTGCCGAACCCCAAGCGTTATTTAAATTGAAGGCTCCGTCCGTATGTTTTCTGGCGTGTTTATTTCGGTAGGCTTCTTAATTATGCTGTACCAGAAACTTGGGGTTTGCACAACGTTACTGGTCTCATCGTATTTCATCTCAAGATTATAATCGAGGCAGTGCTCGGCCACAGCTGATTTGCTGGGTCGTTTAAGTCAGATGTGTCGCTGATGTTCCTCGCATTTCTCCTCGACTACTCTGACAGTCTGCCATATTCGCTCAGAGTTTCGGTTTTCGGGGACCTAGGTCGTCTTTAACTTTACAAAGAATGCTTTTAACCTTGTTGGTGGAAGCAAAAAACATTGGTTGCCATGTTTCCGTAGGAATCTGCCGATCCTTCCGGATTTTGCGACATCCATAAGATAAACGATTTTTGGCTTCTCTTACTCTGTACGTCTCAACCTGTTTCTAAGGCGTTCTTGGTTTTGACTACGTCGCCCGTTCAACTTTATGATCTGAGTACCTATTCCTTCGGCTTCAATTTAAATAAAACTTGGGGTGCGGCTCTCAATTTATTAAAATGTCGCCAGCCATCTCAACGAGCCGGCCGCGGTGGCCGAGTGTGTGTTCGTCGGGAATCGAACTCGTCTGTAAGTAGAGGCCTTGGGCCAAC
The DNA here is from genome assembly GCF_023898315.1 of Schistocerca nitens. NCBI lineage: Eukaryota > Metazoa > Arthropoda > Insecta > Orthoptera > Acrididae > Schistocerca > Schistocerca nitens. The sequence continues at coordinate 392,564,589 of NC_064618.1, forward strand.
AAAAGTTCAGTCTGTTTCTAGTCAAGGCAGGTGTGTGTGTGTGTGTGTGTGTGTGTGTGTGTGTGTGTGTGCACTGCTGGACCGATTTCAACTTGTCGGGGAGTAAGAACCACCCACAACCACGTATCATAATTCAGGAGTATGACGTCATAAAGACTAAGATGCGTGAATAATTGCCGCATTGTGCATGAAGTTTAAATTTATTACTTCTGCGCTAACAACTTTATTCGCAATAAATTTCGCAGACAGTATCCATGTATGCCGCTAAATGCACGAACAAAGTTATATCGTTGTATGACATACAGATCAAGAGATAAGACGTTATAAACACAGATGCGTAAAAGGTGCCACATCATGCACATCGTTTAAATTTACTACTTCCTTGCTACTAATTCTATTCGCAACATATTTCTCACGCAGTATCCAAGTGTGATATGTTCAAGAGGCCTGACGTCATAAAAACGGAGATGCGTGAAAAAATGCTACGTAATACGTGAAATTTTAATACATTCCTTCTTTGCTACTAAGAAATTCCTACGGTCTAGTCAACGTAAGGAATCTCAATTTGTCTATCGATGCAAAACGTGTTTTTGTGAATATCCGTAATGACTTTGGGATGAAAACGTTCCCGACGACTGGAAGACTCAGATATTGGTGCCCATACTGAAGCCTGGGAAAGACCCTGGTCACACGACATCGTATCACCCGATTGCACTGTCGTCTTGCGTGTCGTAAGACGTTCGAACGTCTCTTCAAGTTCCGCTTAGAATGGTGGTTGGAAAATGAGAAATTGCTCCCGCGGACGCAAAACGGCTTTCGTAAGGACAGAAGGAAAACTCTCTTCACTAACGGGCATTTAACGGCCTGACAATGTCCTGATACCTGAACTTATGAGAAAATTGCAACTGTTGCGTCTCCCGATGGTGATATTATGGATTATATAGGTTTACTTGGTTGCTATACCGTACATATCCGCGATGAGGGCAGTATCTCATGGCCTCCAGCAGGGCGCGACGTTGAGTCCCTTCCTATGCACCCTGTATGTCCTAGAAACTTTGTTCAGCCCGATCGTCGAAGTTCTTCAGTATTCGGACGACGTCTGTATACACGCTCACTCCTCGTGCTTGTGGGCGACACGCGTATGGCATGCCGACGCATGTGAAATGTTGGCCGCACGGGAGTTCAAAAATAGGCTCACTTTGTCACATGACAAATCAGTTGTTGTGATATCCACGAGAAAACGGCGTAGTAACTTCTCATCCGAACTTCGTCTTGGCCCGTAGACATTTCCGGTGCCTGCACGTGCTAACTTCCATGGCGTCTCGACAGCAAACTCACGTGGACGCAACATGTTGTATGCTTGCCCGAGTGTGGTGGGGAGCGGAACCGATTATGCTCTTTATATAAGGTTTTGATCCATTGGTTCAAATGGCTCTGAGCACTTCTGAGGTCATCAGTCACCTACAACTTAGAACTACTTAAACCTAACTAACCTAAGGACATCACACACATCCATGCCAAAGGCAGGATTCGAACCTGCTACCGTAGCGGTCGCGCGGTTCCAGACTGTAGCGCCTAGAACCGCTCGGCCACCCCGGCCGGCCTTGATCCATTGTCTCTTAGATTGTGGTAGTATTGCCTACGGCACTGTAACGCGGACAACTTTGCGCAAACGCGATGTCATCCGTTATGGAGTGATTCGTCTTGTCCTCAGAGCCATGAAATCAACGCCCTGCTATTGGAAGCGTCATACCTTTGTCTGTAAGACGACAGATACTGTATGATATTTTTCTCCTCAGTCGATCTTCGGTGTCTAAATGGTTCAAATGGCTCTGAGCACTATGGGACTTAACATAATTAGGTCATCAGTCCCCTAGAACTTAGAACTACTTAAACCTAACTAACCTAAGGACATCACACACATTCATGCCCGAGGCGGGATTCGAACCTGCGACCGTAGCTGTCCCGCGGTTCCGGTCTGCAGCGCCTAGAACCGCAAGACCACCGCGGCCGGGTCTTCGGTGTCTGATTGGAGAGCTATTGAAGAGACGTTGCCACAGAGTCGTTTACAAACTACTGTATTTCATGACGGCTGTAGTCGCCGCAGTGCCTATTGCGTGCATATCCGAAGGAATATTACCTTGTAATTCGGAATAACACAGGCACTGTAATATCGCATTTACAAAATCGCGTTATAGACACACAAAACAGCTGCACCCCAGTACACAAACTGCCCAGTATCATCTCGCTCCGAGTCTGCTGCAGAGATACATATAAGATTTGGCAAAATGAATACCTGGGCAATGCCGGGCATGTAAGCAAGTATTTTGCGTAAAATGGAAACAAATGCAACTCGGCAGAATACCCGGAAGTACTCTATGAATCAGTCGCGCTTAAAAAGCCTGGGAGAGAACATTCGCCTGATGTTTTTCAACGGTTCGTTGAACATGGGCACGCTATAGAGACGGAAATTTTTACACGCGGGCGTTTTACGGTGGTGTGGGCGTGTGATTGAGCAGCCGTGGCGGCGTGTCGCCGGGCGGAAGCGGCCGCACTTGCAGGAGAGGCCGCTGCCCACCGCGGCTGCCGCCAGCTCATTTCCGGGTGGCCTCCACAGGCGCGTCTTGCCCAACGCGCCTGCCCTTCGAGCCTCCACTTTGCTGTCGTGTTGGTCCTACCGCCTGGCAAACTGCTTTGTGGTTTTGGCCCTGGGCACTGCTTTCCCATAACTCGCAGCCGGCTTTCAAACCCTATTAACCTGTCGCTAACGTAGTCGCTCCGCTGAGATAGATGTCTTCGTTGGCCCATCTGACAGTCTTCAGATGTTTAGCGGCCCCTTGACTCATCCACACGAGACACCTCCATAACTCAGCTTCACCTACCCGTAGGCCGTCTTAAGATTGTGCTAAGTCTTCCAGTTATAAATTACGTAAGTCCACTGATACGTGTTACAAACCGGACACAATAGGAAGAACCAGGTCCCTTTGCCTTTTTCTGTTGTCACTCGTTTATTAAATCAGTGAAATACACATTTTAAGACAAAATTTAACTACATGAAATATTGCTCCCAGTAAAGATTAACATAAGCAGTGACAAAACTTAGTTCTAAGGGTTTCTGCTTGTAACAAATTTTAAAGAGGCGATGTAAGGTTTATATCAATTTAGCTCAAACACGTAGCTAGTGATTGAATCACCACACAGACACTTTAATAATTTCGGCAACAAATAAATAGCGTGAATTTGTACTCACAGTAACCAACTAATCAACAGCCTTGCCATTGAATAAGTAGTAGGCCATTTGGAACGAATTAGCAACACCCGGCAACTAGGGGAGTTAATACCAACAGTCTTTAAATGTCTTGCTCCCCATTAAATAAACAAACTTACAGTAATTAAATGAATAACAAATCAAACACACTACTCTCCACTCAAACTCTTCAGTGGAAGCCAAGCCAAAATGAAGATTCCGTTAACTGACTAGCACTGAAGTCACACTAAAGCTCATCTGTGTTCCTAGACACATTCCCAGACACACATGGGGCAAACTTATACAAGATAAGATTTTGAAGGGAGCACATCAGTAAAACCGGTAGTCAAGCTAACTCGTGCCACTGAAAATTAAGGTACTAGACCGGGGCACAAGGTGGTATACAGTGAGTTTGCCTTAGTGCTATGCTGCTCTTCAAAATATTAATTCAAATGGTCTATTCAAAATTAAGTACACATAAACCAGCATTAATTAACGAGGAGTGACACCAGGTCGCTCGAAGGGATGACAACACTTAATTGAAAAGACGAATGCCGGAGGCAGCAGTAACATCAAACACCCTCTCCCAGTTTTAACGGTTCTAGGCGCTCAGTCCGGAACCGCGGGACTGCTACGGTCGCGGGTTCGAATCCTGCCTCGGGCATGGATGTGTGTGATGTCCTTAGGTTAGTTAGGTTTAAGTAGTTCTAAGTTCTAGGGGACTGATGACCATAGAAGTTAAGTCCCATAGTGCTCAGAGCCATTTGGACCATTTTTGAACCAGTTTTAACCAGGAGTCACTTCCCGCTATACCAAGCACAAGGAAGGAACCCCAAAGAGAAAATTCATTAAAACCCCCAAAAGATTATAAAGGACAGGGAACCCAAACTATTTTAAATTTAAAAGAATAAGCTCTCCCCAAAAGCAGTCTACACGCTAAGGCCACACTTAAGAGGCCACCAAAATTGGTTACAAAAAGCCTTATACATTTGCTCCTTTTCTTTAAAAGAAACACAAGGCTGCTTAACTTCTGCTGGACGTCCGGTACGGCTCGTGTAGGATACACCAGGCAGCAACCCAAGCTAGGCGGTCGCAAGGCACGGCGAGCAAAATCAGGAGAGCAGAGAGGCAGGCACCCAACACACATCCTCCATCCTGAACCGGCAGACCGCGTACAACCAACTCCACATATACGTGGTTGCTTCCCACCTCGTACCTCGCTGCGTCTCAGCAGGTAGCCCGATCAAACGTCAACTGCCACTCGCCCCGCGAATGCGGAAAACAAGCAAAGATAAGAAACATCGAAGGATCGATAATGCACATCCAAGAGACTGGCGCGCCAGTAACTGGCGCCACGGCTCATCCACTTTATTGAAACATGACGTCGTGTACCAAATCGATAAATCAGTGATGATAGTATGATAGTTTCAGTTCAGCCTCCTTTCTGGTTGTGCGGCCCGAAATAGTCACAGAGAGACCCACGTCGCATCATAATGACGTGAATTTTTCGGAACGCCGTAACTGACTCCCATTGCTACGCAGAAGTTTGAAATTTGGGCCAAAGGTGCCTACAACCTTGCTCTGAGATGGTACAAAACCGTGGTGCCCTGCGAGCTCGGCGATGGTTCAAACAGCAAGGTGTCGACACATGCTCAGAAGTTCATGTGAGTTGTAAGATTGATTGATGATGTCATATGTGCTGCAATTTTCACCTCAGTTCTGCCCAACGCCAACGAGGAAATGATTTCCTCCCATAAGAAAACCGTCTCATTTCAACGCTTGGTGTCGCGGTTATGACCTCCATCGCAGAGATGTAAAAATAAGCGCAGAAATGTGGGTAAGAAGGGCTGTGACGACCTTCTCGTATGTCACGTCCCCAGTGACGTTGGGCAGAATAGTGAAATTTGGTGCCAATATGACATCATTAACCCATTAACCTCACATGCACTTCCGAGACCGTGCCGTTAAAGGCGCTGCAGTCTGGAACCGCAAGACCGCTACGGTCGCAGATTCGAATCCTGCCTCGGGCATGGATGTTTGTGATGTCCTTAGGTTAGTTAGGTTTAACTAGTTCTAAGTTCTAGGGGACTAATGACCTCAGCAGTTGAGTCCCATAGTGCTCAGAGCCATTTTTTGCACTTCCGAAATGTGGCTTTTTTCCCATGTTTCGACGCTTTGTTGTTTGAAGCGTCTCCGAACCCAATGGTGACGTCGCAAGACGCCACGCTTTTGCACCATTACATATTAGTAGGCACCTATGAGCCAAATTTCCGCGTTACAATGGGAGGCACTAGCAGTGTTTCGAAAAAGTGATATTTTAATTCCGTCGCGCATTGTAGTTTGAACAGTATGTCATCTTATGACAGACTCACCTTTTAAAATATGTTTGGTATCTTTTTATTACAGTGAGTCTTGACTCACATAGTCATCTAGCTTAGAATATGCCACAGTATACTCAAGACCCACTTACCATCACAGCATGAGGTATATACAGGATGGTCAGAAAATGTGTGAAATGCTTGTAGAGGTTACAGGGCAGGTTGTACTGAGACATAAATGTTAAGAAAGAAATTTGATACGTTGCTCCGTTTCCGAGTTATTTAGCATTGAAGTTAGCCAATCGGGGCATCGCGCGGTCACACTCAAGCGGCCTGCCAGGGGCGGTGTTGCCCAAGGACTGCTTTGTCTCGTTAACTGACACTTGAATTTAGGCGCGCGACGATCTGATTGGCTAAGTTCAATGCTAAATAACTCTGAAACCGCGCAGTGTATCGAATTTTTTTTGTAACATTCATATCTCAGTACAACCTGCCCTGCAACATCCGTACAAGCGTTTCAGACATTTTCTGACCACACTGTATATAGAACATATTTTAAAATTGTGGATATGTATACACTTACTATCGATATCAGTTGCAGAAAAATAAACATTTTAGCATCTTTGTGTTGATGGTAGATAAAAAAATCAATTTGCCAGCAATCCCAGCGGCATTGAATACGAAGCACTCTACCGCAGATAAGCTACGTCATTCACAGCGTATCGCCGACTAACTTCAGGAATTTATATATTTTGAAAATTTTTAATAAAAATCATGATTTACTGGTGACTCGCCCAGGCTTCAGACATTTATTACGAAGTACATACGGCCGGACGACTTGTATATAATATCTAGTGATATTTATAAACTTTCCGTTTCAGTCATTCCGTATATTAGTGAAAACTGTATCAAAATTAGGATAACATTCACATACACTCAAAAAAGCGCGACGGGGTATTTTAATTTGTCACAGTACAAACTCACGCTGTGGGATATACTGGCTCAAGGAGTGGCTTCGTCGATCTCCAAGTGCTGACTGTGTTGTATTAATGCGCAAACGTCTGTAGCATATTAACAGTGTTCGCTCGTTCATCGCCGGACGCCTTCCGTGAAATCTATTAAAAAATTATCGGTTCACATGTACAGCATGCAAGGGCTGCTCCACAGTGTCCCGTTTTAATGTAAAAATGAATTATTATTATTAACAGAAGTAACCGTGATGCCTATTTGTAGTTGGACGAGCAAACGTGTCTCATGAGATGCAGCTTCCCCTCCCACTCCGGGCAGCTGCACCAGGTGGTCGCTTAAAGGTCGGTTACGGATGCCAGGCAGTGGGAGCAGCCTCTCTCTTGTCACCGACATGCATCTTCCTAAGAACAATTCTTTCAACAAACTGGTGAATTATATACTCTACTAAAGAATGTTAAAAAGGAATTAAGTCGGAAACGTCACACCTGTTATTCATATAGTGATTGAATTCATTTTTTCGAAATGTTCTTGGCATATCCTCGATTTGTCGATCACGTTATTGAACTTTTACATTTTTGTTGTCTAAATTATTATTATTATTATTACTTACCTTGTTGATTTTGACGATGTTGCCGAAATCAGTAATTTTGTTGAATTCCTGTGATAAAAGTGGTGAAATAAAAAGTTCAAGTCCGCAGCTCGTGGTCGTGCGGTAGCGTTCTCGCTTCCCGTGCCCGGGTTCGATTCCCGGGGGGTCAGGGATTTTCTCTGCTTCGTGATGACTGGGTGTTGTGTGATGTCCTTAGGTTAGTTAAGTGTAAGTAGTTCTAAGTTCTAGGGGACTGATGACCATAGATGTTAAGTCCCATAGTGCTCAGAGCCATTTGAACCAAAAAGTTCAAGTTTATTGTGCAAATACAGCGAGAGCCACTTCTCAGAACAAGAAATTGAACATGTGATAATCGGATCAAGATATGGAGACAGTTTTTTGCCAATTATACAATGCGAAAGGGCGAGTATTTTACTTTAGGAGTAAATGTAGTTCGATATTATAGGACTTTTTTAAACTGAATCTGCATTTCTTTTTCACTGCCTTCAGTATCCAGTGGAAAGAGGCGTGCGCTGATACAACGTTTCTTAAAGTTCAAAGTGACACGTTTCGAAAAAATGAAAGGGAAGCTCCAAGCTGTGCGAAATATTAAGGCCGAAATTTTACACTGAACTGTAGTTTCAGTCCCCTGAGACTATGTTTACGAGAAGGATGTGAAACACACTAAATTATCGCGCTTACAGACATTAGAGTAGCATTTAACACAACGTCCGACTCGTTATCTATTCCGCCTTTCACAAGCTGTTGAATGATGTTAAAAAAGTGTATGGGGCAATTTAAAGAAATATAGTCATTCGGTGGATAGTTTGCAATTGTTGGTCATATCAGAAAATTCTCGACGTTTGGCGTAATGGCGTTTATCATAAATCTGTTTTCTATATCCTTGAACGATAAGAAAGTATTATGGATTAAATGAAAAATTAAATACTGTGTGATTGATGCAGAATTATAATTTTTTCATTTTAATTAGCTTCGCTCTGCAGGTGAATGAGTGCTTTTGCTGCTAAGTATTATGGGTGTCTTGACTTGGGTGGCTTACACCGCGTTATATATTGATGCGGCCTGAAATAAAAGTAAATTTGCAACATTAAAATATTCCACGATAGTGCGTAGATAGTTTGGTGATCAGGTCATAGCCTATTCCTTCACATTATTGAATCACTGGAATTTTCCTGCGTCTATAAAGTTTGTTACGCCGTCGGGACGTTTCATATACACTCCCCGAGTTGTTCATTTGTGGCGAATCGCTGAAGGAAAATAACAGTAAACTACCGTGAAAGGTGAGAACATACACCGGAGCATATGTATCGCTTTGTGTGTTTTCCCTACTCTCTGTGGGGTAAGCGTAACGTATTTTCATTCCACGATCATGCTAAATGGTTCAAATGGCTCTAAGCACTATGGGACTTAACATCTAAGGGCATCTGTCCCGAGGGACCGATGAGCGTAACAGTCTGGTCCCTTTAATCTGCCAAACCAACCAACCATCATCTGTCCCGTAGACTTAGAACTACGTAAACCTAACTAACAGAACGACATCACACACATCCATGCCCGAGGCAGGATTCGAACCTGTGACCGATAGGAAAATAGGTGAGAGGTAGGAAAAGTAACTGGAAGTGTTCGCATCTAAACCGGTCACTTAATGCAGAAAACAAATTCTTCTGATTTATTCTCCTTCACGGTAATTGTTCTCGTAATGATGCCCATTCCTGTAAAGACGCGGGCCGCATGAGATGTTTTACTGCAAATGAAACCTTATGGAAAAACGACAGTCGAACGTAAGTTTTTGCACTTCGAGATTTTGTTTTATGTGTAATACACTAACTGGGTTGCGTATAGAGCAATTTGGGACCATGTAATCAGTGTCCGCGATTACTGCTTTTTTATTAATTCATATGTACGTTTCTGTATGAAACATTTTTTTTCTCGTTTTGTCGCGTCTTGCCCTTACTTTCGGAATGCGCAGTTGACGGCGTCTCGGCACGTAAGTTATATGGCGGCGAAACCGGAGTTGTGGATGGCGGCGGAGCCCCGCATTCCGTAACCCAAGCCGCGTGTATGTTGCGGCAGGTCTAGAGTGGGCGCAGCTGTTGAGATGTTCTCTGGGTCACGCCGAGGTCAGGGACGGAGACCGCTCGCCGCTTAATACCTGCAGGAAGTAGTTCGTCGCGCTAGGGATTCCTTCTTTACCCGTCGAAGCTTTGTTTTAGTTTGTGTTTTCGTTATCGCTAGCGTGGTACTCCGGCACGGGAAAATTGTTGGGATACGGCATTCGACTGTTTTCTGCAAATCGTCTTAAACGGTTAATTACGTCATTTTATTCACAAAACTTTCATCTTAAAAGTCAGTATTTTTTTAAGAAAACAGAAATGAAAGTCAGATCTGTTGAAAGCCCGCTAAAACGCTCCATTTGAGCTAAGTGACGCCACTAGCCTGCTCGCTGCTCCTACTGCCATAGAGCTCGTTCACACTTCACACTTGTCTTGTTTCGGAATGTACGTTTCGGAAAATTGGTTACAAATGGTATGTTGGACCACACTGCACAAATACTTCAATTGAAAAACCCGAAAAATTGTCTTCGAGTGCTCCAAAGAATAAGAAGATGCGTAAAATGTCGTTGCACTGCGTCGATGCACAAGTTCCATAGCTGGATTAAAAATGTCTTGCACTCAGAAGTTAACATTAATTTTCCTCAGATATATTCTTTCCCACTGTTTCATACAATGAAATTAAAGTGCAAGTGAAAGTTGTCGTTACATCCAAATGTTACATTCTTCGGCACGTCATTTGTAGAGATGTTGACTGTAGATGTTCATATACTGATATACATCGTTCACTAGTTAAAATCCGGCTTGAAGGAATATTTTAACTTATCTGTAAAACGACTTAACAGCACTTTCGTGTGCAAACCAAATCACAGCTATAAAACGTCACCACACCAATCAGAAACAGAGCATTATTTTTTTCCTTGCCGCGTACATGCACTTACATTTGCAGTTGTTGTTCGCACACGGCCCCTTCAAAAGGTTTCTAGTTAATGTGACCACACACTTTTTACTTTGTTATACCCAGTGCCTTTTTACGTACGTACTATCCAGCTAGGATCCTTATTGTTTAAACTTATAAAGTTTCGTAATCTTACTCAAAAACCTGAAGTAAGACTGCTTCAAGAAAAAATGGCTCTGAGCACTATGGGACTCAACTGCTGAGGTCATTAGTCCCCTAGAACTTAGAACTAGTTAAACCTAACTAACCTAAAGACATCACAAACATCCATGCCCGAGGCAGGATTCGAACCTGCGACCGTAGCGGTCTTGCGGTTCCAGACTGCAGATCTGCTTCAAGACACTGACCCTAGTTTCCACCCACAAGCATCACAGCTCTTGCGGTTGTGTTACCTGGATGTTGTACAAGCTTTGTATCTCTCGACATACAAAACGTCCACATGGAGCCTGAAATCTTTTGATCCGTAATCCGTCGCGCTAATCGGTTGCGCCACAGAAGACGCACATTGCGATCTCTCTGCTGACCGTCTTGTTGACGAGGGAATCAGCACTAATGTTTGCCAAGAATAATTTTATTGTTCTGTTTGTAGTTCATGACCAATGGTGTATATTTAACATACGGACGCACTTCCAAAACTTTCTACAATTCCTTAGTTTTGAGCGAGTCTAGTGATGCAAGGAACAGGGGAAAAAATGTCTGTCCTTAAATGGGTGCAGCACAAATGCATCAACTTTCGAAAGATTTCCACTTTCAGCGATCACAAAATTGCTTTCTACCGGTACTTAAAAGTTGTAAAAATGTTTTCCATCACTAAAAAGGCTAAACTGTTTGCAAAAAAAAAAAAAAAAAAGGTACGAAAAAACCTAGTAATTTCGGCTAACACCCCTGTGACGCACTTGCAGCTTCGTCTTAATTCCAGTATGTGATATCACCAGAACTTCAGCCAATAACAGTTTTCGATCACGTGACCAAATCTTGAAATTTAATGAGCTTTGAGCTTTCATTACATAAAGGTAACATATTTTGTGAGAATTTTAACTTAAATGGTATTTGAATATTATAATTACTCAGAATAACAACAATCGGAAGCATATTTTTAACAAAGGAAAATAGCCTATCAGTGGTTGAGAAAGGAAGCAAACGCAGCGGCGATAGTCGTAACAGTTACTAGGCCGTTGCTAGATCACGATCGCTTCGAATGTGGCAGGTGTTAAAGACGTCATGCAGCCGTGACGCGAGTATTCGCAGTTGGCGACTGACGAGGTACCCGCGCACGCACGTAAGGAGTGGACTCGCTCACTGCCGACGGCCCGGAATAGACGGCGGGCGACGGATCCGTTATATGGAAAGCAATGGCGGCCGGCGTGTGAGGCGAGCCGAGTGGCGCAGGCCCGCCGCCGGCCGCCCGCTAATTGGAGTTGTTGTTGGCCAACATTTGGCGCGGCCCGTGACGTCACCGCGAGGAATGCCGCGCCGCGCAGAGCTGCCCGGGCGGCGTTGCCGCAGCTCCCCTCTCCTCCTCGGCCGTCTTTCGCAGCGTCCCTCCCCGCACGCGCGCACACCTTCCCAGCAGAGGGTGCTGCTGCTGCTGCTGCTGCTGCTAAGACATCCTATATAGGCAAGGCGGCCGCCATGTTTGTTCGAGATTGTGCGCGCGGGACGTGCACGGTGGCGTCGCAAGGGGAAATGCATTCGCCTATCCGCTACAACTAGACGATTTGACAAGTGACACCAAAGCAGCACTTCAAGCTTGTTATTTGTAGTGGCGAAAGCGAATACAATTTGTAGGTGCCTATATATTTAGTGGTATGAAGCAGTGTACACGTCGGACGAACGCCAAGAATAGTGAATTATTAGCCATTTATTACAACAGCCTGTTGGACAGTCATTAAATAATGGCATTGTCCAGAGAGTGATCGAAGCTTTTTCTATTTCTTGCTGGGTTATTCGTCGTTGAATTTACCTTTGAATGTTTTTTTTTTTTTCTTTTTGGTGCGCTCTTAACACATTTTGAATCAGTTATACTGGATATAACGTTCTCTTGCAGCGAGGAAATCATGATAACGTAACTATGTTAGAAAAGTTAAAACAAAGTACCGGAAAAAATTTCACAGCAGCTGATAATAATTAAAAAAAATTCCGCAACATCTATACTATCTACAACGACAAAGTAGTAGTAGCAATGCGTCGCAAGTAAATAAAAATATACGGTCCGTAAGTAGGATGAATGAAGCATCTCAGAAGATGCAAATCAGATTTTTCACAAGAAATCAGTACCAGAGGGAAAGGTAGAGGTAATTGGAATATAGGATTGAAAGCGACTGAGACTGATTCAAAATTTTTTGGATTGGGTGACTTCGGTAGTTTTCCTAGTAGCCGCATTACCTGTAGGTTAGGTGTGTCACCTGTCGGGCGCTACCTCATTCCGATATCTTTCTCTGCGTATGCGATCAGTGTTCACTAGATTCCTTTGAAACCGGTGGCGGTGAACCGTCTAGAACTGAGTGAGGATATACAAACGGACGTGTAAGCTATGGAACGTTTTTTCATCATAGTTACCCTCCTGTTTTTCACTGAACAGTATTTATAGCAAAATTGAAATTGTCAACATTTAATTCAGGTTTTATTTGAAAATTATTTATTTGTAACGTGAAACAGATGTTTTAGTAAAAATTTAAAAAAAGCAATAGAGATTATAGTGCTAGAAAACACAGGTTCCTCAGAAAGAGGGAAAATTTTAAAAAGACGCAAAACAACACTTTATCAAATATCGCTTCAATACTTCGAAGGGCTGATACCAAACATGTTTCTGTTATTCATAAACAACTTTCGCGCTTATCAGTAACAATAGGAACTTTTGCCTTTGATCATGATGAACGTTCTGTCGAGTATATAATAAAAATAATACTAGTATAGATAGTTTTATTTTTGTGCATAACTGTAGTTGCGTCAAAAGTAATTGCTTTGGTTAATAAAAGCGCAGCAGTTACGCGATCAACTAATTTTTATTATTTATAAAATGCAATTTATATTTTGTAAGGATACAAAGTGTGCAATGAACTATCACTGAACGATGTGCGTTTCGAACAATATGCAAAACAACTCATGACGGTTGAATACACTGAATTGCCGCTGGCGTAGAATTTATGTACTGACTTGTGAGTCTCGGCTTCAGAAGAGGTCGTTTTCGTTTACACGCCGGCGCCAGCATTGGGAATGTGATGAGAACTGTTCGCTGTGCGGTCTGGCACCTGAATGATGAAAGCGTGATTTCGTGAGACAGTTTTTTTTATGAAAAGTCGAAATATAGTATTAAAATGACTACAGCAAAACTTACAGTCCATGTTCTTGACAAGCGTCGTGTGTTAAATTTTCTGCACTGCTGCGAATATAAAAATGTAGATAGCGGTGCGTAGCACCTTTTTACTTAAGTCTTATGTCTTGTTTTTAGGTGCAAATAACATCAGAAACTTTCTTCAGTAGATTTGACTTTTTCACTAATGAGCAATTTTCATTAAAAACGTTTTGCTCTGTTTACGTTCATATTAATGCAGGTTAGCCTTTCCTTTGACCTCATATTCTAAAAACTTAAATAGCTTCTTGCTTCATAAACAGGGTGTTTCTTATTAACGCCTGAAAACCGTCAAAGCGACGTGGATGGCACTGAGGCATTTCATATGATACGAGGCTCTGCAGATGTCGGGAAATACTCCAAAGGTAGACGACATGTTCAATATCTGACGGCGCCAGATGACGTACCTCGCTCCACGTGCAGCGGTTGGGTTTCTCGATCCTTCTCTCGCTGATTTGGGGCAGTGCTGCAGATCGCTCGGCTAGGCTACTGTGTTTTCGTAAATGTAAACCGATTCATCGTAGTCTTGTGTTATCACTAAAGCGAGCACCATCGTATCACGTCGCATAACGCAAGAGCGAAAACAGAGTACCCTAATGGAGCTATGTGTAACACTGCGGCCTGTCCAGGTATGTAATTCTATTTGCAGTGTCTGTGTTTTACGATGTACAGAAAACTGCATAGTACGCCATAAAACGCAGACACTGCAAATAGTAAAGTTAATACTTCCTGCAGCGCGGGACGCAGGATATTGACGAGTAAACGCTCCAAACGCGGGGTGTTGAAGTGTGTATTATATACTTACCTACTGTTTGGAAAACACGTTTCACGATGTTTTCTGTTTTCGAACATTGTTCTCAGAGTACAAGTATCGGCGTCTACCGTACTTCTGAAAACAGTGCTCCTAAGCTTTGCTGTTATCAATTACAGACAAGGATAGAGCAACAGCTTATTGTGTTTACATGAATTTTATTCAGGAGAGCCATCAGTTTCGCTCTACTTAGTTTGCTTGACTGAAACGTAATCAGGGCTGTCAAGTAGCAATTCTAGGCCACAAAAAAATAAATAATTAAATAAATAAATTGTGCGTCGTCTTCTTGTAACAGCTGCTAAATTTGTAATACGTCGCCATCTTCAGTGTGGCAAGAAAGTGTTTCTTAATTAAATATTGTTTACTATTCTTCAAGCATCAGAAGTTTATATTAATATTTCGATAAAGAAAGTCATGGATAACGTATATTCGTTACGTTCAAATGGCTCTAAGCACTGTGGGACTTAATATCTGTCAAGCCGGCCGTGGTGGTCTCGTGGTTCTAGGCGCGCAGTCCGGAACCGTGCGACCGCTACGGTCGCAGGTTCGAATCCTGCCTCGGGCATGGATTCGTGTGCTGTCCGTAGGTTACTTAGGTTTAAGTAGTTCTAAGTTCTAGGGGACTGATGACCACAGCAGTTGAGTCCCATAGTGCTCAGAGCCATTTGAACCATTTATCTGAGGTCATCAGTCGCCTAGAACTTAGAACTACTTAAACCTAACTAACCTAAGGACATCACACACATTCATGCCCGAGGCAGGATTCGAACCTGCGACCGTAGCAGCAGCAGCGCGGTTCCGGACTGAAGCGCCTAGAACCGCTCGGTGACAGCGGCCGGCTATTCGTTACGTGTATAAGGTGTATTATGATAATGAACTTTTAGGAAACAAATATTTCAGGCAAACTAAGTTTAGCAGCAAACGACACAGTAATAGTATTACAACGTTATCTGCTTGTAATTACACTCATGAATTACATTGTGATGCACCATTCGTCCTTACCTCTTGGTATTTTCAGAAACATTAACTGTAAACAGGCGCCGTGATTTCATTTCCCAAGTATCACTCTCTCGTTTAGCTGCTTGCCTATTTGATATAGCGGATTAAAGGAAGCTCTTTAAAAGAACTGTTTTGCAGAAATTCGCTACGGAGAAGAAAATAATCGTCTTGAGCTGAAGCAGCAGCCTCAGAGCCTTGTCGCGAGTGTATACCGAAATGTCAGTATTCTTGTACCAATGTGGAAGGTAGTAATAGGAGAGAACCTGCACCGTTATGTCAAAGTAATGCCCCCACAGATGCCAGCTGTGGGCGCAAACTGCTGCTCCGAACAAAGGGTGATATTTGTTTTACGTCCTCCGACGAGAGCCACGTTTACAACCCATTTTCGTCGTAATTGCATCTACTGACATTCAGCTATTGTCTGTAATTTTCCATAATAATGATTGTATTCCTCACTTACTCGCTACAGTAAAAGTAAATTCGTATGACATGATTGGCTGGGATTCCGTCAAGAGTTATGTTCAACCACCTATTGGCAAATTCTTTCAATTGGACGCCACTTAGGCGACTTGCCCATCCTTAACCACGCCGGCCGATGTGGCCGAGCGGTTCTAAGCGCTCCAGTCTGGTACCGCGCGACCGCTACGGTCGCAGGTTCGAACCCTGCCTCACTCATCATACATAAGCGCAAGTCATGGCTGACAGCCTGTCATTGTGCCTAAGGAAAACAAGTCGACCACATTGTAATGAAATTCTTTTATTGTAACTTTTTAGCCTTGGGACACATTCCGTATCATTACCAGTTTCGTCGTCTTAGGAAGTCATCATATGATGAATTTACAAAGATGAAAAATTTGTAATTTAGTGACCTACTGTTTTATTATTAGAAAAAAAAAATGTGTTGACGGCTTGCTAAGAATTAAGTTATTTGTGTGACTTAGCCTACAAAAATACAATTAAAGAATGTTACAAGTCATCTTCTCGTTTCGATCGAAGAATTGTGAGTTACCCGTTCCTTAGATCATTTGAATTATTCTTTTATCGAAATGACTTGGAACAAGTCAATCTACAGGATACATTACGTGATGAGTGTTAGACTACGTGTCCAGAGGCCCGGGATTCGACCACTAACACCTCGTAGGATTGTACCATTTGAGTATTCGTTTGTGACTCTTACCGGATGGGATTATTAGAGGATATAGAGAAAATACTTAGGTGAGGAGCGCGTGCCGGCCGGGGTGGCCGAGCGGTTCTGGGCGCTACAGTCTGGAACCGCGCGACCGCCGCGGTCGCAAGTTCGAATCCTGCCTCGGGCACGGATGTGTGTGATGTGATGTCCTTAGGTTAGTTAGGTTTAAGTAGTTCTAAGTTCTAGGGGACTTACGACCTTAGAAGTTTAGAAGCGCGTTTTGCCCAAATTTCGTTTAGTAAGACTGAAAGCGTCCCGAAGATTGTCATCCAACTCCAGTGGCATACGCTGCAAGAGATGCGTTCTGTACCATGCTGTAGTTTCCTATTACAACTCCAAGCGCATATTCCTAGAAGAGTCATCGAATGTTTTGCTTCTTTTTAGGCAGACCCCCATTGACAGTTGTACACAAAGTACCCTCCGCCACGCACCGTAAGGTGAGTTGCGGATGTAGATGTAGATACTAAGGATGCGTCGGAAGAAAGTGGCGTTGTTCTCTCAAAACCCTGTAACTAACCAGTAACTGAGGAAGACTGTGCCACTAATCTACTGGCTTGTTTCATATGTCGTGTAGGGACCGTGAGATACGGTAGGGCTCATAAGGAGGCATGAAGACAGTCATTTACCTAGGTTCCATTCAACCACTATCACTTGCGGGGAATTCACAGATAAATATAAACAGCGGATGGTCGCCGACTGCTAACCTTTCATCCGAGCCATTCATCTGCACTGGCCTTGTTCCGGGATTCTTACGTTCATTGCGCAGAAAAAGGGTACAATAATTTAATAAACAGATCAGGTCAAGCGTGTTGCACGGTTTACTGCTAAACAGTTCCGACTATATTGCAACGGTCAGATTTTTCCTCTTACCATATGGTTCTTTCTGGAAGGTCATAATAATTCTAGATTTTATCACACATCACATTTTGCACAGATGTCATTTGATGCAATTATTAAGCTGCAGTGATGGATCAGGCCATTCCATCTTGATTATGTGTAACTTGGAGTATGTATACTTGCGTATGCATGTACATTATTTTATATCCTCCTGAAGCCATCATTTTGTATATCGCCACACAGTTTGTTGCTCACCATGTCCTCGCACTAGTGGATTGCTGCTGTCCACACTTAACTGAATTTTGTAGAGTGTGTGTGTTTCTTGTGGCCTCAAGTGACGCCACTCCGATATTGAACCGCTACTGCGAGACAGATAACATCGGAGACCTATGTCTCTGTGGTTTCCCGCTGTCTCCATGGTGTAGCTATACTGCTCCGCGCCACGCTTGCACAGAGGTGAATTCTGTTCATTCTATCACAGTGGGAATGGAATGTTCGAAGCTCTGCGTAATGGCGTCTCCTGTATTGATTTGACGAATTCAGTTTCTCACTGTGTACTAAATCGTTGACAGGCACCCTGGCAATTTTCCTATTACGCCGCAATCCTTTCGCTTAAATAGATCAGACTTTTTTACTACGACAATCTAATCCTGCTAACTGTCGTTGGAGATGCCGAATACGTTCTTTAATAGGCCACTGTTGCCGAACGCTAGTTTGTCATGATTTACGATTGTGTTATCAATTACGTTTCCGCTATATTTATGCTCTTCCAGCACGACGGCAAGATGTGCTGTCAATATGGGGGGAAATTCCCAGTGATCCATCATGCTTCGTATTTTCATTTGGACGTACCTTCAGGCGTAAGACATTGACCCGTACATTATCCGATTCTGTTAACATTAACAATTTAGTATTCGTGTTAGAATCCATCGAAGTCATATGTTCATATCTCAAAACCTGTTGTTTTATTCTTACAGTACGAAGAGAACGACTGGTCTTGAGAGGACAGGACGCTGTATTTATGGGACACGACATTCATAGGCTACAATCCGACCTTTATCGAAGTCGGAAACGTGATGGTACGCATTTCTCCTCCTTACACGAGGCATCACAACAACGTTTCACCAGGCAACACCGGTCAACTGCTGTTTGTGTATAAGAAATAGGTTGGAATGTTTCCTCATGTCAGCACGTTGTAGGTGTCGCCATCGGCGCCAACCTTGTGTGAATGCTCTGAAAAGCCAATCGGTTGCATATCACAGCATCTTCTTCCTGTCGGTTAAATTTCGCGTCTGTAGCACGTCATCTTCCTGGTGTAGCAATTTTAATAGCCAGTAGTGTAGAAAGCTTGCATTTCCTTCTTGTTTCAACTGCTTGTCGTCCACGTTTCATTTACATACTTCCTAACGCCTAAAATTTCTGTCTGATTTAAAAAAAAAATCCCCCATCTCAGGTACGCTTTGCTCGCTATAGGCAGTGTGCAATTTATGTCGCTTCGTCGTGTTTGGAGTGTGAGAGTGTCAGTGTAATGAGTGCATGTTGGGGAAGGCAAAGTGGGACGGCACGGCGAGGCTGCCGCGGGCGGGGCGGTCTGTTTTGGGCTCGGAGGTTGGCAGCGCAGCCGCAGCAGCAGCAGCAGCGGCGGCGGCGGCGGGCCGGCGGCGTGCGTGCGGCGTGGTGCCGGCGGTCGTTGAACCCTGGCCGCCCGGGTCCGCCGCATCAGCGGCAGCGCGGCCACATGGCGCAGCCCAGTCCCACATATGGCACTGCCGCTGCTCCTGGCTTTTTGCCGGCCGCCGCTACCCCCAGCTACCTGCGGCGCCGCCTCCTTCCCGTGCTGCCGCTGCCGCTCTCTCCTCTTCCGCTGTCGCATCCATTTAACAGCCGCCCAAGTAATCCCTGCCTCGCAGCTTGTCACATAGTAACGATAAAGTTCTCAGCGATCGAGAAAAATTTCCGCACAGTTTATCCGTACCTGAGTAGAAACGTGTCGCATCATACGTATCACGACATTACATGTCAAGGTGCAGTCAAAATCGTTAGTCATTTCGAGTTCGTCAGATAAATGTAATTGTGGTATGTACAGAGCACCATTGCAGCGCACATTCTGCGCGTGAAGAGCAGCTCAATTATATTGCCGTGCAGCGGGGAAGAATCGTGCCTCCTTCCAAGCCCGCTAGGTGTCGCCTTCGCGCGTCAGTTTACGTGATTTCAAAGAAGTACATTGATTATCCCCGATGTTATTCAATCTGTATATTGAGAAAGCAGTAAAGGAAACAAAAGATAAATCTGGAGTAGGAATTAAAATCCATGGAGAAGATATAAAAACTTTGAGGTTCGCCGATGACATTGTAATTCTGTGAGAGAAAGCAAAGGACCTGGAAGAGCAGCTGAACGGAATGGACAATGTCGTGAAAGGAGGATATAAGATGAACATCAAAAAAACAAAACGAGGGTAATAGAATGAAGTCGAATTAAATCGGGTGATGCTGAGGGAATTAGATTAGGAAATGAGACACTTAAAGTAGTAAAGGAGTTTTGCTATTTGGGGAGCAAAATAACTGATGATAGTAGAAATAGAGAGGATATAAAATGTAGACTAGCAATGGCAAGAAAAGCGTTCCTGAAGAAGAGAAATTTGCTAACATCGAGTATAGATGTAAGTGTCAGGAAGTCCTTCCTGAAAGTATTTGTATGGAGTGTAGCCATGTATGGAAGTGAAACGTGGACGATAAATAGTTTGGACAAGAAGAGAATGGAAGCTTTCCAAATGTGGTGCTACAGAAGAATGCTGAAGATTAGATGGGTAAATCACATAACTATTGAGGAGGTATTGAATAGAATTGGAGAGAAGAGAAATTTGTGGCACAACTTGACTAGAAGAAGGGATCGGTTGGTAGGGCATATTCTGAGGCATCAAGGGATCACCAATTTGGTATTGGAGGGCAGCGTGGAGGGTAAAAATCGTAGAGGGAGAGCAAGAGATGAATACACTAACAAGGGGAGGCCGCCAATTGTGAAATTCAGATTCGATTCATACTGCGCATAATAAAAGCGCATGGCCAGAGGTGTAATGTGGCAAAGCACCAAGATGCACTTCTCAGCCGTTGTCGAGAAAATCGACAGTTAAAAGAAACCGTTGCGGTGAAATACTCACTACGATTGATAATTTTCTACAGCGTCGTGGCGCAGCGGTAAGTGCTCGGGTTCGTAATCCGAAGGTCACCGGATCGAATCTCGCGCCATGCAACCCTTTTTTTAGTATTTGTTTTTTGTAATTCAAATATATATAATTCCCGGCGATCAGTTACAACAATTATGCATATAATAAGTTGTTGAAAGTCGTTTGTCGTGGAAAAACTGGCGACTTCGAACATCATTATGTTTTCCGCAAACAAAGTTGTATTTCACAAATGTTATTAATTGTCTTCATAATGTTAACCACGTATAGTTAACGGAAGACGTAGAAACGGTATTCCGAAACGAATACGTATAACGTAAGTTAAACGTTAATTAGAATAGAGACCCCACGAACACAAATTTGCTGCGGC
Organism: Schistocerca nitens; assembly: GCF_023898315.1. Classification (NCBI taxonomy): domain Eukaryota; kingdom Metazoa; phylum Arthropoda; class Insecta; order Orthoptera; family Acrididae; genus Schistocerca; species Schistocerca nitens. The sequence continues at coordinate 392,585,481 of NC_064618.1, forward strand.
AGGTATGAAATATAAACGCCGTTACTCGATTGTTACACTTGAAGGACAGATGTTGAATGGTCCGAAACGAGCCGCCGCAGAACAGCGTAGTTGCCTGCTAATTTCGAAAGAAGGTAGATGCGGTCCCTAGCGCAACTTATAACATCGTCGAAAATCAGTGCGGACGGGAGAGCTTTGGTACACCCTGTTAAAAAAACGGAAATATATATGAATTACAAAAAAATAATAAAAAATTGCGTGGCGCGAGATTCGATCCGGCTACCTTCGGATTACGAACCCGAACACTTACCGCTGCGCCACGACGCTGTAGAAAATTATCACGCGTAGAGAGTATTTCACCGCAACGGTTTCTTTTAACTGTCGATTTTCTCGACAACGGCTGAGAAGTGCATCTTGGTGCTTTGCCACATTACACCTCTGGCCATGAGCTTTTATTATGCGCAGTATGAATCGAATCTGAATTTCACAATTGGCGGCCTCCCCTTGTAAGCAGATTCAGAAGGATGTAGGTTGCAGTAGGTACTGGGAGATGAAGAAGCTTGCACAGAATAGAGTAGCATTGATAGCTGCATCAAACCAGTCTCAGGACTGAAGACACACACACACACACACACACACACACACACACACACACACACACATTGCTTATCTTCAAGTATATAAGAAACTTAGTACACATTTTGTAAAAGGATATGTACAATATAAAACGGAGATCGTGTGCTTTCACATCGTATAATAAATTTAATGGAAAAGGATGCTTTATTAAGACAAACTGCTGTATTAGAAGATAGTCTGTTTTACACCATAGAAACAATTTTATTGCAAAAAGAATTACAGCTCTTTAGTGAAAAATTGGACAACACCACGCCCCCCTGACGGGAGCTCACAGTAACCCACAGGCACGACAGCAGAATGGAATAAAATGTCAATGGACGTCACAGCATCACTGCCATCCATTCAACGACAGTAATTGTCTCTATGTTAAAATATGTTATAAAAATGTACGGTCTAAAAAGATATACTAACAAATATGCCGCATCAGGAATTCAAAGCCACTGTACATGGCATTTCAAAAGTTTGGCTCGTAAATAAAACAAATTGACGCTGGATGGCAGTATAAATTAATGGTACGCTTCAATGGTGCCATAATTTTACTTTTTTTTTTTACGAAACCGAAGTACCTAATGGCGTGATACGCAATACTTTTCTATTCAGGTATGGATATGTTGTACAATTGTTTTATAGTGTTTTCTGCTTTAAATTCATAGATTTAAGAGTGTGTTTGTAAATTAGGCTACCACTGTGTGCTTGTATTTTTCTAGGTCTTGAAGACCGTAATTAATCAAATAAACATTGTGATCCAAGACTGGAATTATAATAAAGCAAATATCATTGCTGCTTATTCTCCGACCGCCGAGCCTTTGCAAGATGCTGGAATGAAGCCGCGCTTCCACACGCAATAAATTCTACTGAGACCGTTTCCAGTGTCGCATCAGTTGAGATTATTTGGGCGGACACTTGCTGTCGTCAATCAGGCTGTGACATCAGAACTGAATCAAGAATCCGGTAATAAGTAGAGCAAGCATGAATGTTAAATCTCAAAATGAGGTTTGGGCAGAAATAACACGGAGGCATGATTGAGGCTTATGAAGCAGGTAGGCGCTCGTAAACGAAGATCCGCTCATGGAAACACTTTGGAATAAAAGTAATCTTCAGGCACTTGAACCAGTCTGTAAAGCACTGTTAAAAGCGAAACATTACTATCATAGAGATGTCAGATAATCACTGAAGATTCAGATGACAATATTTGTACTGATTGTCACAGTTAGGTTTTTCTCACAAAACCTAAGTTTTGCGAGAAACTGAATGCTGTCTTCCTCACTACAAGAATCATCGCCACTGCCTCTTTCATTCCTTTCTCCTAGTTCGTATCCTAATTTTCCTTTTCCTACAGTCGAAAATTAAATTTTTGTCCCCCGTAAGAGTCTGAATAATTTTCGTCCCATCATACATTCTTCCAGCCTCTTCATCCTATGCCCAGGTGGTTGACGTATAAATTTGTACTGTAGTGGAGAGCGTTGGCATCGTGACTTTCTTGTATACAACATTGCGTTCATTGTGCTGTTTATAGAAGCTTACCCACGTTCGTATTGTCTGTGTGACCAATATTTGATTTTGTATTTATATCCCTATGCTGACCTGACCAGAAGTCTTGTTCTCCCAGCCACCGCATATCACTGATTTCCACTACATCTGACGTCAACCTATCCACTTCCCTTTTTAGATTCTCTGACGTACCTAGTCGATTAAAAGCTCTTTAACATTCCAAGCTCCGAGCTGTAGAGTAGTGCCTATATTGTTTTCCCGAAGACAATATCCTCCTGAGTAGTCCGCACCCGTTGATCGGGATGTGAGACTGTTTCACCTTCGGAATATTTTTCCTTAGAGGGTGCCATCGACATATAACCAGAAACAGCTGCATGTCGTGGAGCCTTCAGCCGTTCGAAGTAGCAGCAACACAAGACATGAGAGATGACTTATCTTGCTGCTGCAGCTACTGAAGAGGCTGCTGCACCTCTTCGACAACCATAGCTAGATTGCCCCCTCTGTTGTGATTGCACTTAACGGCTCAACTACCTGCAGTATACAGTAGAGACATGCAAGGATTTGTGATTTATCAGTTGTGGAAACGGCTTCAGAGAGGTACAAGTGATTGACTTTCGCAGAAAAGAAACCAGTTATTCAGACCGTGGAATGATAAGAGAAAAACAGAGACGTGGCAGTAAGTTTCGGGATTCCGTCGTCCATGCTGTCAGTATTGTGAAGCAAATAACAAAATTGTTGAAAACTTATCGTACGGAGGGAGGAAATACAGCCAGCGAGATATGATCCCGCATCTGGATGAATGCTTATTGAAATTCGTAGACAGTATGGTGGACAAAGATACCTCGGGGTTATATGATTTTAAAAAATGCCACGTCATTCGATGTTAGTCTCGGCATTGAAGGGTTCGCCGATAGACTGACTATAAAAAATAGAGAACTTCGTATTGAAGAGAAAGTGCCATTCTTGTTTAGACATTTTGTTCGGCGTGGGAAAATGATTCCAATTGAAGTATTTGTTCTTGAGTGTATTTTTGTTCTGTCGTTGAAACTACAAAAAATGCGTGGATTTTTTTTTTTTTTCACTCCAGACGCGTTTCGCCTTACTGAGGTGAAGCATCAACAGTGGTCTGTAATTAAGGTATTTACGTTTTGATTTGCTTTTAGATCGAAAAATAGTTCGTTGAGGATAGGTTGATTTGTATTTACAGTGATTTTTCTCGGCTGATTTCTCGCTTACAACGGGAAATGCCGTCTGCTAGCACATCGTTGTTTCTCTGCGTTAAGACACTGATAATTATGGTTTAATTTTTAGTTTTTCTGCAGCACTTTGCATTTTGTACGTTTTTTCACATCACACTTTAATGCACACCACTGTATTCTGTTTTTGTACTTCTAAGTATGTGTTGTGGTTTGTGTTTTGTAGTGATGCCAACATAACCTTTCCACTACTTTGTCTTTGACCTACAATTTTTTTATTTTTCTGTTTTATTATATTGTATATGAGTAATTATATTTCATTACGTTTCTGTGTATTTATGTACTGTGTAAGAGTAGTGGCAAATCAAAATGTAAATAACTTTACAGACCACTGATGATGCTTTACCTCAACAAAGCGAAACGCGTCTGGTGAAAAAAAATCGCGCATGCATTTTTGTAGTTGCAGCGACAGAACAAAAATACCCTCAAGAATTATAAAGCAATTACGGACGCTATTGCGATACAAACGAAGTAGTATTTGTGTGTGCTATCTGAAATTTGTATGGGTCTTTTGAAAATCAACTTTCATCTGAGTTCTGGTTGTGATTTTCTGCTGCCCTAACTGAACAACTACCTATGTTTTTGAACATAAAAAGAAGTTGAGATGTGTGTGAAATCTTATGGGACTTAACTTCTAAGGTCATCAGTCCCGAAGCTTACACACTACTAGGACAAACGCACACACCCGTGCCCAACGGAGGACTCGAACCTCCGCCGGGACCAGCCGCACAGTCCATGACTGAAGCGCCCCAGACCGCTCGGCTATTTTGAAACATTCTCATTTTCAGCCTATACTTTTTGCTGATTCCATGTTCATCAAACTTTCGTTAAATGAAACTCACAGTTATTCTAAGTTTTTGTTAGGTCACTTGAATTGTCGAGAGTATTGAGTACACCCGTTAATAAAACTACATAAGAAATGGTATGGTTGTTGTATAGAAAAGTAATTTGATTCTCAGCCACGGAGGTCAGCTACCAGTATGAGGGCTAAATTAATGAGGCTCAGGCTGCGAAGAACCAGGTAGACGGATGGGAGGGAGGCAGCGCGCCTAAATAGCCGAGGCAAACTCACCTAGTGATGCAGTAGACGAGTCTGGGCAGCGCGTGCGATTTGGGTGTCTGGTGTGCGCGTTGCGGCCGCACAGCTGCGGCGTGAGTCAGGTGGCAGCGGCAGCAGCGGGGAGGCTTGGCAACGCCGGCGGGCCGCGGCCACAGCAGCAGCTACAGCTACAGCCAGGGCTAGAGGCAGGCAGACCCTCAGCCGGCGACTGCGCCTAGCAGCCGGCAGCCCGCCACGCACCCGCCGCTTCGCTGCCGCCTCCCCCACTGGACGCTACGTGACGCGCTACTATCATACTTGGCAGCGGCTCTACGCGCTCACGCCGCGACACTCCACTCACCTGCTGCGTTTCGCAATGCGACGTGCTCCGCAATCCGACACCGCGACGCCACCCTCCCCGACGCGCTATTCTTCACGTATTTCGCACACGCTTTTGTCTGCGCTACAAGTGTCTCGCATTCACGAGGCCCCCCACCACACTTCTGGCAGTCGTTTCACGCGTCCCACCCGCATGTGTGCATAGCTGGCTGGGGTTGATGATAAAACAATGGCACAGTTAAGTCAGGAATCAGCGAACACGTGCACTTCACAGACAACAACTTTGGCTTCAACTTACACCTGTTTATAGTTGTAGTACTTCGGGAGCAGCAGTGCCAGGTCCCATTGGTGTGTTGCTGACCTGTGCTGTCCTCCTCCTCCTCCTCCTCCTGCACTTTCCCCCGTATCGGCAGACGGTCGGCATTGTTATTTACGGATTTGGCAAGGTTAGTTTAAGGTATGGTAGGATGCCATCCTATCGCCACCCTCCCTCGGGCATGGGTGTGTGTGTTGCCCATAGCGTAAATCAGTTTAAGTTAGATTAAGCAGTGTGTAGGCTTAGGGGGCGATGACCTCAGCAGTTTGGTCCCATAAGACCTTGCCACAAAATTCCAAATTTGTCCTACAAATTTCGCTCTCGAAAACGATAGTTCCCAGTGCGATGAGCAACGGGACAATGTTCTTGACGACGTTCAGCTCCACCGCCACCCCCTTGTGTTTTTAAACGCTACTCTAAGGACATCGTGAGGCTGCAACTACAGTGAACGCCATGTGACCGCCTTAGAGTGCAGCGCGACCGCAATTTTTGCTCTGCTGTAAAGTTCGGAATCGCAAGGAACTATTGAAAACCAGTCTGAACGTCATCCGAAGCAGCAAAAGTTCGACATGCATTTTCGTCTTTCCTCTTCCGCTCCGTCCTATGTCTTGATCACGACGGGGAGGGGGGGGGGATGCAACTTTAAGATAAGCGTGAATATAACGTCAAAGGGTCCCTCTAAGACTCTCCAGTTCGGCAACATGCTTCGTGTCACCTATGCACCTTTGCTGAACACATTGCAATTACTTGTCAGTCACATTGACGCACAGTCAGCGTCGTGGCTGCAATAGCGCCTGAGGGATAGGCAACCCCTCCGACACGCGTTAGGTGTAGTATGCCTGCCTTCAGGCACTAGAGCAGCCGCAAGCCATAACGTGCTCAATTATGGTGTGTAAGTGGCACCGAGGGTGTTGCCAAGCTGGGAGATCTCAGAAGGATCCTTCGCCATTTTATGACGTATCTTGATATTACGTCCCCCCACCCCCGCATGATACGAGGGCAGTTCAATAAGTAATGCAACACATTTTTTTTTTCTGAAACAGGGGTTGTTTTATTCAGCATTGAAATACACCAGGTTATTCCCCAATCTTTTAGCTACACAACACTATTTTTCAACGTAATCTCCATTCAATGCTACGGCCTTACGCCACCTTGAAATGAGGGCCTGTATGCCTGCACGGTACCATTCCACTGGTCGATGTCGGAGCCAACGTCGTACTGCATCAATAACTTCATCATCCGCGTAGTGCCTCCCACGGATTGCGTCCTTCATTGGGCCAAACATATGGAAATCCGACGGTGCGAGATCGGGGCTGTAGGGTGCATGAGGAAGAACAGTCCACTGAAGTTTTGTGAGCTCCTCTCGGGTGCGAAGACTTGTGTGAGGTCTTGCGTTGTCATGAAGTTCGTTCAGATTTTTGTGCCTACGAACACGCTGAAGTCGTTTCTTCAATTTCTGAAGAGTAGCACAATACACTTCAGAGTTGATCGTTTGACCATGGGGAAGGACATCGAACAGAATAACCCCTTCAGCGTCCCAGAAGACTGTAACCATGACTTTACCGGCTGAGGGTATGGCTTTAAACTTTTTCTTGGTAGGGGAGTGGGTGTGACGCCACTCCATTGATTGCCGTTTTGTTTCAGGTTCGAAGTGATGAACCCATGTTTCATCGCCTGTAACAATCTTTGACAAGAAATTGTCACCCTCAGCCACATGACGAGCAAGCAATTCCGCACAGATGGTTCTCCTTTGCTCTTTATGGTGTTCGGTTAGACAACGAGGGACCCAGCGGGAACAAACCTTTGAATATCCCAACTGGTGAACAATTGTGACAGCACTACCAACAGAGATGTCAAGTTGAGCACTGAGTTGTTTGATGGTGATCCGTCGATCATCTCGAACGAGTGTGTTCGCACGCTCCGCCATTGCAGGAGTCACAGCTGTGCACGGCCGGCCCGCACGCGGGAGATCAGACAGTCTTGCTTGACCTTGCGGCGATGATGACACACGCTTTGCCCAACGACTCACCGTGCTTTTGTCCACTGCCAGATCACCGTAGACATTCTGCGAGCGCCTATGAATATCTGAGATGCCCTGGTTTTCCGCCAAAAGAAACTCGATCACTGCCCGTTGTTTGCAACGCACATCCGTTACAGACGCCATTTTAACAGCTCCGTACAGCGCTGCCACCTGTCGGAAGTCGATGAAACTATACGAGACGAAGCGGGAATGTTTGAAAATATTCCACAAGAAATTTCCGGTTTTTTCAACCAAAATTGGCCGAGAAAAAAACTGTGTTGCATTACTTATTGAACTGCCCTCGTACGTTAGGCGCCATGCTAGGCCGGGGCAAGCTGTCAAATCTTTCGCTTGAACAGAAGAAACGAAATTAATGTTTACCGAAACTACGTGACGCTGTTTAGATTTAGTTGGTAGTGCAATGAAAGACTCGCTTGAAAGTCGCAAGCACAATGTCGCTCGCCGATATGGCGTATCCGCCAAACACTGTCACTGTTTTCTATGCAAAACTCATTTGAGTTGTCCCTCCAGTTTAATGTTGAGTCCGCTGGATGTACAGCAGTGGTGGGCTGATAGACAAGGCGAGCAGACGACCTTCGTCTCGATGCGGAAACACGCCTTGCTGACACAAGGCAATGCGGAGCGGTGCTTGGGGTTGGTGGTTGTGTGGGTGGGGCCGGCGCTCTGTCTCGCGAAGTCGCGTGTTATGGAGCTTGTAGTGGGAAAGAGTTGGCCAGGTTTTCTTTATTTAGCTCTACGACCCACACCTTGTTTAATTTCAATCCTCCTCCTGTTCTGTTAAATTTCTTTGCGTGCTTTAGAGTTTCTATGGCCCCTCCGAATGTCCTGGCATACTGTAATGATTGGATCTTGAAAAAACCGTAGTATCGGAGAAACGGAATTTGGTGTTCTCTGATCCATGTGCTTAATCACCAATCAGCGATTCGTGTTTCCCAGACAACAATTGGTTTTGTGTTCCTTATGCGGCGTTTTAATACTTCGTTTTAGTATCATGCAAGGGATTAGGTCCTTTGCAGTGTTCAGAGTTTCGGGCACATTTCTTGTTGGTTTTAATCACCTGTGTCAAAACGGTTTGTTCTTAATACTCATATCTGTGACTTTCTGAGAATGGGAAGCAAAAGTTTCTTTTGGTCGCTTGTTTCTCATATCAGCTTTAGATCTTTTAGGGCGTACTACTCTGTTTGTCAGAGTAGCTCCTGGAAATATTTCTTAAATGGTCGAGCTCTTCCTCCAAGTACTCCAGATCACAGATACTTTTAGCCTGATGTCCATACAACAAGAAGGCAGACAGTGGCCATTAAAACCTGCGCTGTACGATAAAGCGTTAGTTTCTTTCAGGTATAATAATTTCTCATGGAAATGGCGACAGACTGGAAACTAAATGATTGTATCGCCTACTGGAAACAGTGACAGAGTGAAAACTAAATGGTGGTATCGCCTAAAACTTACGCCCCTCTTATTTCGTGAACGGTTCAAGATATCGAAATGGGGTTTTCGGCACATGAGAGTAAGCTAAGGGGAATGTACATCTGTTACACGAGCAATGCTCTTGTCTCTTGTGTCAACCAAAATATTGAATCGAGTATGTTTTTCCAGTGCAACGATTTATTTTTTTCTTTGACGCCATTCGAAAGTTCATGAGAGCGCGAGAACAGCGATATAACTCTTGTCTTTGTTGGCGCTGAATCGTCTCGCAAAAGATTCCGAGAAATGAGTTTCAATTGGAAGACTAGGTGCCCGCAATATGCTATTGCGGCGTAAACACTTACAAGTGCTCGTGCATCACTTCGCTTGGGGATACCTATTCTTCGTGATGTTTTGTTTATAATTTCGATTTTTTGAACACCTTTCGCAGTTACTATGTTTATAACCAAATTAATCATCGACCCAATAAGTGAACGAAGAAACGAGGCGCAGGTAACTGCAACAGTCAGTTCCGGTTAGATGTGCCACTGCAGTCATATTTGTAAACAAAGTGCCTGAACTGGAAAGTGTGCAACATGGTTTTAAGTTGAAAGTGGAAACTGATGTAAGGAGTGCCAGTTGACGCACAAGCACATAGTTTGGTTTTACCGGTTGAAACGCACTGTTATCCGAACTTCAGACGTTCCTTGCGTCCGTCCTTCGAAGGTTCCGTGGTGTCGCGCGAAGGGCCACGCGTCTCGACGGCCTGAATCCAACCACTCTTGACGATGTGCAGCGTGCGAGACGAAGTAACGCAACGTACTGCTTCTCGGATTTAATTTGAAACGTTTATGGATGGACTCGGCTTCATTCACACTTGACTCACTTTCGGAAGGACGAGGCTTCAGATTGGTGTCCGACGATCCAGATTTAGGTTTTCCTTGATTTCCGTAAATCGCTCCAGGCAAATGCTGGGATGGTTCCTGTGAAAGGGCACCGAATATTTCTTTCCCAGCCTTGAAACAGTCCGAGCTTGTGCTCCATCTCTATTGGCCTCGATGCCGACGGGACGTTAAGCCCTAATCTTGCTCCATTCCTTCCGCACTGCTATATTAACAAATCATTATAATTAGTGATTGCCAGTGTTCGCGAGACAGGCTTAAACAAATCACAACTCCAAAGTCAATACTTAAGAACCCTGTGGCTGTTTAACCAGTTTCAGGAAGGATTCCCTCATACGACCAGTAGACTGGAATAGGTTTACTGCCTCAAAATGGTCACTAACAAACTCCAGCGAGAATTCCCACATAATACAGTTAGCAGTCAATAGGGAAAGAAGCATGTTAAACGTCACTTCCAAATCAGCGCGAAAACTGATTTATGAAGAAGCTCACGCTCACTAATCCGCAACACTTGCAGAGGAGAACAGGACTGCCTTATCAAAATTCTACGCCCGCTCAAGCGTACTCACTTTCGAATGCTTTGAAGGCCCTAGCACAGGAAAAGCAGTCTCGTTGATGACGAAGGACCATTAACTCCAGACTTAGGAAGTGGTAACCACTACAATACAAGTTACATGGACCCACTTCGACCCCACGAGGGCTATCAGCTGATCCTCGATTTCCGCGAGCTCTAGACGGCTCCGTGGAATTTTTCAGTCAATCATATTCAGGAGCAGAATGTAGGCCTTGCCATTGGCCATTCCTGCATGGCACTGTTCCTGCTTAGAGCGCTCCTGTAAAGTGAATCGGCCAAGGTCACTAACCCTCCCTTGTGCGGTGGCGCTCGACTCGGAATCATGCGGGTGGATGAAATTTTCACCGTCAATATTTGGTCTACAAGGACTGGAGATATGGTGGCATAAAGTTTCTGATGACCAATCCTCACACCGATGTCTTGGATTAAATTCCGAACCTCTCCGAAGTGTCTCGTGAAGTGAGGGTATGTGACAGTGTTGATGGTGATTCGTCTGTCGGACGGGGCCGTTAAGTACGGCAGCACCCTCGGTGCTATTTCCGAGGAGTAGGCTATGTGCCGGCACCGGCTTGCACCCTCCCTCTTCTCTCATCATCTCCAATATCAACACTACACCACACTACACTACACTACCCCCCCCCCCACACACACACACACATCCAACAATCACCTACGCGTAACATAACATATGCCGGCCGAAGTGGCCGTGCGGTTAAAGGCGCTGCAGTCTGGAACCGCAAGACCGCTACGGTCGCAGGTTCGAATCCTGCCTCGGGCATGGATGTTTGTGATGTCCTTAGGTTAGTTAGGTTTAACTAGTTCTAAGTTCTAGGTGACTAATGACCTCAGCAGTTGAGTCCCATAGTGCTCAGAGCCATTTGAACCATTTTTAACATAACATATACTTACATAAACAGCATTCATACTTTGTGAAGGAAAGGTGCCTATTGCCGCGAAAGCTGGGAAAAAACTTTCCAATTAGGCGGCTGAACCTGCCCTTCGGGGTCTCCCAGCCATTAACGCCATACGGCTTAGCACCCTTTCAGAAGGATTAGGGAAAATCCAGCTCATCTTCCTCAGGCGAACAAAACCCACTTCCCCTTGCTGCCGCAAACTGGCTGAGGCGAGTACAATACCGAAATACGGCTAGAGCACATGGGCGGCAAGAAAATATTAAACTGACCGCAAGGGTATGTGTAAAGCATAAGTAGTATTGTGACGTATTGTAGGAAGTCTAGTTCACGAGGAGATCGAGCAGAGCGCGTACACAAATTAGTAGTAATTTATTAAAACTTGAACATGGTAAATAGTTAACCTTCGAAACAATTAGAGAGTCCACACGGATGACATGAAATAGATACTGTCGTTGAACATAACATTCAGCACTTCATTACAGAATGAAAGTTTCACATCAGGGTACAATAGTCTTTAACTGATAATAAGTTCAGAATAAATGTTCTATTCTCGCGCAGTCGGATCTGAACTAAGACGATACTATCGTCATAAGCACTGGTTACAATTGATCGCCGATTCCTTGGAAAACGGGCACTGCGCTCGGGCATAAACAACTTTCCGAATGCTACGGCGTAAGGAAGCTCTTGGGGTCCTGTCTCTGGCGACATCTCCGGTTCGTTGCTGCATTTGCCAGCGGCTGTCTGTACTTGTGGTGCCGTCTTAAGGTATCAACTTTTGCATAAGGCCGGCCGCTGTGGCCGAGCGGTTCTAGGCGTTTCAGTCCGGAACCGCGCTGCTGCTCCGGTCGCAGGTTCGAATCCTGCCTCGGGCATGGATGTGTGTGATGTCCTTAGGTTATGTAGGTTTAAGTAGTCTAGGGGACTGATGACCTCAGATAAGTCCCATAGTGCTTAGAGCCATTGAACCATTTTTTTTTGCACGAGACCTCATTCTGCGGACGACACCACAAGTATTGCCTTGGAACAATGTAAATAGTTCACGTATAGAGTGGAATGATTTATATTAGAAAATATACCGACCTTGTACTTGTCAACAGTGCTAGAGGTACATCTACATCTACATCTACATCTATACTCCGCGAGCCACCTTACGGTGTGTGGCGGAGGGTACTTATTGTACCACTATCTGATCCCCCCTTCCCTGTTCCATTCACGAATTGTGCGTGGGAAGAACGACTGCTTGTAAGTCTCCGTATTTGCTCTAATTTCTCGGATCTTTTCGTTGTGATCATTACGCGAGATATATGTGGGCGGTAGTAATATGTTGCCCATCTCTTCCCGGAATGTGCTCTCTCGTAATTTCGATAATAAACCTCTCCGTATTGCGTAACGCCTTTCTTGAAGTGTCCGCCACTGGAGCTTGTTCAGCATCTCCGTAACGCTCTCGCGCTGACTAAATGTCCCCATGACGAATCGCGCTGCTTTTCGCTGGATCATGTCTATCTCTTCTATTAATCCAACCTGGTAAGGGTCCCATACTGATGAGCAATACTCAAGAATCGGACGAACAAGCGTTTTGTAAGCTACTTCTTTCGTCGATGAGTCACATTTTCTTAGAATTCTTCCTATGAATCTCAACCTGGCGCCTGCTTTTCCCACTATTTGTTTTATGTGATCATTCCACTTCAGATCGCTCCGGATAGTAACTCCTAAGTATTTTACGGTCGTTACCGCTTCCAATGATTTACCACCTATGGCATAATCGTACTGGAATGGATTTCTGCCCCTATGTATGCGCATTATATTACATTTATCTACGTTTAGGGAAAGCTGCCAGCTGTCGCACCATTCATTAATCCTCTGCAGGTCTTCCTGGAGTACGTACGAGTCTTCTGATGTTGCTACTTTCTTGTAGACAACCGTGTCATCTGCAAATAGCCTCACGGAGCTACCGATGTTGTCAACTAAGTCATTTATGTATATTGTAAACAATAAAGGTCCTATCACGCTTCCTTGCGGTACTCCCGAAATTACCTCTACATCTGCAGATTTTGAACCGTTAAGAATGACATGTTGTGTTCTTTCTTCTAGGAAATCCTGAATCCAATCACAAACCTGGTCCGATATTCCGTAAGCACGTATTTTTTTCACTAAACGTAAGTGCGGAACCGTATCAAATGCCTTCCTGAAGTCCAGGAATACGGCATCAATCTGCTCGCCAGTGTCTACGGCACTGTGAATTTCTTGGGCAAATAGGGCGAGCTGGGTTTCACATGATCTCTGTTTGCGGAATCCATGTTGGTTATGATGAAGGAGATTTGTATTATCTAAGAACGTCATAATACGAGAACACAAAACATGTTCCATTATTCTACAACAGATTGACGTAAGTGAAATAGGCCTATAATTATTCGCATCTGATTTATGACCCTTCTTGAAAATGGGAACGACCTGTGCTTTCTTCCAGTCGCTAGGTACTTTACGTTCTTCCAGAGATCTACGATAAATTGCTGATAGAAAGGGGGCAAGTTCTTTAGCATAATCACTGTAGAATCTTAAGGGTATCTCGTCTGGTCCGGATGCTTTTCCGCTACTAAGTGATAGCAGTTGTTTTTCAATTCCGATATCGTTTATTTCAATATTTTCCATTTTGGCGTCCGTGCGACGGCTGAAGTCAGGGACCGTGTTACGATTTTCCGCAGTGAAACAGTTTCGGAACACTGAATTCAGTATTTCTGCCTTTCTTCGGTCGTCCTCTGTTTCGGTGCCATCGTGGTCAACGAGTGACTGAATAGGGGATTTAGATCCGCTTACCGATTTTACATATGACCAAAACTTTTTAGGGTTCTTGTTTAGATTGTTTGCCAATGTTTTATGTTCGAATTCGTTGAATGCTTCTCTCATTGCTCTCTTTACGCTCTTTTTCGCTTCGTTCAGCTTTTCCTTATCAGCTATGATTCGACTACTCTTAAACCTATGGTGAAGCTTTCTTTGTTTCCGTAGTACCTTTCGTACATGATTATTTGGTAGGTATTATACTCTGCGCATAATGGGCAGTAATAGAGTGATGTTTCGCCATGGGGGTGAACCTCATATAGTGACTTCTGGTAATACGCCCTTGGTTGGCTGCCACGCCACTTTTAGCGCTGCTTTCTCATTGACTGTTTCTTGGTCGTACATGTTTGTTTTCGTTGTATACTTAACTGCACTCTTTGAATTGTGTTGTAAATATGTCACTCGTACTCTTATTGTATTCTTCTCGCTTCCGTAAAATCGACTGGGCAAAATGATTCCAAATTTGTCTTTGTTTCATACAAAACAGAGCTGCTTTCGTTGCATGGTTGTTCTGCGGACTTGCGCGTATCTGTTATTGCTATTGCTTACGAATTTGAGTGTGAACTGCTCTATTTAAATGCACTGTGAGTATATTGCTCGTATTCTACGTTATTTGTTTGCATCCTTTTCCGTACTTTCTCGCATTTTATGGAGAACTCCATGTTAGCAGGTTTTGAGAGTATTGGTATTTAATTTTATCATATCTTTCCACGAAATTAGTGGAATTCTACTTTGAGTGGTGTTCCATCGTGCCATTGAGTATCAAGCATTTCACAGTGTATTGCAGCGTGTGGATTTAGATGTAGATGAGTAGGCCCTATGCTTTGTAGTCGTGGTGACTAGAGCATTCTCCCTTGCAAATGCTAAAAATGTGACATTAGTTACGCAAACGTTTTCGCACGTTGTTAACGGGGGCTACAGTCAGTACATTTTAACAGAAGTCGTTGAAAAATTTCGGTGGCTTTCATTGAAAGCGAGAGTATGAAAAATGAATGGTAACGAGGAATATACTTACAGTACATTTAAATCGAGCGGATTCGTAAACAGAACAAGTAGAAATGAGTCAACAGAATACTATATGACGAAACAAGTTCTTATTTCACATGAAACAAAAACAACTATGGAATCATTTACCACAACCATTTTTACGGATGAGAGCAAAAATTAAGCACAATACGATCAAATTATTTATGTTGCCATTCAAAGAGTGCATTACACAAAAAGAATGTTACAATCAGGAACATAATTTCCAAGCCGGCCGCGGTGGCCGTGCTGTTCTAGGCGCTGCAGTCCGGAACCGCGGGACTACTACGGTCGCAGGGTCGAATCCTGCCTCGGGCATAGATGTGTGTGATGTCCTTAGGTTAGTGAGGTTTAAGTAGTTCTAAGTTCTAGGGGACTGATGACCTAAGATGTTAAGTCCCCTAGTGCTCAGAGCCATTTGAACCATAATGGCCGGCCGGTGTGGCCGTGCGGTTAAAGGCGCTTCAGTCTGGAACCGCGTGACCGCTACGGTCGCAGGTTCGAATCCTGCCTCGGGCATGGATGTGTGTGATGTCCTTAGGTTAGTTAGGTTTAATTAGTTCTAAGTTCTAGGCGACTGATGACCTCAGCAGTTGAGTCGCATAGTGCTCAGAGCCATTTGAGCCATTTGAACCATAATTTCCATTTAATATCCATACGGTCGAAATTGGGTTTTAAAAATGAATACACTTTATCATAGGGCTACCAGACCCACTCATAAAGTATAAATGAAAAATACTATCATATATTACTTCACTTTGGAAGAGCAATAATACGGTTTCTGCTCCATACTTCTAGTATTCACTGCCACACCACTTCGAGTGCTGCTGTCGTTCTCTGTTTCCGTGTCGTAACACGGGCATTGCACTTCTAATATTTCGCCCTACTTTTCATTTGCGTATTTCAGCCCGCTGATAGGCCAACAGTTCCGAGATTGACGACAGCGAAGGTTGGTACTGGCCGATAATAATTCCCAGAGCACTGTAACAAGTGGATGTATGGGTCGCGTGCGAACAAAGGCCGCAGCGGGAGGGATTGAAATCAGTGTGCGCCAGTAGCCAGTAGCGGGTGGCTGCCTGCCTGGCTGAGCGGCTGGCTAATCGAGCGTGCGATATCGCCGCGCCGGTCACAAGGTTGGCACGCCTGCGCTACTGTGTCAGTCGGCTACAGTGGCGCGGCACCAGCGCGCTGCCCTCACCCGCCAACGCGCCATTCCGCCGCTCTTCTGTCTGTCCAATCGTCCTCTCGAGCTAACGCTGTTACACTAGACTCGTCCTGTCTTCGTTTTAACCGAAAGCGATTAGCCAAATCTTTGCACTGTTACCACAAATTTTGAAAATGTTGCGGTTGCCTTACGCATAGATGGACGCGAGAAGAATTACTGCGCCAAAATTAGTGTGCCAGGCGAATCGAAGTAGTGCGGCTCGTGGTCTTGCGGTAGGGTTCTCGCTTCCCGCGCACGGGGTCCCGGGTTCGATTCCCGGCGGGGTGGGGGATTTTTTTCTGCGTCCAGATGACTGGGTGTTGTGTGTCTTTCATCATCATTTCATTCTCATTCACTCGCAAGTCGCCGTAGTGGCGTTAAAGAACTTGTGGAACGGCAGCCGAACCTCCTCGCGGGGGGTCTCCCGGCCACCAATGCCATACGCTCGTTATTATTATCAGTAATCTGAGACAAGGAAAAAGACTCATCGCGAAGGAATTATCCAAATGGGACAGAAATCAGTAAATGTGATACAGAGTAACAAGTGATTATAATTTCAGAAAGATTGCTAGCTTTATTCCAGATTTGGGATGTTTTCAAGATAAATGGCTTCTCAGGTATTCGGCTTGGCATTTATTGATAGAGTTGTTGGGTGTCTTCCTGACTTGTTAGATCGTCAAAATCCCAAGATGGTTGCAGGGCCCTGCCCATAGTGCTCCAAACATTCTCACCCGGGGAGAGATCCGGCGATCTTGCTCGACAAGGTAGAAAATCTCGCCGGGCGTAGGCGGGCAGTATCTTGCTGAGTGTAAGCCCAGGATGGCTTTCTGTGAAGGGCAACAAAACAGGGCGTAGAATATTGATGACGTACCACTGTGCTGTTTGGGCGCAGCGGATGACAACCGAAGGGGTCCTGCTATGAAATAAATGGCACTCCAGATCGCCATAGGCGGGCGGCAGTCATGTTGGTATCCCACTGCTGTCCGGAGTGTCCTCGGGCTGTCTTGACTGGGGTAGGATGTCTTCAGTGATGAACAGAGCCCCGTTCACCAGCAAAGGAGTGTCTAGAGACACCCCAAACAATGCTGGAGTACCAGCCTGACTGTCGCCCGCCTACGGCCCTACCACCGTCAGTGATGGTCCCCTTTGGTTGCCATCACTGGCGCCCTTAGGCACGGCGGTACATCGACGACATTCTACTCTCCGTTTTGTTGCCCTTCATCTTGTGCTTACTTTTCAGCAAGATAATATCCGTCCACGGACGGCGATGGTTTCCACTGCTACCAGCCTACACACGGCGAGGTTTTCCACTGCTTGTTTTCGTGATCGCCAAACCCTATCGTGGCCAACAAGGTCGCCGTATCTCACCGCATTTGAGAACGTTTGGAGCATTATGGGCTGGGTCCTCCAACCATCTCGAGACTTCGACGATCTAACCCGCCAGTTGGACAGAATTTGGATCGATATCCCACAGAAGGACATCCAACAACTATGTCAATGATGCCAAGCCGAATGGTTTCTTGCATAAGGGCCAGGATTGGATTAACGTGGTATATTGACTTGCTCAATCAGTAAAACTCTTTTTTTTTTAAATATATCATCCAAATTGTCTGGAATTTTAATTATTTATTTGTCTACCCAAGTACATATCAACCGATTTCTGTCCAGTTAGGATAATTACTTCGTGGTGAATTTTTAATGGTATAACTAAACATTTTATGTGGCGTATCGTGATATATAGCATGCTTGCATTTACTTACGTAATCCACAAGCCACTGTGCAGTGCAAGTCTGCATCCGGAAGTGGAAGCGGCTTTGGGAGCTGTGTATTGATTGTGGAGGAGAGTATTTCTAAGAGCCAATGCCCAATAAGTAAAAGGTAAGCGTAGAAAAATTTTATGGACAGATTTCCGTAATTTTTTTGAACATACCTCATGTAATTTAGTACATCCGTTCTAGGACTCTTCTTGAGAACAGGTACGCCAGGTAATTTATGGTTGCTCCAGCGACCTACGACAATCTGCTGCTAGAAGAGGAGCAAGCTCTTTTACATGACATCTGTAGAATCTGACAGGTGTTTCATCTGGTCCTGACACCTTTCCATTACAAAGCGATTGTACTTGTTTGTCAGTAGTCACTTCACATTTTAATCTTAGAAAAAGGTAACGTATGCAGGTAGACAGTGGTCGATATTTACTCAGTGGAGGCGACAAAAACGGACGGAACGCGGAGAAAGACACTAGGTGGCGTTATTTTAAGCCTGCCCTTCGAAATACTTTCTTTCTTTACTTACGTTACAAGCATCTTACCCTCGCACGTAAGTACACAAACGAAAAAAAGAAACACCTCAAAAGAATGTTAATTTCGTAACAGGCCGTAAGCTATACAACAATTATTGTTATTAATTTATTGGGTATCGGTACGTGCCCAATTGATTCTGTAGTTCGTTGTGACAATGCAGAGTATATATTAGTTTATGTCGTATGCTGGTACGAAGTTACTTAGACGTAGCAAACGACAGATTCAGACGTAAACCAATTTAGATCAGCAGTGTAAAGAAACGTGTAAACAAGACGAAAATGAAGCACAGGATGTACAGAGTAAAAATAAAAAACGTCGTTAGTACATGTTTAGGATATTCCCAGTTCAATCCGTATTAAATTATACAAGAAATGGGAAAGAGAGCTTGGCGCGTACAGCTGAGTATCGCCACTGTGAAGCTTTTCGGAGTTTATCTTCCCGTCTTCAGGTTCCAGATATTTTAAGAATGTTTAAAGCCAGATGGCTCTACGACTTAGAGTTGTGCTTGCAAGTGGATCACAACGTGCAGCTGGAACAGTAAGACCGGCGCATGTAACAGTTAACATAAGTGGAATTGACATATTCACTGCCGCCCCCCCCCCCCCCCCCTAATGACTAGTAGTGCACTTCATTTTGCTTCACGCGATGAATGGATCTGCCATTGTAACATAACCCGATGTGTGTGTGTTTAAGCGCGCAGTTGTGGGGAGGCAGGGACATGATTCCATTTTTCCCTGTATATTTGGTTAGATGTTTGCCGATATGCATAGTCAATTCCCAGATGCGCGCGCTGGACAAGACTTGGGTAATGCAGAGCAGAGTGTCGAGACGTAACTACACGGCGACAACGTCACTGCACGCCGTGTCGCGCTGCTGTTTTCTTGGGCAACCACCGGCCGCGCTGTAACAATGGTGCGGTTGCGTTGTTCCGCTCTCTCCGACGCGCCAAGGTCGCTGTGCAGCTCTCGCGCTGAGCGCGGCCGAGCGCTGCCGAACTGCTCCGGCGAGCCCCGAGCCGCGCGGGTGCTGCGTTGCGCAAGTCACAGGGCGGCACTGTGCGCGCAGCTCTCTACACCTGTCGCTGTTGTCCGCAAGAGCGGCGCGCCTGCTGCCTGCTCGCTTGCCTACCTGCTTGTCCACATGGCGGACGCCACTATCTCTGTCGACAGGCTAAGTGCTTGTCGCCTACCATTTGCTCCATATACTGATTACCAGTGTACGTGTAAACGCTGCGTAAACTTCACTTTCGTCATCACTTCCGTACAGTGCTTACTTATACATTTTCGTGAACAACTAACCAATGAGCAAATTATTTATTGCTTTCGTAACTTGTTACACACCAGTTAAAAATAATAGAATTTCTCAGCAGACAATGCGCCTGAACCGTGTAATATCGCCTCAGGCCTTTATAATGGCCTCATTTCTGTGAGGAAGAGACTGCAAAAGTTTCGTCAGGTCAGTTGAAGCCACTCGTTAATACAAATCTTTAACATATTATAATTAATATTATATTAATAATTAGATTCTATAGAGCTGCCAAAAATGTTCAAATGTGTTCGAATTCCTAAAGGACCAAACTGCTGAGGTCATCGGTCCCTAGACTTATACACCATTTAAACTAACTTAACGCTAAGAACAACACACACACCCATGTCCGAGGGAGGACTCGAACCTCCGGCGGGAGGGGCCGCGCAGTGCGTGACATGGCGCTTCAAACCGCACGGTCACTCCGCGCGGCTATATGATAGAGTTGCCAAATTGCAGTCAAGTTGAGGTGCGGTATGCCGCCTGAGAGATCAGGAGCGCGTGCGTGCAGCCCTGGCAACACGACTGTTTTCATCTTGGAAGTGTGCGCAGCATCAAAATGAAGACGTAGAATTGAACAGTCCTCCTACCCTCGCTGAATAATAAAATTTTAAGATTTTTTTTTTCCATAACGCGGGGTCACAGTCATAATATATTTCTTTAAAGTCAGTACCGCCATTAGACTGTTGTTTATTTGCAGTGTTACACTTACAGTTACACTATCATGATTCCGGCTTCAAAGTGCCATTATCAAGTGTTTTAAGTGTTATCCAGTGCCTAAGATGGCATACTCTTGTATTTAAAATACACTATTAGAGACAATAGTGTATTTTAAATACGAGAGTACGCCATCTTAAGCACTGTATAGCACTTAAAATACTCGACAATGGCACTTTGAAGCCGAAATCATGATAGTGTAAATGTAAATGTAACACTGCAAATAAACAAGTCTAATGGCGGTACTGACTTTAAAGAAAAATTTTAAGACTTCGTTCAGACTAAGCTGTGTGTCCGTATCAGTGTAGCACTAAACTTCAAGCAACTAAAACACAGCACGAGAACAATTTAACCACAAGAGGAAGGAGAAGTTGGTTTCAGACTCGGGAGTGCTAGGAACATAACCCAGAGGCAACTAAGTTTCAAATTTTACAACATTTTATTACAGTAAACCTTTAGCTAAGCAGCTGTAACTGAAAACATAATTAATTACAAGAATCTTCAATAATATGTTACTCTTCTTCGTAGCGTTTACCATTGCACGTTGCTGAGGGTTTCTGTGACACACCGATGCTGAGGGAAGGGACCGTAGCTCTCCCATGAATATCGTCGACTTCTCCCATTGATCCGTCTCAGGTCGACGAACAGTGCTCAAGAATTGTTCGAACCGAGAGTGTTGTGTACTAATTCCTTAGTGGACAAAAATACGCGAACATAAGTACTCTTCCGAAAAAAATCGAATGAGGATTTTGTATAAAACTTCCTTTGTGAAAGAATTAAACGCTGCGTCAGGACTTTTTCTATAAATCGCACTGTGGTATGTGTTTTGCTCACGGCCGTAGAAGTGAATTGTTCCACACTAAATCGCTGCGGTCGGTTGTTCCTACATTTGACAGTTGTTAATAATTCATTGGTTGGTAGCCGCTCGTATAAGGAAGAGCGAGTAGTGTCTTAACTTCCCGTCTTCGACAAAGTCACTAGAGAGCAAAAATAAGCTCGGATTGGCGCGAGGTTAAGAAAGACACGGCCATGATCTTTTCAGAGGAATCATAGCGTCATTTGCTGTAAAGAATTTTGGGAAACCAAGGAGAACCTCTATGCAGATGTCTGGACGGGGATTTGAAACTAAATCTCAATGGCGGGGATTTAAACTGCAGTTTCTTGAGTGTGGATCCAGTGTCTGCCGAACGTGTAGTCGTTTGATATGGGGTTTTCTACTCTGTTTTATAGCATTGTCTTTTAATTATCTATATCTAGGTGTACAAACCATCCACAAGCTACCTTAATGTGTGTGACAGAGGGTACTTCCAGTACCACTACCTGTCCCACCCGCTCCCATTCAGTTTGCGAATAGCACGTGGTAAGAGACGTATGTAGGAGGTAGTAATACGTTGTCCAACTGTGCTCGGAACGTATGATCGGAATTCCATTACTTATTTTCTCATTAGGCACGACGCCTCTCATGAAGCGTCTGCAACTAGAGTTTGTTAAGCATCTGTGAAAATGCTCTCGCGCCGACTCCACGATCACCAAACGGAATATGCCGCTCTTCGTTGGATCTTCTCTGTCTCTTCTATTAATCCAAATTGGTAACGGCCCCAGATTGATGAGCAGTGCTCGTCAATCGATCGAAGCAGAGTTTGGTGAGCCACTTCTTTCGTGGATGAGTAATATTTGCGTAATATTGCTCCTCTGAATGTCACCATGCAATCTACTTTTCGTAATTTTTGTTTTATAGGGTCATCCCAAATTAGGTGGCTCCTGATGGTTGCTCCTGGCTATTTGGGCGATAGTTCATGTTTCCAGTGATTTATCACATTTAATGTAATTGTACAGCAGTGGATTTCTTCGGCTGTAAGCGCAGCATGTTACATCTGTTTACGTTCAGGGTCAACTGCTAGTTCCTGCACCGATTATCAGGCTTCTGCAGTTCTCTACTGCCTTCAGGCGTTGCTACCTACTTATTGACAATCGCATCGTCTGTGAACAGCTTCAAGGAGCCTCCTATATTATCCACTAAGTCATTCACATATATTGAAAACTGTCACGGCCCTGTCGCACTTTCTTGAGGCACTCCAGAAATTATCTTAACATCTGTCGATTTTATTCTGTTCAGAGCGGCACGTCGAGTTCTGTCTGTAAGATTTTTCGAATCTGGTCACAAATCAGATCCTATACTCGGTAAGCTCGTACTTTTTCCTCACTAAGCGGCAGTGCGGAACTGTGTCAAATGCTTTCCAGAAATCAAGGATCACGGCTTCAAACTGGGCGCCTACGTCCAGGGGAAAGAGCGAGCTGAATTTCGCAAGATATCTGTTTCCGGAATCCAATCACGTCGTCAGAGAGCTGAAAACGTCGGAAGTTTTTCGATACGTGCACGCTACGTCGTAGTGCTTCGCTGTTGGAAGGTAAGTAGGTGTCGCCAGAAATCAGTGCTGGGCTGTCAGCAGGAATATGTTGGATGGACGGTGGCGGCAGCGGCAACGCGACGAGAGAGCGGCCCGCAGCTGTGTGACGTGGCCCTCCGTCACCCGCGCACCGTTACCTACACAGTTAGACACGACGCCCACAACAAGTGTCGTCTGCCGAGCGCGCGTCGCATGCGAGCTACCTGCTTCTGCCACCAGCCTCATTGTGCCTCTTTAAGACAGCACACTGAGTACTGCGGATCTTCTACAGGCCAAAAATTAATCAAGTTACGATACAAAAAAAAAAGCGAGGACTGGAGAAGAGGCACATTCAGAACACGCGATCCACTTGTATCTCTTCCCCGATTATTGCTTTTCGCACGATGTGTCACATTATCCTGCTGGAAAATACAGTAGGCTGTGGCTGTACACTGTCGCTATGGATTGCGCAAATGTCTTCCGCATGGATCGTGACTCAGTTGTCCTTCAGAATATCACGGAAATATTTCTTGGATTGGAATACTGCCACAGCCAAGGAGAATTAATTAGCATCAATTATAGATGAATGCATGGATTCGTATTCTCGACTTAAGTTTAATTTGTTTTTGAAAGCTTTTTTTTTACTGTGATCTCGTTAATTGCAATATCAAAAATGGCTCTGAGCACTATGGGACTTAACTTCTGAGGTCATCAGTCCCCTAGAACTTACATCTACTTAAACCTAACTAACGTAAGGACAGCACACACATCCATGCCCAAGGCAGGATTCGAACCTGTGACCGTAGCGGTCGCGCCGTTCCAGACTGTAGCGCCTAGAACCGCTCGGCCACCCCGGCCGGCAATTGCAATATTTTTTAAAATTTTTGGTTATGGAATTTTGCTTTGCTTATGTCTTCGACGCTGAATTGGATCATAAAGCTAAGATTCCTGGTCAGATGATTTTGAGAAAAGCTCTTGTAATGTACTTTCGGGAGGCATTGTGACTTACGGTGACCAGTAGATTTAAGGTGCGGTAGCAAGATATCCACTTCCAAAAAAATGGTTCAAATGGCTCTGAGCACTATGGGACTCAACCGCTGTGGTCATAAGTCCCCTAGAACTTAGAACTACTTAAACCTAACTAACCTAAGGACAGCACACAACACCCAGCCATCACGAGGCAGAGAAAATATCCACTTCCATATTCAACGACCTATTAAGCAGGCGATGACAGCTGTCGTAGAACACAGTCCATCCACAATTAACAGAGATACATTCCTTACATTACAGTTTAGAGGAAAGTTTTCGTAGAACAAGCGTAGTGACGATCTGTCTGCTCCAATCGAATAGCAGTAAGGCGGCTGCGGAACTTAACGCCACCATCCGACGGTCCACGGACTGTGGTAAAATCACAGGGAAAAGCGTCCGAACATGCTGGATTATTTTTTACTGTTAACTGGGTAAAAATCGGAAATGTCAGTTGGGCATAGCAGCAGCGCAAAAATTTTTTGATTTTAAATAAACCTTTTCTAAAAAACGAGTAATTCTTATTCGTAAAATTTCCATTGCGTCGAAATACTGCGTTACAATAGTGATATTTTAATAAAAATCCCGATAGAAACGAGCAACAAACAAATGGGATAAGAATTTGTACAGCGTTTCTGAGACTTTCTGAGACAATAGTGTACCTGTCACCATGTGCCGTGGGCTATTAGAGGGTGAGTGTTTACCCGGCAGTGCGCAAGCCTTGCCTTATCTGGTCATACAGTAGTTTCTCTCTGTCGTCATCGGACATCAGCTGTATTACAGAATGGCACCATCCCTAGTCTGGAAGTATTTTACGAAGTATCAATGAAGTACAACGCTCCATTTCGTTTGAAGGATTTAAAGCAGGAGGAGCCACAACAAACTTGCGACATCACATGAGGAGAAGAGTTAAAAGCTTGATAATGAATTCATAGTTTGCGACAGAAAGTGATCTCCTGCCGTTGTCTGGTTGTAGCCTTTAAAACCGACAAATTAATAGAGTCCTTCAGCCTCAATTTTCCTCGGTGATGTGAGGTGAACGCGAGGATGCTTCCATTAATAGGCGACCGCCTCTTCCTTCCTGCATACTTCTCGAAGGAGCTAGTAATTCGTAACTCATCTGTAATGTCCGACGTCGATAAGGTGTTCTACACTAACCTTTAGGTTAGATCTCATCGGAAAAAGCTCCCTCTCCCGTCGCTCAACCCTCTTCCTCCTCCTCCTCATAATCCGAAGACACCAGCGTCATCTGTATAATTGACTTTTTCTACGCGCGTTATTCTTTTTAAGTGGATGGATTTACTGTAGATTTTCGACTGATGAACGTAAGCATTCTTGCCCAAATCTCTTCTCACATCAATTGCGCCTGCCTTTTCCTATTTTACGTGACAGTTATTGGCCATATTGGCATTCATCCCCTCTCGATACGCTTTTACAAAGGCAGCAAATAAACACTCCAGACATTGTACTGCCGTTAATAACCACCTCATGTTGTTCTGTTTATGTATTTTACCGACGACAAAAAAGGTTGAGTTGAATGCAGACAGTGTGTTGCACCAGGCGGGTTCAAACCCCGCGTCTGAGTCATCGTCTTAATATGAAACCATTATCCAGAACTGAAAGTTTTTGGATTTCGGTCTCGCCCTGCGTCCTCACTGTTCCACCCAAAAGGGTTACATTTTTCTGCACCCTTTGACTGGGTCTTCTTGGAAATGACTCTTACCAGAGCTTTAGGGCGTTTCAGTTGTCGTTCTCCATGAAGTTGTAAAACCTGGCGCTATGGACTCGCGTCTTCTTCGAATCATTCCATTTCCTGTTATTTTGGTAGTCCAGAGTTATTGCACAGCACTTCATTATCTCAGCCGGCCAGTGTGGCCGAGCGGTACTAGGCGCTTCAGTCTGGAACCGCGCGACCGCTAGGGTCGCAGGTTCGAATCCTGCCTCGGGCATGGATGTGTGTAATGTCCTTAGGTTAGTTAGGTTTAAGTAGTTCTAAGTTCTAGGGGACTAATGACCTCAGATGTTAAGTCCCATAGTGCTCAGAGCCATTTGAACCATTTTTCATTATCTCACAAGCTTTACAGTGTTGTAGTTCACTCTCTGAAGAACAGTACGAATACCAATGACGTCTGCCGTATCTACATCGAGCGCTGCGAATACTGGAAGCGTTAATGGTTCGCATGTTGTTCGATGTAGATTACATTCACTTAAAGCTACACAACTCAACGATTTTTTTAATAAAACGAAGCCTCCAACTAAATATTCATTAACTGCAGCTATATCATTTAATGATCTGTATTTCACAGCGTCCTTCTTGCAACTCGCGACACGCAAGAAACCGTACAGTGTGGTAGGGTTTTCTAGTTCTGACATTTTACCTTTTTTATACAAATAAATGTTCCGTCAAGACCTGTGCGAGGCAAGATGTTCGTGCTTGCAAATGCTGTAACGCCGAGTGCTTGCGTGCGTTGGAAAGTCTCTGCGTGTTGACATACGTCTGAGTTGTTTCCGAAGCCTTTCACCACTTTTGGTTCAGAATAAACTGCGCTGTGCCTTGCTGTTGGAGACATCATATCTACTACCAGACTGTCTGTCTTACTGTTTACTCGCGAGGCAAACAGTTGAGTTAGGGTTGACAGTTATCCTCATACACGGCGGAGATAATTTTCAGAAATACGTCATGAGAACTGTTGTCAGTGCTGACCTCGTCTGAGAAACGTGGAATCATGGCATTCTGTACGGCAGTGACATGAAGTTGTCACATGTTTTTTCTCATATGGGATAACTTTTGGTTAGTCGCTCTAAAGATGAGTTTGATACGATCCAGAAACTGGAGAAATATATCCGCAAAATCGCCAACTCTCGATGAGTATCCAGTTTTTGAGTATGCTCTTCGCAGTTCGTGGATTCCAATGAACAGATCCTCTGCGGATTATCAGGGCCTGCTGCCTACGTATATTTTCATTCGTGGCGCAGTTGTATTCTACCATTTTACTGAAAACGAATAATTATTTCGCTCTTTGAAGACCAAATAGTTTCACCGCTTCCCAATGGTGTTGTTGGATTGGATGCTGTTGGAGATGAAAACCAGCGCGATTATTTTCAGGACAATACTCTTCACTATGCTTAAAACGTCAGGGTTAAGTCACAATTGTTTACAGTTGCATATATCCGTCCTTGCAGATTGTTTATTTTAGTAGTCGGCTGAGGATGTCAAACATTGCGCTCTTTTTTTCCTTATTGGATTTTACCGTCCGCAACCTGGCACCTCTGTTTATAATCGCTGTTTCCACAACTCACCTTGTAATCTGTGCGGCGGTTAAGCTGAACAGCAAGCGCTCACAATTCTCTAAGCCTGAATGGTAACTGTCTAATTTACATGCCACGTATCCTATGCAGTGGTTAGAACACTGGACTTCCATTCGGGGGACGACGGTTCAAACCCGCGTCGAGCCATCCTGATTTAGGTTTTTCGTGATTTCCTCAAATGGCTCCTGGCAAATGCTGGGATGGTTCCTCTGAAAAGGCACCGGTGACCTCGCTGTTTGGTCCCCTCCCCCAACTCAGTCAACCAACCAACCAGAAACAGTGTTTGCACACCCGTTCCTCACACACGCAAACTGAAGGTTCACATTCAAACTATTTCGCAACAAGCACAGCAAAAAGCAGGTTACACGAACCATAGAATTTGCTGAAGATTGCAAGACTTGCTCCACCCATATTGTCAAGAGACTGATCGGGACTGTATTTACAGCAGTGTCAAGTAAAGCGCACCTGAAAGGACAGTGGTGCATTGTGGAACTATCTGAGGTGCCTTTGTATTTCGTGTTGCTACTCCAAATAGGCCAACATTACGCTCTGTCAAACTTCATGTGTAGCATTTAATTTCTCATTTGTTCTGAGCGCACGAACAGCTCCACTAATTTCTGAGTCATCGCCGTGCTCACATATCGCTGGGCAGCACTGTACGGTTAATTGCTCTTGATGTTTGAATCAGTGTTATATCTACAGTATATTATAAAAGGCTAACCCTGGGTACTATCCCAGTTGCAACTTGCGTATCCAACGGGATATAGGGCCAATAAAACTATGATTTTCAACATTTCATACAGTTATTGACAGAATTTTAAAAATTTAAAATGCTGTCATAATCTATTCATTAAAATCTATAATGTTATGTTAAAGGTTTAACACAGAAAGAGTGTGTATAGAGTCAAGGCGCGCCAATTCCCAGACTATATTAATCCCGTATTTGATAATTCGAACACTTAGCGACTTCCAACAAACTTTACACACAATTTCAAACCTTTTCTAAAACTCATTACGCCTTGCATCGTAGCGTCAAACATTTAACTTATTTCTAAAATAACCAGACATTTGAAGCTGTTTTGTACAAGGGAGGCGGGGCCTTTAAAAAATCGGGGGTGGGAGTTTACTGGTACTCTGACATTTTCCGACTGGACTGTTACTAAATGTATTTATCCACCACTATTGCGATTTCGGCCTACTATGCCAGTCTCACTATGTCGCGTGTAATGCATATCGTTGGTTGGCACGAGGACAGTGTCCTCCTGAAACGTAGTTTGCATATTTTATGTACATAAAAGGCCAGGATTCTTGGTCATTTTATACAAAATAGCTCAGCTCTTCATGTCATCTGTGCACATAATTTGCACAGTGAGTTTCCCAGGTTTGACATTTGGCAGTCTTTTCACACCACAGAAAGGCGTTAACACTGCGGCTATATGCACTTGCTGCCGGGTGAACAGCTTCACTGGGCTTTCAAGTTGGCGGATGCGTGCGGTCGCCCCGGCGCGGCGGAGAGCACGGCCAGGAACACCAGCGGGAGCCGTTTATCAGCAGCTAGAGGTAGCTGCTGGCGTGGCGCAGCTGCCGATAACCCGGATTCCCGCACAATAGGCTTTGTTGCCGCTCCCCGCTGCCGCCACAAATCCCAGTCCTCAGCGCTTGCCCTGTAGCGTGCTGCACTGACCAGAATCTGTCATATGTCCTCGGGGCGCTGACACCTGCGTAGAGAAGCCTGCGTCCTCCATCGTCGAGACTGTAGCTCAACTTGACGTCGATAAGACAGTTGCCCGGTAGTATTTCAAATCCGTCATGCTCATAATTGCTGCTTAAATGGTTCCCTGGGGAAAGCACAGTTCCTGTCACTTTAAACTTAATTTTTGACGCTCCTATTGTGAGTGCATCCTCGTACGCGCATATATTTCAGTTATTGTTTCTGCAACCATCGATGACAGACGAAGACGTATTACAAACTCACATAAATGCCCCAATCCGCGACATCTACTTTATGAGGCCTCGGCGCAGCTCAGGGAGAGCAGAAGCGGCCAATGTAAACACCGTCGACTAGCTTAAAAATAGAACTACGTTGGATTTTGTGTGCACAATCGAAATGCCAGCTGTTAACAACGTGGAAGAAGTTTATGAAGGTATCCTAAGCAGATAACGCAGCCATTGTCTTGTCGGAACGCCAAATGAGGTCGACAAATCTTACTCTCCTGCTTGCTCATGCCTAGTATTCCTGTCTAACAGCCGTACGGAAAGGTTTCCTGCACTCATCTTCCGCAGCGACGAC
Organism: Schistocerca nitens; assembly: GCF_023898315.1. NCBI lineage: Eukaryota > Metazoa > Arthropoda > Insecta > Orthoptera > Acrididae > Schistocerca > Schistocerca nitens. Next base: position 392,614,768 of record NC_064618.1, read on the forward strand.
ACGCCACTGACTTCGGTTTGCGATACTTCCATTAGACAGTGGTGCTCGAATGCAGGTATTTGTAGTATGCAGATTTGTGGTATAACTCTGCACCGCGCAGCGGCCGGCCATGGTTTGACGACAGTATAGGAGAGCTTCTATAAAGTTTGGAAGGTAGGAGACGAGGTACTGGCAGAAGTAAAGCTGCGAGGACGGGGCGTGAGTCGTGCTTGGGTAGCTCAAGTGCCAGAGCACTTGCCCGCGAAAGGTAAAGGTCCCGAGTTCGAGTCTCGGTCTGGCACACAGTTATAATCTGCCAGGAAGTTTCATACCAGCGCATACTCCGCTGCAGAGTCAAATTCTCATTCTGAAAACCAACTCATTTACGATCCTGTAATCATACGTGGAAGCAGGTGGAAAAATTCCACGCTTTAAATTACTTTCTTAGCACACTTGGCGACTAAATTTCCCGTTATCATCCGCTTCGCATTATATGTGCCAGTGTTCAGGTTTTAAACTGTAATTGCCGTTTGCGAATTAGAATAGACACAGAAGGAAAATGCAAAAATGTTTAGTAGCAAGGATTGCAAAAGGCAAAGGGCTTTCTTGTAACAAAAAAAGTTAGTAACAGCTAAGAGTATGATGCTTGAGACCAGAGAAGAATGACCACTTTTCATTACGCCTTCCCTGGAATCTTCGGCGTGGAATTTTAAATTATTTGTTCGATTCTGTGTATGTCGAGCCATGCCATAGATTGCCGCTTTTTCTCAGACGTGTCGTAACCAAGCCATGATCTACGTTCCTTGACATTACAGTAAAAGAAATTGTAGTTTTGTTTGTTACTTCTAAACTTACTACATGGCTGGGGTTTGTACCAGTTAATCTTGCGACATTAATAACAAAATTACTCAAATAATTTTTATTAGTACCATATTATTACAAGTCATCATATTAGAAATTGTTATTTCAGTGCCCAAATCTGTTCAGGTTAATTAATAAATCAAAATTAAACTCCAACAGATACACAATTTCAGGACTTCCAACTGCCGCGATTATGCGAAAAGATTATATTCTTTCAGGTAGGGAATCCGTCTTGTAATCATCGTGGAACATTTGTCCTGTTTTTTGGTTGAATCTACTTCATGTCCAGTGACCACATTAGACTGAACTGAACTGTCACGTAGATTGAGCAAGTGAACCAACAGTAACTAGATTCTTAGTGTGTTGGTGTTCCTTCTGTTATGATAGTACATTGAAAATAGGTCCGTTCGTGAGAACATGGTCGCAGTCAAATAGCGATAGCATTTTCGTTGGCGATACAGCCACGTTACAGCACCTGCCTTGTGTGTAACAAAAACCTTGAAATTTTAGTAGTCTTAAACTATTGTGCCCGCACCGATAGCTGAGTGGTCACTGCGGCGGTCTGTCACGCCAAGGTGCCCGGGTTCGATTCCCGGCTGGGTCGGAGATTTCCTCTGTTCAGAGACGGGGTGTTGTGTTGTCCTCATTATCATTTCATCATCATTATCATCAGTGGAAAGCAACTGGAAATCACCACTGGAATCACTTCCCTAGACGCTCATGCGGTGGACCTCTCTGACGAGGCTTCCCCCATGACAAGACCTGCCGTAAGGCAGAACACAAAGTTTTTTAAACTATTGTATCTTCATGTAAGGAAACAACAAACTACCAGAAGTTAAGAGAAGTGCAGAGTTAGAGCGTCGGCACCAAAGACTCCTGTGCCTGAGCAGCACAAGTAACAAATGATCTGTCACCCTATGTAGAGGCGGCAACAGCTATTACATTCCAACCCAAGCAACCTTCCAGCCCACTGATGGCTTGATTGTCTGCATTCACTGTGGTGCTTAAGTTTGTAAGAACAGTGCCAGTTGTACTGTAGCTCCAGTGTTTCCTTTCCTTTTCATCAACTTACTCTGCTCATTTTATTGCAAATGGTACTGTAACAATTACAAATTTTTATCCGTGGAAGCAGGTGGGAAAATTCCACGCTTTAAATTACCTTCTTAGCACACTTGGCGACTAAATTTCCCGTCATCATCCGCTTCGCATTATATGTGCCAGTGTTCAGGTTGTAAACTGTAACTGTAAAACAGTTGATGCCGAGTCTTCTCAATAGATTATGATTGCAAGTAATTGTAAATAACGAACAATTGTTTTCGTTTCTCGAAGAGCGCTTCTGAAAAGTAATTTACATCTGAGATCCGCTTTTGCATCTTCAAAGAAGAGGGGAAGTGAGTTTGCTCATGTCATTGCCGGCCGCGGTGGTCTAGCGGTTCTAGGCGCTCAGTCCGGAACCGCGCGACTGCTACGGTCGCAGGTTCGAATCCTGCCTCGGGCATGGATGTGTGTGATGTCCTTAGGTTAGTTAGGTTCAAGTAGTTCTAAGTTCTAGGGGACTGATGACCACAGATGTTAAGTCCCATAGTGCTCAGAGCCTTTTTTTTGTCATTGTTGGCGAAGTTTCACAGTTAATATGCAGTTGAATTTGAACACAAGGTTGTGGGGGCACCTTCACTGGATTCGGAATCACGGCGCGATTTACCATTTCTCACATTAACGAGTCGTCACCAAAGGTGAAAGAACTTGTAAGTAATTGGTGGTGGGGGGGAGAGAGTGAAAACAGAAATCCTGTGCCATTGCATTTGTAGTATGGCATACAGAGACGGCCTTCGCCTAGTCTTTCCCTGTGTGCAACCATTAGTTTGGCGTCCCTAGCTGACTTTGAAGGTAAATTGATTAGTTAATTTAAAAATTTTAGGTATATTAATTTTATTTTAGGATTTACACAACACCTTTTCTAGAATATTCATGTATTTTCACATATTTTCACCCAATAGTCACTTCATTTTTTAAAATAAGCTGTCTTTCAACCCGAAGATTGTTTTGAACACCACAGTGCTTTATGGGGCAAAGTCCTATTGGCTCCCTAAAAACTGAAACTAAACTCCACCCGAACAGGCCATGAAGGCCCAGTGGTACCGACCGGCCTCTGTGTCATCCTCAAGCCACATGCGTCAGTGGAGCGGATATGGAGTGGCATGTGGTTAGCACACCGCTCTCCCGGCCGTATGTCAGTTTTCGAGACCGAAGACGCTACTTCTCAGTCAAGTAGCCCCCCCCCCCCAAGTTTTCCTCAAAAGGGCTGAGTGCACCCCGCTTGCCAACAGCGCTCGGCAGACCGGATGGTCACCCATCCAAGTGCTAGCCCAGTCCGACAGCGCTTAACTCTTGTGATCTGACGGGATCCGGTGTTACCACTGCGGCAAGGCCGTTGGCTATTGGCTCCATACGTCCTCTGAAATGACCTACCATACCAGTTAATGTGTAACCTACAGTTTAGCGTGCACTTCGAACCACGGTGCAGCTCGGCATTTTTCATGTTAACAAACATTGCCAGGGGTGAAAGAAGTCGTAAGTGTCAAATTATAATCCTAGTAGTGTCCAGGGATCGAAGCTGCAACCATTGGATTTGTAACCTGGCACTTTACCACCGAGACACACAATACAATAGACAAAAAACAAAACAAAAAACAACTACTTTGTGTTCTGCCTTACGGCAGGTCTTGTCATGAGGGAAGCCTCGTCAGAGAGGTCCACCGCATGAGTGTCTAGGGAAGTGATTCCAGTGGTGGTTTCCCGTTGCCTTCCACTGATGCTGATGATGAAATGATAATGGGGACAACAGAACACCCAGTCCATGAGCGGAGACAATCTCCGACCCAGCCGGGAATCGAACCCGGGCCCCTCGGCGTGACAAACCGCCGCGCTGATCACTCAGCTATCGGGGCGCACAGAGACCAAAAATATTTACCGAAAATCTATTTTCGAACTTAAGTATTCGCAAAATCCTTGACAGTGTCGCCAATTTTAGCACGAATATCAAGTTAAGCAACTCATATAAAACGGATCTGTTGCCCAGGTTTATGTGTGAAGAAAAATTAGCAGCATTGTTTCTTTGAGTTCTAACTAACAATTAATTTAGTGATGGATCGTAATCTAAGCCCTCGCCGCCGCCCCCCCCCCTTCTCCCCCCGCGCCTCGCTGACCAGGTGTACGCGTCTGAGTGCACCCTTTGTACCTACAGTTGTACGTCTGAGTGCACTCTTTGCTGGCCCTTAATCGAGTAGCTAACAATCTACAGCGTGACACACCATTACAGGAGTAAGTGCATCTCGGAATAAGATTAAGAACGTTCTCCCAAACCCTTCTACTGTGGTTTAATTGTTAATAACAATCACAGAAAATAGTGCAGTAGTTGTTATAAGTTTGGTCGTTCGATTTATACTGAAGAACATAGCAGAGACATCATATTAAAATTGTTTTCCAGTGACGCGGACCAAATACGAAATTGAAAAGAAAGAAAAATTTGCCAATGGCATCTGTTGCTGTTGAGGCTGGCGCCGCAGGTTTCCGCCCACGCCGTGGAGAATCGCTTTCGCTGCACGAAAACAGCGTCACAGCGGTAGCAGAGACGGAGTTGCAGCTGCCGCTCGCCTACCTGCCAGCCAGCATGCGGGTAGCGGGCAGCTGCTGCTGACGCACCGCCGCCGCCCGGGCTACATCCCAAAAACACCGCCAAATAACCACCTCCACCTCGAGCCCCACTGCCCGCCAACGAAAATGTTTCCGTCTCGCATTACTTTCGCCTAAATGTCACAGTCGTCATCTCGACTCATTTGAGCACACTCTAGTGATTCATCTTACCCGGCCCATCCCTCACACAAATTACACTATACGTTGTCAGTTTTCACATACTCAAAGCATTGTCAAAATGCGGCGTCAAATGACTACGGCCAGTTTCCACCCTAGTCTAAGACGCTTGTTGGCAGCGGGGGGTAATTTATGAGAAAGGAATAGGACACTTTGTTCTGTACTGCGCTTAACATGTAGTTTAATAAGTGGCGGTTATTAAACACTCACGGAACTCGTGATAGCCAACTATGGCTTTGATGACGCGTTAAGCTTTGCAGCCTGATACGGTCGTCAGATGACCTACCACTAAAGGTGCGACCACACTACGCGTTTTTTGTGTTCAACTTTGCGTATGCACATGAATTTCCAATAGCGGAACAACGCAATCGCGTTTGTGCCTGCGTAATTTACTGGAGAAGGAGACCGTGTGTAAAGCGCATTGTTTCCCGCCTTCGGTGGAAATCTTTGCGCTTTTTAGCAGACCACAGGCAGTTAGGACCCATGTATAATTGTGTAGTGTATTGAGGTTGTACTGTGAAGCGATTTATGTGCAGTAAGATCTTTTCACTCTAAAGGAAGCGTCCTTAAATTTATAAATGATTACAGATAAAGGAAAGTGGTATGGTATGCCGCTTCTAAAGATTATTTGTATAATAAATTGAACTATCTTCTGAGCGCCAAGTATTGGAGGAAAAAAACTCCGATCATGTTTCTGTAAAGAACAAAATACCGTAAGTTTCGAAGTAGTAAAAGACATAGGAATAAACTAGAAATTTTTGAAAAGTGTGTATGAAAACTGTTGTACCAATGTTCATGCTGTGTCTGCTTATTGGCATAACAACGTAGGAACCTGATTTCTGAACAAAAGAAATGATGGGATGTTTGTAGCTCCTCAACAAACTACTAGAAAGAGAAATGAAGGACCCGATGATGCAAAAAATACAAAATTGGATTACACAACCTCTGTTGCAGTGGAATCTGACCCCCTATGAATTTCCCAGATTTGTGGAGTCTGAAGATATTAATGTGCGTATTGCGCAATCTTCCATAAAATACAAGTGACGTGTTGAGAGTTAATTAATCTTCACATAACGCCTCGTGATGACTGGGTGTTGTGTGCTTCCTTAGGTTAGTTAGGTTTAAGTAGTTCTAAGTTCCAGGGGACTGATGACCATAGATGTTAAGTCCCATAGTGCTCAGAGCCATTTGAACCTTCACATAACGACTAAGAACCGCCCACAAATATTTCTCAATTTGAGGAATAATCACAGAAAGCCGCGCGGAGTAGCCACGCTGTCTGGGGCGTATCGCCATGGTTCGCACGTCTTGCCACGGTTCGCGCGGCTCCCGCTCTCGAAGGTTCGAGTCCTTCCTCGGGCGTGTGTGTGTGTGTGTGTGAGTGTGTGTGTGTGTGTGTGTGTGTGTTGTCCTTAGTGTAAGTTAGTTTAAGTTAGATAAAGTAGTGTGTAGGCCTAGGGACCGATGAGCTCCGCAGTGGGTCCCATGGGAACTTCCCATAAACTTTCAATCGCAGAAATGTTTGTTTTGAAATGCGAAGTAAGTGGTTCAAACTGGTATATAAGTCGCCAGTTACTAGCTAACGAAATGTTATTGCCAGCCTTTTCGCTGTAATTTCCCAAGCAGAAAATATAAAATTTTCCATCTGAAATTTACAATCAAAACGTTGCCGTCACTTTTTATTTTTCGTACCTCTGTTATTTAGACACTCCTTAAGCTACAGTCGTTTTTGCATTTTCTTTTTCTGTCGCCTTTTCATCACAACAAACGCAGCACAAGCTCCCAAGCAAAGAAGAGGATCAATAGCAGACAGCTTGCGCAATGAGACAACGTGTGGACACGAGGAAGCCCATGCGTACTTGCGTTCTCTCCACAAATTTTTGTGCTTGCCTTTTATACCCGTGCGTCTCCGACTGTTCACGAGGAAAGAGGCATCGTGTGGATATACCTTTCTACAAATATCGACGTTCATGAAACAGTTTGTTACAGAAGCTCCTATCGGGCAATTATCAAAAGTTTCATATGTTAAAATTCATTTTTTTGTTATTTTCTTGTAGTGTAGATCCGCAACCTGTACGAATTGTTTAAAGGACATCTTTTCCGCTGTAAATTTATTGTGTTGTTGCAATTTGGACTTTACGTCATTGTCAGTCTTCAACAAACAAAAGAGAAATCAGTAGAAGGTGAGAGTGCGAGCGACCCGAAACTCGCCGCAGAAAATAAAAGAGAACGACACAGGGAAGTATTATAATTTGTCTTATAAGTTAGTCGTAGATTCCAAATCGAACATGTACAACATAAGGTTACCTTCAGCCATTCGACGTGTCAGGATTAGAATAGTCTATAGATAGTTTTGTTGTTTGCGACTTTAGGACGCCAGAAAGCAGCGGTAATTTTAATGATAATCGAACTCTGTTGTAAATTTGGCCTGCGGGAGGTACATCGCATGGTCTACATGTATTGAGGGGTACAGCTCGTCCATGTACAGCGAACTGTGGAGAAAGTTAGAGATGCTAGGCGCTAATGTGTGTCTTAATACACACCTCAAAATCGGCGACACGTTGGTTCGTGTACAGCATATGCAGCAGCACTGGTTACAAGAACAGATGTCATATGTTCGGAGTATATTATTTAGACTGTCAGGGAAAATGTATTTGCGATATATGTGACTTTTGTAATCACTGGCCTTTCTTCTTCCTACAAGGAGTACTTGAAATTGTATTTCTGAAATCACCTGGATTAATACGTCGTAGACTTGTTCGTGCTAGACAATCTCTGTTTACAGCGTAAGATGTTCAGTCTACATCCTGATTAAAACTTATTATTTGAAGTTTCCCACGTGGCGATAGATCTGTTGTCGGCAGTTTCTCCGTTAAGACACAAAGCATATGATGCGAGTATTCATATGTAAACCCGCCCGGCTAGCCGCGCAGGCTACCGCGCTGCTTCCCGAGCGGGAGGGCGTGCCGGTCCCCGAGGTCCGGAGAGCCAGCCAGCCTGTGGATGGTTTTTAAGGCCGTTTTCCGTCTGCCTCGGCGAATGCGGGCTGGTTCCCCTTATTCCGCCTCAGTTACACTATGTCGGCGATTGCTGCGCAAACACTGTCTCCATGTATGCGCACACCATAATTACTCTACCACGCAAACATTTGGGGTTCCACTCGTCTGGTATGGGACGTTCCCCGGTGGTGGGGGTTTCACCGGGGGCCGAACCGCACAATAACCCTGGTTTCGGTGTGGGGCGGCGGTCGGGTGGGTGGATTGCTTTGGCCTGTTGTGGGGTTATGAACCACTGAGGGCTACGGCGGGACGAAGCCTCTCCGTCGTTTCTAGGTCCCCGGTTTAATACACAGTACACAAATTCATATGTAATTAAATGAGCTGCTCTGAGTGCCCGATAAAACGCACACCGCTACTCGGAAGCTGTAGTAGGCATGGCACTTTGTTGTGGTACATCACAATAGTGGGCAGTCCGCGTCGGACGCTGTAATGTCTGATTGGAGATGATTAGCTCCAAAGTACGAATTATCAACTAACAAGTAACTTTACACACACTTTAAGTGAACAATCCGTGGTTAGAGCTAGGTAACAGTTGTAAAGATAAGGAAGTAGGTTTATGATGGCGCGAGGTCGAGCTACAGCCACTGATGGTCAGTGAACGCGTCTGCTGTGTGACTGGACATTAGCGTTCCTCCGTTATGACGTAGTTCTGTTGGGCAACGCTCGGGAACAGCCGCGCAGCCATAGAGGATTGAAATGAAATGTGGTGGGCGTCTATAGGTGCAGAATACCAGCTGCAGGAAAACACTCTTACCTCTTTGGAATAAAAAGCAGCCGTGAAAATCCTTTGAGCATAGAAATGAAAAAAAGGCGTGCTCACTCTCCAGGAAGACTATTTCATAGAGAACACAATAAAGAGGAAAAAATGCTTATTGGTCATAACAGTACAAACAGAAAAGGAATCTTTCGATTGTAACACAAATTGCCACAATATAAAAGACTGTATTGTAATGAAATGTCGTGTGGCTAGGGCCTCCCGTCGGGTAGACCGTTCGCTTGGTGCAGGTCTTTCGAGTTGACGCCACTTCGGCGACCTGCGCGTCGATGGGGATGAAATGATGATGATTAGGACAACACAACACCCAGTACCTGAGCGCAGAAAATCTCCGACCCAACCGGGAATCGAACCCGGGCCCTTAGGATTGACATTCTGTCACGCTGACCACTCAGCTACCGGGGGCTGACGTATATTGTAATAAACATTCACACGCACAGGTACCTGAATACCAGAAATGTGTCTCCACTACCGCACCACCCGTCCCCGTCACAGTATCCCGACTCTGCACTTCTGCGGAGGCACAGTACATAACATCCCATGATACCTCAGATAATTTGACAGCAGGATCAAGTTCAGTAATACTACTGAAGTGAAATGCAGTCCAGTGGAAAGTTTTATATGAAAGACTCCAGAAGAGTGGTCTCACACCACAGTGTTTTCGAAAGCATGATTCTTTTGGATGTGACATGCCATTCATTGTCTTCCACCTTCTTTGAACTGTTTTTAGTGCCTAATGTGGACAACATACGACGGCGACATTAACAAATCATTCCTAGAAATGAAAAAAGTGAGTAGTGGAGGAAACAACATGTGAAGATGTACCTGCTTTTGAGATTGCCAGGAATAAGATTGACTGGATGTTATTCCGGTTTCCAGTCCGCAGATTGGTTTATTGCTGCTTTCCCAGCTAATCTGTACTGTCTAAGCCTACTCATCTTTGTATAACTACTGTAAGCTGCAGCCATTTGCCGTGCTTACTATAATCAAGTTTTGATCTCCGTCTACAATTTTTACCTCCCCGTCCTACATGTCCTTGTATTATCAAATTGACGATTCAATTTTGACTCAGGATAAGTCCTATTGAGCGGACCTCTCTTTTGGTCAAGTTGTTCGGTACAGCTTTTTATTTCCTTTTACTGTTTGGTTTTACAGTTCTTTTCTCTCCAGTTCGATACTTCACGTATGTTGTTGTTATGGTCTTCATTTCAGAGACTGGTTTGATGCAGCTCTCCATGCTACTCTCATTGTGCAAGCATCATCGTCTCCCAGTACCTTCTGAATCTGTTTAGCGTATTCATCTCCTGATCTCCCTCTACGATTTTTACCCTCCGCGCTACCCTCCAATACTAAATTGGTGATCCCTTGATGCCTCAGAACATGTCCTACCGACCGATCCCTTCTTGTAGTCACGTTGTGCCACAAATTTCTCTTCTCCCCAATTGTATTGAGTACCTCCTCATTATTTATGTGATCTACCCATCTAATCTTCAGCATCCTTCTGTAGCACCACATTTCGGAAGCTTCTATTCTCTTTTTGTCTAAACTATTTGTCGTGCACGTTTCACTTCCATACATGGCTACACTCCATATAAATACTTTCAGAAAAGACTTGCTGACACTTAAATCTATACTCGATGTTAACAAATTTCTCTTCTTCAGAAACGCTTTCCTTGCCGTCGGCAGTCTACACGTTATATCCTCTCTACTTCGACCATCATCATTTTGCTCCCCAAATAGCAAAACTCATTTACTACTTTAACCGTCTCATTTCCTAATCTAATACCCTCAGCATCACCCGATTTAATTCGACTACATTCCATTATTCTCGTTTTGCTGTTGTTGATGTTCATCTTATATCCCCCTTTCAAGACGCTGTCGATTCCATTCAGCTGCTCTTCCAGGTCCTTTGCTGTCTCTCACAGAATTACAATGTCATCGGCGAACCTCAAAGTTTTTATTTCTTCTCCATGGATTTTAATTCCTACTACAAATTTTTCTTTTGTTTCCTTTACTGCTTGCTCAATATACGGATTGAATAGCATCGGGGATAGGCTACAACCCTGTCTCACTCCCTTCCCAACCACTGGTTCCCTTTCATGCCCCTCAACTCTTATAACTGCCATCTGGTTTCTGTACAAATTGTAAATGGCCTTTCACTGTCCGCAGCTCGTGGTCGTGCGGTAGCTTTCTCGCTTCCCACGCCCGGGTTCCCGGGTTCGATTCCCGGCGGGGTCAGGGATTTTCTCTGCCTCGTGATGACTGGGTGATGTGTGCTGTCCTTCGGTTAGTTAGGTTTAAGTAGTTCTAAGTTCTAGGGGATTGATGACCATCGATGTTAAGTCCCATAGTGCTCAGAGCCATTTTGGCCTTTTGCTCCCTGTATTTTACCCCTACCACCTTCAGAATTTGAAAGAGATTATTCCAGTCAGCATTGTCAAAAGCTCTCTCTAAGTCTACAAATGCTAGAAACGTAGGTTTGCCTTTCCTTAATCTATTTTCTAAGATAAGTCGTAGGGTCAGTATTGCCTCACGTGTTCTGATATTTCTACGGAATCCAAACTGATCTTCGCCGAGGTCGGCTTCTACCAGTTTTTCCATTCGTCTGTAAAGAATTCGACTTCACGTATAAATAATGTAATTAATAAGTTTGCCTAAAAGTAATAAAACAGTACGTGTTAAAACCAAACGACTTAAAACAAAATATTTTTAGTTAAGAAAATATTTATTACAGTAATCATCTCCTTTGTAGATATCTGAAGATACTTTTAAAATTTAAGTGAAACATCTTTAATAAGAAACAGACATAAAACTCAATTGTAAGAGGTGAGCAGTTGTTAATTTAACAAGATAAACGGGAGAAATAGCGCATTTGCTGTGGCTAAACCTCAGCCTTTACATAGTGCAAACCACTGCACCGCCTCGTTAACGAAGATTTATTTTTCGAAGCAGAGTCGTATGTGCGCTACTTCTCGTCGCCTTCGGCTCATCTTCCGAGTCATTTCCGCCGTACAAGCCGGTCACTACGGCGATGGGGCTGAGAAGAAACAAGTACGGAAGTGGAAACAGCAGAGGAGTGATTAGTACAGCCAGGCGGGTAGAGGACTCTGCCCGCCTGCCACCTGTATGCCGGTCGACTCGGCACCTGCTCGACTCCGGCAGGTAGGCAGGTAGAACTGCAGCAGTGAATAGCCCTGGGGGTCGGGCCGGCATTTCACAGTCGTCGCCGACGGGCCAGCGTTTCGCAAAACCTGCCGTCGCAATCGGAGCTGCCACGTCGCTTTGAGAGCGCTGGCGTCGCTACTGCCGTTCTAGCGTACGCGCCACCTCAACAATGTCGATGGACCTCCCGGTCCCTGCGCCTCGCGCTTTTCAGTGTGAAACTCTTTTCTTCTCTTCACGATGACTGCGGGAAAAACGCGCTTGACACAATCCTACATCAACGGTTATTAAGGCCGTGAGCGTATTTTCTGTAGTTGACCTTCCTTGGTACATGAACTGATGTAATTACCCTAGAGCAGCTTAATACGCTTTTGAGCGGTGGGGCTGGGACAGGAGGCAAGAAAGCAGCGTCACAGTTAAGAACATGCATAAGCTTTTATTTAAATACAAATCTACAAATTATGACGCCACTGACATAGCTTTTAAAAACAAGTAAGAAATTAAACAACTTGTCGATTATTAATGAGATTAGCAATTGACGTTAGCGAAAGAGTTTTAAAACATTTAAGAAACTAAGCGATTTGTCAAACATTAACAGGCATCTGAAGGTAGCCAAGCTGCGTATTAATAATCAAAACTTAAACGTTTACAGAATTTTTCAATTGGCTTTTTAAGATAATGTCTTCAATGATTGCAGCAAATTTCGTAACAACAGTAGAAACGTAAGCAATGTGTTACGTCTGTTGGTGATGCAAGTTCAGAATCATGGGAAGTTAATACAGATACAATTCAGCCCTGCGACGGGTGGGATAACCCGACGGGGGGCGGAGGGGGGGAGCGGAGGGGGGAGGTGGACTGGACGGCGTGCTGGTGGATGGGACAGGCCCCATACTTCCTGGACTACAAGAGACTAAGAAAACAACGTCAAGACATTCTTTTATACTTCAAGCCCGCTACAAATAATTTATTGCTAGAGCGTTAGTCTGAATTATGTTTGTTGACTATAGGGACGTTGCGCTATTGAGTGCGATAGCGAAACAAGCCCATTTGGATTAATGCTAACAATCAGAAAAAAAGTTTGAGTTTTTAAATTTTAAATATTCTTGTGGGCAGAAAGTGGACTGAGGCAGTAACAAAGACACCGCAGCACTCGATCGGCAGATAGTGTAGGTGATGACCAGATAAACACACAGCACGAGAGTTGTACTCACTATCTGCGCTGCTTACGATAAAGCCAGCTGACCGCCCCGCCGCCTCTAGTGTTTCTCTGACTCCAGCGCAGCGCTCAACTCTAGCGAGGAAGCCTTGAGCGCAGTGTTGCCAACCGCTCGCAACGGAAACGCTCCGTGTCCACACGCACCTCAGTAGCGTGTTCTTCAAATATGTTACTTCTCGGAATCGCAGTTGAACAGCGCACTTCTGACCGGCAAAACAAATTCGGCAATATCTGACAGTGCCAACGGCCTTGCCGCAGTGGTAACACCGGTTCCCGTCAGATCACCGAAGTTAAGCGATGTCGGGCTTGGCTAGCGCTGCGATGGGTAACTGGCCGGTTCTCCCGAGCGCTGTTGGCAACCAGAGTGCACTCAGCCGTTGTGAGGCCTCGATTGAAAGTGGCAGCTCCGATCACTGAAGCTGACAACGGCCGGAAGAGCAGTGTGCTAACCACATGCCCTCCAATCCATATCCAGTGACGCCAGTCGACTGAAGATCCCGTTGGTCGGTACCGAACGACCTTCTGAGGACTGTTCGGAAGAAGTTCAGTTTAATATCTGGCTGTGGTTCAGAGTCCGCTTCTCCTAGATTAAGTCCTTAATTGTTTCTCGGAACCATTGTGTGCCAACCGGAAGTGAATGTTTCATTTACTTAATCCAGACGGACTAGTGCTGCTGTTGATACGAAGCGCGTCAACATCTCTTATTACTACTGCACACTGTTGGAATTTTTGCAGCTGTTAACTACTTGGAGTAGGAGAGTGTGATAGACATTGGCGGCACTTAGCGGCACTCTACTCTCGGCGAAGCGTAGATAAGGTAATGTGCCGTGGACTGTTGGAAGTGACGATGATAACGGCAAATACGGTGGAGTGTCGGTTGGGCCACCTGTTGCAGATAAGCCTCTGCACTGGAGGTGTTCTGTGTTAGGGGCATAAACGAGAAGTATCGTGTCAGTTGCAGCAAACCCGACACACAGAGTACGTCACCGGCTGCCTCTCGAGTAGGAAGGCGTGATCGGTGCGCACAAATGTCTGTCGCCGATTCGTTTCCCAGTTCTCGCGACGCGACAGTGGGTCCAGCAAAGCTTAATTTCCTGAATGACGTTTTCAGTTTGCAGCGGAGTGTGAGCTGACGTGGAACTTCCTGCAAGGTTGTAAGTGTATCGGACCGGGTCTCGAACCCGGAACCTTTGCCTTCCGCGGACAGTTGCTCTAATGACTGAGATACCTAAGCACATTCACAACCTGTCCTCACAACTGTACTTCCACCGGTGCCTCATCTCCTGCCTTCCATAATTCACGAAAGTCTTCCTGCGAAACTTATGGGACTAGAACTCGTGCAAGGAGGATATCGCGGAGACGTGGCTTAGCCAAAGCGTCGGAGACGTTTCCAGAATTAGCTACTGGCGGAAGTAAATCTGTGAAGTGATTGGGAAGCTCGGTTGAGGGAGCATTTTCCCTGCAAAAGACAAAGATCCCGGGCTCGACTCCAGGTCCGACACACAGTTTTAAACTGCCTAGAAGTGTCAAAGCTTTATTTATGTATGAAGGTGTGTACATAAATTACGGCAGTCATAAACTGCTTCATAGTCACATGATCGTCTTTGACAATGGAGAGATCTATCACATACTGAATCATACGATAAGAAATTGCTCGGAAACGTAGACGCTGGCTATAATTAAACTTCCGCTACTTGAGAGGTCCCCCATGAAAAACGTTTGTTATTGTAGGACGCTCAAACTTTGTGTAAAAGTTTGTAAGGATATGCGGAAGAGAAATGAGTAAAGCACGAAAAGAAACTCATTTTGATTTCCACTTGAGAGGGTAACATTTGTTAATTGCGTACAATGTGTACGTTCCAGGTTACAGACTTTGCTCGTTGTTACGGCCATCTGCATCCACGAAAACCTGGAAACGCACAATAGATTGCTCTACTACTGTCTCAAATATCTCGGGTGGGATGTTGGCTACAACCCTCACTGTGCTCATCTTCAATCTTCAACGTATGTTAGTGTCCCGTCGATAAATACTGTGTCCTTCAGGTAACCACACAACCAGAAAACACACGAGTTCACATCTCTTCTCCCAGGAGCAATTCCAAAATCTCCAGTTAATTCGAACTTCCGAATCATGTCCTTCAGCCCCCTGCTGAAAGAGGACCTCTCCAAATGCCTGTAATGCGTCGATACTCGCGAAGAGCACCACTACTGTTGCTACTGTTTTGCTGTAATGCCCTGCGCACTTTGTCCAGACCCGTGTTGACTGCAACTCTAATGCTCACTGATGCTTGTGTTTGAACCCCACGTGTCGTCGTACCAGTACCGGCGCTTAACGGCGACTCACGACACTAACGCTACCAACAACGCAAATCCTGCTGTGCAAAGTCTGAACATCATTCGAATAAAGTTAGGTATCCATGCGGCTCAAGTAGCGAATTTTAATTATAACCACCCTTTATATTTCCTTTCTAAGATGTTTATCTGGTGACGATACTCACGTTTCGCTTTGTGAGCGACCGTCATCTAATTAATATAGCCAAATCTCTTAATCATAAAGAACTCGAGAATGGATTGTGTTGTCTACTTACTCACTATTTGCAGATTCCAAAATATGTCCTTATCGTGTTTCATTGCCGAATTGAACCATCGTTATCGTATATTATCTTTATATCTGCTGGCGTCTTAGCATTTGTGTGGAGCTAACGATTGATGACCACTAGCGTACTTCATCCTGTCTCGTCTCCCACGGTGACTGGAATCCGGCCATAACGACGTGCGTGAAATACAGAGCATTGTGCTTTTGGATAGTGCGTGCTGTATCCGCCTGCATCTGCGTGGCCTGTGAATTGCTCGTATAAACGGAAACGCGATGGCTTGTGCTCATAAACTGATACGAGGGGAATATAGCGCGCACGCATATTTCTGATCAAAGTAGAGCCGCGAAGCGTTATTCTTCATAACGGTGATTGGTTTGTTGTGAATCGTGTTTGTGGTAGCAACAGGCTACTCTCCCGCGAAAAATCTGTTCCACAAAAGAATTGTTCGGGTCCGGCTAGGAACTTGGAGGCGGAAGGGATAAGAAAACGCCGTTGAGCTTTTATACGGCCTGGGGTGCGGTGGTTGTAGCTGGTATTCCACTTATTAAATTATTCCCTGCTGTTACGACGCGCTCGAGCGAATTTTTCGGTAATCCACCGTTTCGTTCCGATGTGTGGAGGACATCTTCAGGGGGTTTGTAACGTCTATGTAGGTCCGATTAACACTGTGCCTTATTAATGCCTCAGTAGCGAGCCAGGAGCTTCACAGAAACAACCACCCCCTTTGAAGATATCCTCCGCAAATGGGGATGAAACGCTGAATTTTTCCACGAAATTTGTTTGACCACGGAATTGCGTTGAATATTTGAATAGTGTGACATTTCTCTTTTGTTGCGGGTTCATTGATCCATCACATTCGCTTTGTCATCTTTAATCACTCTCTATGCTGCTAATAACGAACTCTAATGGTTTACACAGTTGGGAAGTCCCTTTTTAACGCTGACAGGTACAGGCAAATTGTTAGCATCATAGCAGCACTGCTTCAATTATTTATATTTGTTTTGTTTACAGAGGAAACAAAAGTCCATGGAATCTGTATTAGAACCATACATTTAGTTTTGTTGTAAATGAAAACAAACGTTCCATAGTTATTTGTTCAGTTAGCAACACAGTGTCTGTTTATATGAACTCCAAAAGTCATTGACAGTGGAAAATTGAATACGAGTCGTGAAGGAAGGTAAACGTTAGTGGTTTCCTGCTTGACACAGTTACGCCACTTAAATGTCTAGGCATAACGTTGTAAAGCGATTTGAAATGGAACGAGCACGTATGGTCAGTAGAAGGGTAGGTGAATGGTGGACTCGGGTTTATTGGGAGAATTTTAGGAGAGTGTAGCTCATCTGTAAAGGAAAGAACATTATTGCGAACTATTTCTTAGGTACTGCTCCAGGGAAGACACCGAAGCAATTCAGAAGCGTGTTGCCGGATCTTTTATACCAGTGGGGGCGATCAGCGAAAGGTTATTGAGCACAGCGAACCTGCATTTGTCGGCTGATAGCAGTACGATTCAAGTGCCGCCAATGTACGAGGTGCATTCAAGTTCTAAGGCCACCGATTTTTTTTCTAATTAACTACTCACCGAAATCGATGAAACTGGCGTTACTTCTCGACGTAATCGCCCTGCAGACGTACACGTTTTTCACAACGCTGACGCCATGATTCCATGGCAGCGGCAAAGGCTTCTTAGTCTGTTTTGACCACTGGAAAATCGCTGAGGCAATAGCAGCACGGCTGGTGAATGTGCGGCCACAGTGTCTTCCATTGTTGGAAAAAGCCAAAAGTCACTAGGAGCCAGGTCAGGTGAGTAGGGAGCATGAGGAATCACTTCAAAGTTGTTATCACGAAGAAACTGTTGCGTAACGTTAGCTCGATGTGCGGGTGCGTTGTCTTGGTGAAACAGCACACGCGCAGCCCTTCCCGGACGTTTTTGTTGCAGTGCAGGAAGGAATTTGTTCTTCAAAACATTGTCGTGGGATGCACCTGTTACCGTAGTGCCCTTTGGAACGCAATGGGTAAGGATTACGCCCTCGCTGTCCCAGAACATGGACACCATCATTTTTTCAGCACTGGCGGTTACCCGAAATTTTTTTGGTGGCGGTGAATCTGTGTGCTTCCATTGAGCTGACTGGCGCTTTGTTTCTGGATTGAAAAATGGCATCCACGTCTCATCCATTGTCACAACCGACGAAAAGAAAGTCCCATTCATGCTGTCGTTGCGCGTCAACATTGCTTGGCAACATGCCACACGGGCAGCCATGTGGTCGTCCGTCAGCATTCGTGGCACCCACCTTGATGACACTTTTCGCATTTTCAGGTCGTCATGCAGGATTGTGTGCACAGAACCCACAGAAATGCCAACTCTGGAGGTGATCTGTTCAACAGTCATTCGGCGATCCCCCAAAACAATTCTCTCCACTTTCTCGATCATGTCGTCAGACCGGCTTGTGCGAGCCCGAGGTTGTTTCGGTTTGTTGTCACACGATGTTCTGCCTTCATTAAACTGTCGCACCCACGAACGCACTTTCGACACATCCATAACTCCATCACCACATGTCTCCTTCAACTGTCGAAGAATTTCAATTGGTTTCACACCACGCAAATTCAGAAAACGAATGATTGCACGCTGTTCAAGTAAGGAAAACGTCGCCATTTTAAGTATTTAAAACAGTTCTCATTGTCGCCGCTGGCGGTAAAATTCCATCTGCCTTACGGTGCTGCCATCTCTGGGACGTATAGACAATGAACGCGGCCTCATTTTAAATCAATGCGCATGTTTCTATCTCTTTCCAGTCCGGAGAAAAAAATCGGAGGCCTTAGAACTTGAATGCACCTCGTACTCTTCGTGATAATGACCACGAAGACAAGACACGATAAGAGAAATTACGGCTCGCACGGAGGCGTATGTAGTCGTTTTTTTCCTCGCCGCATTTGCGAGCGGTACAAGAAAGGGAATGACTGTTCTGGCTAATGATAAGCGCCGGCGCGACGATGAAGAACGGAAGAGCAGAGAGGGTCGTGAGACGGCGGAAGCCAGCACTACGCTGACCAGGACGATATCAACACAGGAGCAGCGTCTACCCGAAGAGAATACAAGCGCCGCGCAGCCTAGCCGCGGTCACAGTGAATGACGAGCCGCCATACAAACGCCACAGCAATGACTTACGATCTGAATTGTTTTGCTTACATTGAAATTGTATGTACCATAGGACATTATTCGCATGTTGCCATTTGCTTCCGAAACGTATTTTGTGAATACGCAAAGTGAAGTATTGTCAATTTAACTTACTGGAATAGATTCCATTAAATGATTTGTTTGAACTGTTGTCTAGCGATCCGAGAAACTAGCTTCCCAGGCACCCTATGTTAGACGAGTGGGCAGGATACAACAGTGACTAGCATTCCAATTCGGTTTTACAGAGAGTACTCTACTGTATTGGCTCCTTACTTAGTTTGTATTTATCGCGAATCTCTTGCCTTACGTAAAGTCCCGAGCGACTGGAAAAAAGCGCAGGTGACGTCTGTATATAAGAAGGGTAGAAGGACGGATCCTTAAAATTACAGACCAATATCCTTAACATCGGTTTGTTGCAGGATTCTCAGTTCTAATATAATGAATTTCCTTGAGACAGAGAAGTTGTCAGCACGGCTTTAGAAAGCATCGCTCCTGCGAGACGCAACTCGCCCTTGCGAACCATGGATGAAGGGTATCAGACGGATGCCATATTCCTCGACTTCCGGAAAGCGTTTGACTCGGTGCCCCACTGCAGACTCCTAACTAAGGTACGAGCATATGGGTTTGGTTCCCAAATATGTGAGTGGCTCGAAGACTTCTTAAGTAATAGAACCCAGTACGTTGTCCTCGATGGTGAGTGTTCATCGGAGGTGAGGGTATCATCTGGAGTGCCCCAGGGAAGTATGATAGGTCCGCTGTTGGTTTCTATCTACAAAAAAATGGTTCAAATGGCTCTGAGCACTATGGGACTCAACTGCTGAGGTCATTAGTCCCCTAGAACTTAGAACTAGTTAAACCTAACTAACCTAAGGACATCACATCCATGCCCGAGGCAGGATTCGAACCTGCGACCGTAGCGGTCTTTCGGTTCCAGACTGCAGCGCCTTTAACCGCACGGCCACTTCGGCCGGCTTCTATCTACATAAATGATCTTTTGGATAGGGTGGATAGCAATGTGCAGCTGTTTGCTGATGATGCTGTGGTGTACGGGAAGGTGTCGTCGTTAAGTGACTGTAAGAGGATACAAGATGACTTGGACAGGATTTGTGATTGGTGTAAAGAATGGCAGCTAACTCTAAATATAGATAAATGTAAATTAATGCAGATGAATAGGAAAAAGAATCCCGTAATGTTTGAATACTCCATTAGTAGTGTAGCACTTCACAGTCACGTCGATTAAATATTTGGGTGTAACATTGCAGAGCGGTATGAAGTGGGACAAGCATGTAATGGCAGTTGTGGGGAATGCGGATAGTCCGGTTCATTGGTAGAATTTTGGGAAGATGTGGTTCATCTGTAAAGGAGACCGCTTATAAAACACTAATACGACCTATTCTTGAGTATTGCTCGAGCGTTTGGGATCCCTATCCGGTCGGATTGAGGGAGGACACAGAAGCAATTCAGAGGCGGGATGCTAGATTTGTTACTGGTAGGTTTGATCAGCACGCGAGTGTTACGGAAATGCTTCAGGAACTCGGGTGGGCGTCTGTAGAGGAAAGGAGGCGTTCGTTTCGTGAATCGCTACCGAGGAAATTTAGAGAACCAGCATTTGAGGTTGACTGCAGTACAATTTTACTGCCGCCAACTTATATTTCGCGGAAAGACCACAAAGATAAGGGAGATTAGGGCTCGTACAGAGGCATATAGGCAGTCATTTTTCCCTCGTACTGTTTAAGAGTGGAACAGGGAGAGAAGATGCTAGTTGTGGTACGAGGTACCCTCCGCCACGCACCGTATGGTGGATTGCGGAGTATGTTTGTAGATGTAGATATAGATTGGTAAAAGGTACCGTCGGCTTCGCACCGTGGGGTGGCTTGCACAGTATGTATGCACATGTAGATAGCGCTCGTTACTCCATGGGAATGAGAAAATAATTGTTACAGAAGGACGATATTTTCTGGATTCGTGCTCGTTGTGTGTCAATAGATCGCGTTGTTGGAGGTATTTGATATATTGCCGGAACCACTTACAATTCGATAATATGGAACCATTCAGGGGGTCAGTTGTATTTCCTTTCTCGTTAATTGTACTCGAAGTACTGCCCAAAACACGACGTGAGGTAGCTTCCGGAGTGCAGAGGGGCCGCGGGGAGGGTGAGTGGCGAGGAGGTGAGAGGGCGAGGTGAGGCGTCGTGTGGTGGCGGTCAGCTGGTCGGCGTGGCGCCTGGCTCAGCTGTCGGGCGCGCCGGCCTTGACCCCGATCCAACCTGCCCCACGTGCGCGGCCCACGTGGCGGCCTGCGTGCGCCAGCCAGCCAGCCGGCCAGCCAGCCGCAGTCGCGCTCGATACCACCCGCCCGCTATCGACCGCGCCGCGCGCACGCGCAGTACCGCCAGGCGCACCGCGTCGCGGGCACGCGACACGCCGCGCGGTGTGAGGCAGCGGCCACCAGCGTCCACCACCACCCTGCGGCCACTCCACATCCTGCCCGTGGGCTGTGTCATCTCTTCACAGGCGGCCCAGTTCTGTCATGTGCTGGAAATCATGTTTCGTTAATTTTATCCATTTGTTAAATATATTTTGAGAACCGGACTTCTTGGGGGTGTCATCACCCTGTACCACGTAGTGACACGACTTCTGAGCTAACAGTTTGAAATACGTTAACCAAAATAATTAGGCAAACGTTTTTATCAACGCCCGGTCGGTAAAATCTATTTTGTTACTGGCGGCACCTGTCGTCTTATTGCATGGCTTGAAGTCTTCACTTCCGGTGTAGACAACAATTAAAACCATTCTCCATCTTTTGGCTGTCCTGTGCAATACAGTATCAGGTGACTCCTCAGAAGGGAGTGAGTACTGTCGTCCCAGTGTTCTCTAGTGAGATACAGAGACGGCAGTTGTCTTTTGCGGACATTGTATTCAACCATGCACATGCATGCAAACGACACCAGCAGACAGTTCAGCATACAAGACGAGCTGGATAAGGTCGCCGACGCATTAAGACCCCAGGTGAACACTGATGATGCGTGGTCATCTCTGCGTCGCGGCAACTGTCAAAGTACTGCGAAACGATCTCAGTAGGGCCACTGTGTCAGATCAGACTGTAAGGGACACATCATGCGAAAGGACGTCATGTTCGAGAATTCCTCTTGACACATCATCATCATCTCGCTGTTCATAGGCAGTTAGGCCGTTCGCATGTCAAGTGGCAACTTTACCACAAGCGAAACGTTTATGGACAGACGAATCCAGATTTGAACAGATGAAAGGTGATGCCTATGTTCGTGTGCAGAGACGCCGTGCTGAGCGGTACGTGACAAACCTTGTCCAGAGAATCAACAAATTCGGCCAAGGTTCTGTGATGCGTGGGGAGGCTTCATTCTAAGGATCATGTTGTTGTCTTACCGTCACACAGTAAATCGAACAATCCTGTTTCACCATGTGATTGCTACTGCATACGGTGGTGGCTCTGAATTCTTTCTTGTGCACGATATTGCCGGGCCTATGTGGCGAGAGTGACCAGGAATTTCTTGCTAAGCCTGGATGTTGAAGAAATGGAATGGCCGGCGGTGAGCAGGACATGAAGCCCGTCGAGAGTGTGTGTGATGCAGTTGACAAACGTTTTCATAGTCGTCCTGTTGCACCACACACTCTCCAAGAACTCTCAAGAGCTCACATTGAGGAAAGGGAACGGATGCTACAGGGCCACTTCCGCAAACTTACACGGAGCGTAGGTGTCAGGCGGTGATGAACGCTCACAGTAGGGACACACATTACTGGAGCACTGTGTCCACTGAGAAGCACCCAGAATGACGGGTCGCACGATTGTTTCTACTTCGTTTTTGGCACTCGTCGGACATTTCAGTTCTTCTTATTTAAATGACCGAGACTGTAATGGTATTTCTGGTATTTCGTTACCGCCTTAATTTGTGAAACATAAAGGTGGCAGGGATAAAATACAGGGAGCGAAAGGCTATTTACAATTTGTACAGAAACCAGATGGCAGTTGTAAGAGTCAAGGAGCATGAAAGGGAACCAGTGGTTGGGAAGGTAGTGAGACAGGGTTGTAGCCCCTCCCCGATGTTATTCAATCTGTATATTGAGCAAGCAGTAATGGAAACAAAAGAAAAATTGGGAGTAGGTATTAAAATCCATGGAGAAGAAATAAAAACTTTGAGGTTCGCCGATGACATTGTAATTCTGTTAGAGACAGCAAAGGACTTGGAAGAGCAGTTGAACGGAATGGGCAGTGTCTTGAAAGGAGGATATAAGATGAACATCAACAAAAGCAAAACGAGGATAATGGAATGTAGTCGAATTAAATCGGGCGATGCTGAGGGAATTAGATTAGGAAATGAGACACTTAAAGTAGTAAATGAGTTTTGCTATTTGGGGAGCAAAATAACTGATGATCGTCGAAGTAGAGAGGATATAAAATGTAGACTGGCAATGGCAAGGAAAGCGTTTCTGAAGAAGAGAAATTTGCTAACATCGAGTATAGATGTAAGTGTCAGGAAGTCCTTCCTGAAAGTATTTGTATGGAGTGTAGCCAAGTATGGAAGTGAAACATCGAAGATAAATAGCTTGGACAAGAAGAGAATAGAAGCTTTGAAATGTGGTTCTACAGAAGAATGCTGAAGATTAGATGGGTAGATCACATAAGAATTGGGGAGAAGAGGAGTTTGTGGCACAACTTGACTAGAAGAAGGGATCGGTTGGTAGGACAAGTTCTGAGACATCGAGGGATCACCAATTTAATATTGAAGGGCAGCGTGGAGGGTAAAAATCGTAGAGGGAGATCAAGAGATGAATACACTTCGCAGATTCAGAAGGATGTAGGTTGCAGTAGGTTCTGGGCGATGAAGAAGCTTGCACAGGATAGAGTGGGATGCAGAGTTGCATCAAACCAGTCTCTGGACTGAAGACCACAACAACAACAATGGTATAATTTGGTAACATACTCAGTTGTCAGATACTGCTAAATGGGATAAGACATGCCCGTAATTATGCTCCCGTAATTCAATTGAGCAGTGTACAATACGAGTTCACGTAAAAAAATGGTAGAGTACATGAAAGTCAGCAAATAAGTTTTTAAACGCGTCGATGGCTATAACCAAAAAAAGTTCCAATGAGGCCCTCCTGGACGTGACAACCAACAAATGAACTAAAGGGACGACTCAGCGCATGCCCTAACTGTACGGTACGTTTCGAAAACAGCCGGATGGCTTCTATTGTTCTATTATTACTCGTACCATCACGCTGCTGCTTTCTGAACAGTGTTTCAACTTCTCCCACTTCAGCCCCATTGGGGGCTAGCGTCTTCTCGTATAGCGTCACTTAGTACTTTGCTGACTTGTACTGATGCGATAGGAAAATTGTTACCAGCACGAAGTTGCATTTTAGGTCCTTGTTCCGCCGATTATATAAACTACCGGATACTGAGTTCCCTTTTTCTGCAAATTGGACCTGGAAACGCTAATCCATACCATTAAGTAGGTGGGGAATATATTCTACAATACATATGTACATATGTACATAATTTTAAGCTTTTCACTTTTGAAACTAGTTGCAGTATAAATACGAGGTGGCTAAGCATAATATTTTAATAATCGCCACAGTAAAATAAAGTACATAATTAATTCATTGTTTGTTTGTGAGTACATGTCTGTAGTCTCTGTACACATTGAAATTCCCGTGCCCGAGTACCATAGCATGCCGGTCGAGGAGCCAAAACAAAATGAGCACAATCCATTCATTGAAGGAGTAGTTAACTGCCGCACATTTAGCTCGCCTCCTGGCGGCTGTTGTGCTGTGGCGACGAGATTTCTTTGCATACTAAGACTGCACGCACGTATCTGCAAATAATGAAAAATTTAATTACATAACTTTGTTTTGTCATCGTGATTGAACTTACCCTCCTAAAGTTGTTAGCAACATCGGGTAGTATACTCCGAGATGATAAAGGTCATGGGATACCTCCTAATTTCGTGTCGGACCTCCTTTTGACCGGCAAGGCGCAGCAACACGACGTGGCATGGGCTCAACATGTCGTTGGAAGTCCCCTGCAGAAATATGGAGGCAAGCTGCACATAATTGCGAAAGTGTTGTCACTTCAGGATTTTGTGCACGAACCGACCTCTCGATTATGTCCCATAGGGATTCTTTTCGGGCGATCTGTGTGGTCCAATCATTCGCTCAAATTACCCAGAATGATCTGCAAACCAATCGCGAACAATTGGGGCCCGGTGACATGACGCATCGTTGTTTGGTAGCATGAAATACGTGAATGGTTTCAAATTGTGTCCAAGTAGCAGAACATAATCATTTCCAGTCAGTAAGCAGTTCAGTTGGACCAGAGGGCAAAGTCTGTTCCATGTAAACATAGACTACACCATTATGGAGCCACCACCAGCTTGCACAGTGCCTCGTTGACAACTTGGGTCCATGGCTTCGTGTGATCTGCGCCACACTGGAACCCTATCATGAGCTCTTACCAACTGGACTGGGACGCTTCTGACCACGCCATGGTTTTCCATTTGTGTAGGGTCCAACCGATATGGTCATGATCCCATGAGAGCCTCTGCAGGCGATGTCGTGCTGTTAGCAAAGGCACTCGCGTCGACCGTCTGCTGCCATAGCCCATTAACGCCAAATATCGCCGCACTGTCCTACCGAATACGTTCGTCGTACGTCCCACATTTATTTCTGCGGTTGTATCACGCAGTGTTGCTTTTCTGTTAGCACTGACAACTCTACGCAAACCCCCGGTGCTCTCGGTGGTTAAGTGAAGGCCGTCGGCCGCTGCGTTGTCGTTGGTGAGGGCTAATGCCTGAAATTCAGTGTTCTCGGAACACTCTTGACTCTGTGGATCTCGGAACATTGGATTCTCTAACCTTTTGTACCTTGTGAACACGATACTACTGACATCTGTATATGTGCATATTGTCCCCCCAGTGTACATAAAAAAGTCTTTTATTAGAGCTGTGGAGCATAACCTAAACAAGGTTTTATTTATTCTGTGTTTAAAATAAGTTCGCATATTTCTTACAGGAAACACTACTGATTAAAACTGGGGAAATGTGCCTGCAGACTGAAACAAATACTTGTTGAGATACGCGATACATCACATGTAGGGGTGTCGCGAAAATTGGAAACGTACTTTGGTGTGCTTCAAAGAGGGGGAAAAAATTGAGAAACGCTCGTTTACTGGGTCGTCATGACTGTGTTTGGAAATAGTGTCATATACCTATGAAGTGCAGCATTCATTAAAAGTTTTGTGGCTTGCCGCAACAATTTGTAAATTACACTTTGAAGTCCCCTCGTATATTCAATACCTAGCGACAAGGTACAAGCATTTGCGGAGCATGTCTCCCATGCATCTGATGAAATCTGCGGATTTCACGAGATCGCAATTCAAACAGGCTTGGATCATAATATTATGTAAGAGCGAGTTACGTCCACACTGAGCTCCTCCCGCAGTGTCAGCAGACGGATGACTAACAGTACAGGAGAATGGCCCATATTTCAAGTATTTGTCTTCAAACTTGGTTTCTAGTTTTCACAAGTGCTATGTCCTGTAAGAATACGTCACTTTAAATAAACATACTGTATATACTTTTGGATGAGAGTTCAGAGTCTTACTCCTCAGTTGAGTTAATATTTATAAGATATTTCTATTGTCGTTTTCACGTAGACGAAAGTGATCGGAGGCTCATGAAATAAATTTCAACGGATTTTCGCAACTTCATTAATCACCGAAATACAGGAATCAGCTTTTTCCTATGGAACTGTGGCGCATTTTTTTTGTTCCAGGATAGCAGATCTGTATGAGGCGAATTTTGGGGTATAACGCTCTTGTAGACCTGACAAGAAAATACGAAGTGAAAGAAAAATGTATATCGCGATTTTTGTATGTTGCGCCCATTTAAAAGACACAGAGTAGTTGTATTTTAATACTGTGCATATTATTCTAAAGCCAACTAATCCGCGGTAATCCAGAGCTGTGAATATCGCTGCCACAGTTTTGTTTTGTGTATATTCCGACAATAGCCAGTCATCAGCACTGGGAATGTGGGTCGTGTACTGTAAATGACGTCGGATGTTATCTGAAACCAACTACCGATTTGATTCTGCAGCACAAGCGCTTTCGTAATCCGCACTGTTTCAGTACTAACAACGTAAGCGACCAGTGATGATACCGAGACATCGAAATGTCGTGCCACAACAGGTTTGTACTCCAGGGACCTATCACGCAACCTTTTGTGACCCTCTGCGGCCATTTCTGAGACTCTGTGCCCGATACTTAGTAATGGTAATTAAAGGCTTGATGCCTCTCTGATAGGTGAACGGTAAAAGTTCCCAGACATTTTCGAAATTTTTCTTTGTAGCTGTATGATACCTTACCGACTTCATCGGTCTGCTTCATCTTTTATGATTATACGTATTTAGTGGTCTAAACGGAGACACACACATATGGAAAAAAAATTAGAAGTAACGAGAACGTAATAAGATATAAAAGTGTAAAATAATAAGAACATCAGCTAACCCTACGTATCTTGCAACGCTCTGTCGCAAAAGTATCCCGTAAATAAGCAGACGTCAGTAACACACCTTAAATGTCAAAGCGTGACATAAAATGAATCGATTATCCGTAATCAGTATGTGCCACTAGTTAATGTAAAATGGACTGATTATCTGTAACCAATATGTGGCAGTAGTTAATCTCACAACCACAGATGGGGCTTCTGCCACTTAGATCGTCTCATACCCTCAGCGGGAACGTTTGAATTTTGGACGACACTGAATGATAATTATCTTCTCGGACATGTTATGGAAATAGAAACTTTCTGAGCTTGATGTTAAGCGCTAGATAGGTGAGGCTCATTAGTTTTCTAGCACGAATATGTAGATACATGTTGAGAAGTTATCCACCACCATAGCTGTACAGTTTCTAAGAACTAGTGCTGTTATCGGCAATGGCAAGGAGTCTTCCTTGTTAAGAGGACTGCTACGGGATGCATTCACCCTTGTAAAGACAATTGGGGAGTGACGTCAAAACGGAATACGTGCTTCGGCTTGAGAAAGCGGACATCAGCGGCAGGAAAAACTACTAACTATGTGCCTCTCCATACTCACACCCAGTACGGCTGTTGACTGAAGAGACGGCGAGTGGTCTGTTGGTGGACATGTTGTTTTTGGGGAATCAACGAGAATTGTTTTTTAAACAACATCGTTAGGTACTTTTCTGTTGTTGATCCCGTGGCTTCGTAATTTGACGTAGATGGAAGGATATGGAAGACGCTGGGAGGGGGGAGGGAGGGGGGGTTGAGAAAGCTGAGCTCCGACCAGTTATAACACCTTGTTGGTCCCTTTTGGTTGGGAAGATGTTAGTGGTATGTATAATAACTGGAGAATGGCGTATGCCAACAGATTTGTACCTTTTTATTCACAGCTCTGATCGCTTCTTGTGGATTTATAAGAGCTAATCGGCATCCACTCTAATGAGTCATCAGTAGAATCAGAGTTCCGTTGCGAAAGTAACTCGTCATGTCGTCATTTAGCGTTCGTCAAGGACGCTTAAAACAACTTCTAGTTAATTGCCATGAATCCAGCAAATGCAATTCAGGTAGTTGCGAATAAAAAAGCATTGTTCAGAATAGACCACTTTCTCCATTTTGTCTACTTTCATTATAATTTATAAATTACTAGCAAAGAAACCGGGCTTTGCCCAGGTATTTATTTAAAAGCTGTGCGTATACGCACGTAGCCTACCATATAACATCTGGCCTTGTGCTTAATGTTTATGACGTGGTATCTCCTGAACTATATGTCGTACAGTGATATAATTTTGCACTTACATTCTGTGGTGTATGTGCATACTGTGTGTAAAATGTGCCGCGAATACAGTTAGTTGTAAAGAAGTAACAAATTATAACGCCTTGCCTCACACGATACTTTTCTGCATGAACAGCGGAAAAGTACTAAGCTATAAACAGTTTTTCTTTCATAATTTTGTAGGGATTGTCAGGGAGAAAGAATTTCGTAAAGGTTTGAAAATTATGTGCAACGTCTGTTGCAAGTCAGTAAGTGTTCTCATTCTCAAATACTGGATGAATAAAGTGTGAGAATTCATGCGTCGCAGGCTACTCTACTGTTTTACGCCCGGCCCTTTGATGGGTAGGTAGTTCTTACCCCCGCAGCGATTGTCGCCCGACAGTAATGTATATGTGTAACAAGTTTGGTTGAAATCGATCCAGTGGTTTAGGAGGAGACGTGGAATATACATATACACTCACATGCATGCATGCATACATACATACATACAAACGTTTTTTCAATACGTGTGGATTATAGATAGAAAATTGATGTCCAAACATAAACGTCTGTAATGAAAATCGTTGTGGCATGAGGGGAGAGTAGAGACTAGGGGAGACTATCAGCAGAGCCACAAAAATGTTCGTGTTTCTCGTACGTCGTTTTAAGAGCTGCAGCGACATGTCTGGCTATCTTAGAGTTAACGCGATTATCTGTAGATAGTTCTATCCGCTGTAGATATACCAGTTGACATTATCACACGGGCTGAAATTGTTGGCAGACAACCATAGGATTCAGTTTATTGTCAACAGAAACAGAAACTCGTGCTACCGCCCGCTGCGTTATTGTGGCACTTATTGTAGATTGACACTGCCTCTGTGGAACTTTACCCTCTGGCGGTGCAGCTCGCTTGGAAATAACGCTCACTGGGTCACAGACGCGTGCTAGTCGAACGGCAGGTAATTAGGTTACCTACAGCCTGCGATCAATGGGGGTAGCACGGCTCCGGCACGGCCAGCGAGCGTTGTGTGTGCCCGCTAGAATAAATCCATTTTTGCTACCAAGGAACACCTCAGAATTCAAGGAAAGTCGGTTTGCTGTATCAGACACTCGCTGCCATTGTTAGGAGCACAACAGTTTGATAAAGAGAACTGCCGTTAACGTTCTTCTGTTTGTAGGCTCATTCATCTGCCTCTGTGGCTGGGTTTTATGCAAACTTCAGATACCACGCGCAAGATTTTCATATCCTCTAGCTCGTTACACGCAAACAACTAGTCCTACAGAAAAAATTAACACGACCTTGTTGTGGGAAATTTAATGTAGCTAACTTTTTACACTGAGATTTTGTCGTTGAAGGCCGTAGTTTTCGAATTACGGTACACAAAAAAAGTACAAAAGTTACCTTCAATACCTTCAAACGCGTTTTTCTTGACTAACTCGAAAACCGTGATCTGCAGTGAAAACTCACCCTAGTAGTGTGTGTGTGTGTGTGTGAGAGAGAGAGAGAGAGAGAGAGAGAGAGAGAGAGAGAGAGAAGAGAAGAGGTATTTGAAGGCATTGCGAGTTGCATAAAACCCAGCAGTAGGGGCAGCTGAATCGCCATATAAGATGACAGCAATTATGATTTTTCTATCTTCATAACTTCCTCGTGCATAATTTGTAACATACAGTGTAAGTTCACTTTTACGTAAATTCGTACCGCACACGGATATAGTTCTGACAAAGAGTATCTAAAATACATAATAAACCTATAGCTTCATTTGCACACCTCATTACTTCTGAAGGCAAGTAGCTATTTTGAGGGGTTTTTACATGAGTCCAGCCTGTGAGCAGGTCCGTTAAAGAACATTTTTTCACAGAAGCGACTTATCTATTGGCGCCGACCCTCCCTCCGTTTTTCCTCGTACATTTTTACTCGTGTCAGCTTTCGCTCCTGATTCTTGCACTTCCGCCCCCCTCTTATCTTGGCGCCCCTAGCTTGTGTCGCTTGGCCTTAAACAGGCCTTGCCTGTGAGCTAGCCCATCTCAAGTTCAAACTACGATGTCTTTCGGACTTTTCTTATATACTGCACCATCTTATTAACTGTAGTCCATTCATCTTTGTACGCTTCTATTCATCAGTTCCAGATTTCCCATAGATACGGCCTGCGCAGTAAGGTAGAGGGAAGCTATTTTCATGATACAGGGCATTTTGTGATTGCAGGGGTCATGCGCGACTTCGGCTTTTCATCTCTTGGGACATCATTGTTGGCTGATGTTGACTTAGCTGCACTGTAGTGATCATCTTACATATATCACGAAAGTACCTTATACCGATTACGGAATTGCGAATCGACATCACGAAATTGTTTACAAATGTATGTGGTACTTGATCACTATTTAAAATTCCATCAAAATTCTTACTTTCCTACTTGTAGTTGATTCTGTTAATATGATATTTTTAACTAGGTGAAATTCTTTCATGTTAGAGAGTGAAAAATTGTTGTAAATATACGTCCCTTTACCTTATAGGGCACTTAAGTGTCGTATGACCAGACTTCCTTTCAAGACGGCCACACGCACAATCTCGTGTAGGCCTTCTCCATATCATAAGTATGTATGATGGCTGTTGTCAGTAATGATGTGAATTCTGTGTGGTTGGCTGGAAACGTTACAGCTTTAGCCGTTCTAACGGTCTAAGAAAAACGTAAGTACTGCAAGGTTTCCCATTGTTTCTGTCTTCCAAATGATTTGGTATTCCTAATTTCCTGATTACTGTGGAAAATTATCGGTCTGCTTTTGTCGAATTCCGTTTTTACCAATAACATGCATCTTGTTGCTGAATTGCCAAATCCAGTGCGCATGGCCTCACTACAACTAGTGAGTAATATGTCCGTCGAAGCTGTGCTGATCGCCCCAGAACGTCTGAGAATAATATTTATTTGTTTTCTTTTTACGGCTTCGCGAGGCTAAGTTTGTGAGCCCTTGCTCTTGACCCATAGTCCACTGTTAAAGTTCTGCACCTTGGAGGGATTATTTTCAGTGGTTACCGAACACCGTGGGTGCCGAATTATTCTCGAGGCCCACAGAGCAGATTGCTGCGTCTCTGACGGACAGCGATATCAGTCGAAGCAAATAAAATCAAATAAACTGCAGAGCGTTTAAATTTTATTTCACAACGGGCATTGTCAAGCGCCGATTCCTTGTCACATCTGGTTGCTCGTCATCTATACAGAATTAAGTTAGGCGCTCAGTCCGGAACCGCGCGACTGCTACGGTCGCAGGTTCGAATCCTGCCTCGGGCATGGATGTGTGTGATGTCCTTAGGTTAGTTAGGTTTAAGTAGTTCTAAGTTCTAGGGGACTGATGACCACAGATGTTAAGTCCCATAGTGCTCAGAGCCATTTGAACCAGAATTAAGTGTACCTCATTTCACGACGAACAAGTGGTCGGGGTGTAGATGATCGATGGCAAACCAAACTGAGAAAATATTGTAGCATGGGATGAGACGTTGCATGTGCCACTACACACAGTTGCAGAGATTCAGTGTAAAGAGGCCCTCGCCTGGCGTCTTTAAGAGCTACGCCAGCGGAGGGCGCCGGGCGCGCCTCACCGCGTCTTATATTTAAACAGTAATCTGATGACCCCTTTCCGTAAGGCACTTGGCGACTCAGATGCTTCTCATTAGTCTAATGGAACAGCATTGATAACGAACGAACGAGCGAGCTGTCACGGCTCTCCTGGACCCGCTGTGGAATTGACCACTTAGCGTTAAGAATCAACGTTTGTGCTACCAAAGGCGTATGGAAAAGGTTGCCACGGTTAGCTTAGCAAGCACTTTGTGAAGTAAAGAAACGATAGCTGACATAAAGACACTTTGCAAATGAAGAGACAACAGCTTCACGAAATTGTGTTGTTAACGTTTTCACTTGGTGTTCAAAACTTACTCAGAACAACCTTACGTTACATTCTGCCTCCCAATCCTTCCTCTCCCTCCACACTCATACGCATACATCGAAAACTTCAGCCTTCGCATTTATACTAACGCTCGCTGTTGTAGAGCGAAAGACAGGACTTAGGCTTCCCAGTAGAGCGGCTGCTCCGTTGTTTCCTCAATAGGAACTCCGACGTCATGGCTCACATTAGCTTTCCTGGAACATCAATGTGTTGTGCTAGAGGACACTGAAAAGTGTCGCATTACGAATTATGTTAATATAATTATTTATTACGTCAAGATCGCTTAGATATATTAAAGAATGTCGACATTACCGGTTTCGGCAAGTAGTTGCTTTCTTCAGATGTGCTTAATCACTAAAAAGTTTCGTACAAATGTGTTAGCAAATATACTTGGCACTTTGAGTCTTTTCTCGTGTGACGATATGATGTACTTACATTGAAATAAGTTAAATGACTTTATGGTGTTCAAAGTGCTAACTATATTTGTGTGTGTATCTGTACGAATCTTTTTAGCTGATTAAGCACGTCTGAAGATGGCAACTACTTGCCGGAACCGCTACTGTTATTTTACAAATATTTATAAAGGTCGCATACTTCGATTTGAGAATATGGCAATTTTTTGTGTGTCATGTTGGTCTCGACACTGACTTGCACTCGTCACTGGAGCCATACAGGCAAACATCTGTGACTGTGGCCCAACTTAGCAGCCCCACAAATGCTCCTGTTTTATTGTGCCGTGAAGATACGCCAATATAGAAAGCCTTTAGCGAGTTTTTCGAGATGATGATGTGTGTGGCCCAGTTGCGTTGTGCAAGTCATTCAACTGGACGTGGCTTTAGTGCCCCTAATATACCCCAGTTCTCCAACAGCGGAAAGGGAAATACAGTTTAATGTGGAATCCCAACAACATGACGTTTCTGGCGGACCTCATTGGGAGGTGCGCGCTAGGTTAAAGCTGGAGCTCCTTTCATCGATCAGCAGGTAGATGTCTTCCAGCATCTTCGTTAGAACTACAAACTTGGTACCTATTACAAGAAAGTTTCTTCTCAAAATTGTGACCACGTTCGGTGAACCACGATGTACACAAAGGGAACGTCTCGGGAAGCAAATCAACGTAAATTGCCTCAATAATTATGATCTCTCATTTTGAAGACACGGCCCTTAGGTTGTTTTACAACGCAAAACGTGTCACTGTGAAGAAATTAACACTGCGATTAAATAGTTGGAGAGATAATTAATAGTTATTAACGACCACCAGTGATGTTTTGCGAAGACATTTATTTACTGGTGCTTAAAGGTTTCGAAATATTTTGCTGCTCTAGTAATTGCCGTTTCATTTTATTGTTGCTAATGCCCCTCCTGTGACGCCACTAGGTTTACTTCGGTGATACAGTTCGTAGTTTAAAGATTCACGTCGGTCCGACTTAGGTATCGCTGCAATAAGAGCCTCGCAAACACACAAAAAATGTCGAAATGTAGGTGATGAAAGCATAGACTGCAGGTCTTGGCACACCAGAAGTTGTGCTTCTTGTTTGGATCCCATTAGAACTTGACACACACCCTAACTTTGGTTTTTTGTTTTGTTCTCTTTAGTATCTCAATAATGACAAGAAGAATTCCAATAACCCTCTCCTGTTCGATGAAAGATAGCTTAACTATTCGTGGTATCTTGTTGTCTGTCTTCTCCAACGAGACTCACGAGCATGTTGTCACCCCCTTCTCGCTCTCCTCATTCTTCTGTGGGTGCTTAGAACTATTGCGTTGTCTCATCCAAGATTAGCGTTATTGAGCGTGTGGAAGGCAGAGCTCATACTTTAAACTGTATTTTCATCTCTTTCTTTCTGGAACCTTAGTCACAGGTGTTAGTACATACATTGCATTGCCATGAATGTAGACGCAGAAACAAGACATCTTTAACTTTTTAGCGTACCTGTTTACAGCACTACTTCTATAAGAATTCTATTTCGGATCGTGACGAGTACTGCCATTTGTGATGTGGTCAGAGCTCACAGCATTCGATCCATTCACCTGGCGTTGCTAATAATAAGAAGAAGGAAGAGTGTTTTTTGAGGTTTGTCCACAGGATTACATCGCAGCTGCACTGTTCCGTTCGGTATCGGAAATTGAGGTTATAAATATTGACGTATTGTTTTGTTTTATCCATTCCCAGCAGTTGTAATTGTATATAGTGAAACAATCAGCAATCAATTACAAAAAATAAATTTAACTTCTTAAAAAGTTTCGGGCACTTAGTCCCCTTCTTCAGATTTTACCTAATGCGATAGAATAATCTACTGAAGAAGGGCGCTAAGTGACGGAAACTGTTTAAGAAATTAAATTTCTTTTATGCAACTGTTTGCTGTTCGCTGATTGCTTCGCTATATTGACGTATTGGTTTGAAGATGTCAAAGCAACACACTTTCCATACCATCATAAAGAAGGAAAATGCGGCATCTGTAGTGTAAGATATTTTTGCCCGTTTTAATCCTAAATATGACGTGGATGTACGATAGCCGTCAAACTGTTGGCTTTAAACTGCACCCATCTGTCCACTTCTACACCATTCGTGTCCCGTGTGATTTCATCGTAGAATTTAATGCTCATTGCGATATAAATGCCACTCGATGTTGGGGTTGTATGACTATAGAGACATGAAAGCTGGTTTCTTGTGTTTCATTACTTTGCTTCGTTCAAACTATTTTCTTTGAAAGTTAATCTCCCTCGTGGAGTCCTGAAACGGTTTTTTAAAACCTCGTGATTCAGCAAGATATAGTTTACAGAACTGCCTATGCATGCTGAAATTAAACGTTTCTTCATAATATAGTGCGTAGTCAGGACAAGGATATTTATTGTTAACTCGTAAAAACCGGTTCCTGGGATGTTTTATCTAAATATTCATGAGATAATTTTCCTTGAAACATCATCTGTGTATCAGAAACGCACTAACGCGTATTTGTGAACCCCATAAAATTCGTGCTGTTATGTTCCTATCCTGCGCTACTCCCTGACGATCTCGATGCTGGGCGCTAGAAAATCTTCCAACATGGGTCGTGTTTTATGTCTTTAGGCGAGTTGCGTATTGCTAACATTCCGTTACCGAGTCGAAGTTGGCCACTCATTTATCACTGGTTTCCTTTGTTGCTGTGTAGCAGCACTGCACGAACATATCAGAGAGTCTTGACTCAAGAGTGAATCTTGGGCACAAAATAGCCGAAACGACTAACGAGCAAATGCAATGCTACGCAGTGCTGTAATTTCAATTGTGCATGCTCAGCAGCTGAATATTTTGCCCCTGCCTGGAAAAACAGCGCACGTGGTACTTCTTAAAGAGGCCGTTAGTAGATCTCATATTCGATGATTTCCTGTTCTGTGCTTTAATTGTTATATGGAACTTAGAAACAAAACGCTATCAAAATGCAAATTCGTAAGGAGGTATAGCGCTCTCTACAATCCACCAGCCATATGCCTCAAGTGACGTAAGTCTTTTTGGGTAGATCTTCGGGTAACAGACGTTTTTGACGTCATTAACAGGTGGAAAGAAAGGCAGAATGAACATCCACCTCAGGACGCCCATCTGATTCGAATCCCAACAACTTTGATCTTCCATTGGCGAACGGTCGAGACTCAATCGCATCATAGCGAGAGAAGGTAGGTATGGGCCCACATTCTAAATAAGTGGACTTATTGTGATAGTACTGCTACCTGTGAATGTGATCAAATGTGGTTCTTACTCCAGGCTTCCAAAGTAAGTCTGAAAGACTTGCATGAAGCCACACCGAGTGCTGCGATGTAGTTATCAAATTTAAACAGTTAGTGTAAATTATTTGTATATGTACGTACTTTGTTTCATAATGCTGAATAATGATGATGATGATAATAATAAAAAGTGGTTATGAAATTGCAGTGGTGTAGCCGATGTATTTATATGAGTGATTGCTTTGTGTATTTTGCTAGTTTCTGCTCGTTCTAGAAAGAATTTTCTTAAATTGTCTACCTGTCCATAATGTAGGTTTTTTATATCGATAAATCCCCTTCGTCCTTCCTTTCTGCTTAATGTGATTAAGCCACAAATATAGAATACATCACATACATTCAGCAACAGAAAGAATCACATTAAGCAGAAAGGAAGGAGGAAGGGGATTTATCGATATAAAAAAACCTACATTATGGACAGGTAGACAATTTAAGAAAATTCTTTCTAGAACGAGCAGAAACTAGCAAAATACACAAAGCAATCACTCATATAAATACATCGGCTACACCCCTGCAATTTCATAACCACTTCTACAACCGTTTAGATCACATAACATCAACAGATACGAAGAAAGTAAATTGGAAAAAGAAAACACTACATGGCAAGCACCCGTATCATCTAACACAGCCACACATCGATCAAGACGCATCCAACACATGGCTAAGAAAAGGCAATATATATAGTGAGACGGAAGGATTCATGATTGCAATACAGGATCAAACAATAAACACCAGATATTACAGCAAGCATATTATTAAAGATCCCAATGCCACAACAGATAAATGCAGACTTTGCAAAAAACAAATAGAAACAGTAGATCACATCACAAGTGGATGTACAATACTAGCAAATACAGAATACCCCAGAAGACATGAAATGCAGCAAAAATAATACATCAACAGCTTGCCTTACAACATAAACTTATAAAACAACGCGTTCCCACATACAAGTATGCACCACAAAATGTACTGGAGAATGATGAATACAAATTATACTGGAACATAACCATTATAACAGATAAAACAACACCAGATAACAAACCTGACATCATACTCACCAATAAAAAGAAGAAATTAACACAACTAATCGAAATATCCATACCCAATACAACAAATATACAAAAGAAAACAGAAGAAAAAATTGAAAAATACATCCAACTGGCTGAGGAAGATGGCTCAAATGGTTCTGAGCACTATGGGACTCAACTGCTGTGGTCATAAGTCCCCTAGAACTTAGAACTACTTAAACCTAACTAACCTAAGGACAGCACACAACACCCAGCCATCACGAGGCAGAGAAAATCCCTGACCCCGCCGGGAATCGAACCCGGGAACCCGGGCGTGGGAAGCGAGAACGCTACCGCACGACCACGAGATGCGGGCCTGGCTGAGGAAGTCAAGGACATGTGGCATCAGGATAAAGTTGACATTATACCAATTATACTATCAACTACAGGAGTCATACCACACAATATCCACCAGTACATCAATGCAATACAGCTACATCCAAACTTATATAGACAACTACAGAAATCCGTAATTATTGGTACATGTTCAGTTACCCGAAAGTTCCTACATGCAATATAACATATACCGTACAGTTAAAAGGAAGTCGCGCTTGATCAAGGTCCGCGTCACTTTCCATTTTTGACCAGTTTCTTCCCAGATATCTGCTCTTAAAAGCCAGTTTTGCCCAACACCTGAGAAGGGCTTGTTTTAGAGCGGAGTCAACCGCGGTTTGAAACTTTGCAGCCTGGTATCAGAGTTCAGTGCATCTGTACGCGTTTTTAATGATTCAGTAGTTCCTCCAAGTTGAGACCTCCCGAACGAAACACGTTCCAGGGAAACGGAAAGTGGCGCGCGAAGCTGTGCGGCGGATTTCCGCGCGGCTGGCAGCGTGACTCAGTCTGCAGCGGACCACGGAGTCCCCCTCCCGTGTTTCCCCACCACCTCTACGTCAGCCCTTCCCCTTCTACTACTCCTTCTCCCCCCTCCTCCCTGCCTTTACTGTTTTCCAGCAGAAGGAGCTGGGACGCTGGTAAAGTGAGCATTCTTCATCGCTCGCTCTCACATGATGTGTAGTTATTATCGTTTGGCTTTGAAGCCTCACCAGCAGCTGTGATTGAAGATGATTAAAATGCAGATCCTCCTGTTACGCAGACAACTAATATTTATTCTCAAACACGTTTGTGCCCTTACCGGTGGGCGATTTTATTCAAGTCCGTAAAGTGTAAACATGTTTTCAGGTGCTAGGAACGAAAATTAGACCAAAATACCATTTTATGTCTGTTGTGATATTTACCATATTGTGTAGAACGTCGAGTTCTGTAGGACGTTTTCGTTTTAATGTATGGCTTGTCATATGCGACGGAATGATTTAGTGTGGGTTTGATTAGCTAGTTAAGAAGTCACCTTACACACGTAATTTTGTGTCGTGGAAATATTTCGCGAATATATATTATTTTTGTTCTACTTGTCCTCATTTGTATACACGTCTGTTTTAGGGATGCAAACACACATGATCACATCTATATTACGTAGTTGAGGACGGGGCGCGGGGAGAGGGGGTTTACATTTCTTACATAGGCGTGTTCATGGCTAGCTCGAGTCAGATTCTGGATGTTCCATTGTTTGTACCGTGTTAAGATACATCAACTATTCAACTATTTGTCAGGATAGTGCATTCACTAATTTCTGCTTCACTTCTGATGAAGAGGTTTTCCGAAATGTTTTGTGTATGTAGGAATCACAGGGGGGTTTTGTGCGCTTTGTGACAGAGTTAGGTGCGCATCTGTGATTATCGCGAGATCTGTAATATTTTTTTGGCAGGGTACCTTCAGGGAGGGACTGCTTCACGGCAACGTTCAGCTTTTCACAACACGGTGCGATATGAGGCTGGCTACCAATTCTTCGGCCAAGTGCACACAGACAGTGTAACTTCAAAAGTAAGCCTTATGTAACGGTAACAAGAAGTAAATAGGAGATTTCTGTAAGAACAGGAATTTTTTTTTATTTGTTGGTTTCAGGAAAAGCCCATTTACGAGGTACAATTGTGTCTCATAATTAAAGAAATGGAACATTTGTCTGTCTTAATTACAAAATAAAAAACCGGATGAGGGGGGGGGGGCTCTTCCGGCCGCCCCCGGTATCTGAAGTGCAGATTTTTCATTAATTTATTGGGTAGAT
This sequence comes from Schistocerca nitens, assembly GCF_023898315.1. NCBI lineage: Eukaryota > Metazoa > Arthropoda > Insecta > Orthoptera > Acrididae > Schistocerca > Schistocerca nitens. The sequence goes on from NC_064618.1 coordinate 392,654,146, forward strand.
AACCATAATTACACTGGGATATAATTAATGTTTTGCGTTACCAGTAAAATTTACTTGTTATAGCATGACCTATCACTAGCATGATCGTGCATCTCAAAATACATATAAGTATAAAATCCAAGTGGCACTGTATGCATATGTTTAGACACCTTATATATGTTCAAAGAGACTTTTGCAGTCTGAATGTAGGAATTGCCTTAAACTAACGAAATGTAGGAAAATAGGAGGTCTGTTAGGAAGGTAATGTCCGATCGGTCGCGAAATGGAAACCACTGTGAAAATCAAAAATACTTCATTTGGAAGCTAATTCTCTACATAGCAGCTTGCAAGCTATTTCTCTACATATCAGACGCTCCAACTAAGATATTTGTCGTAACAGTGTACCAATTTCCAACACCCTCGTCATATAAAACAGCCGCCTGTGCTTTTCGCCAATTCTCTACGCAGGTCTGCAACTCTTTGTCTGTGCCAAAATGTTTTCTTCGCAGCCAGCGGTTCATGTGGGCATAGATGCAACTTAGGGGGAGCCAATTACGGGCTGTATTGTGGGTGGTGAGACACTTCCCATCGAAAAGGTTGCAGGAGCATCTTAATTGCCCCTGCAGAGTGTGGGCGAGAATTGTCATGAAGAAGGAAACGCCTGACAGTTATGTTACGTGGGCTGCATGACATCAGGCGAAATCTCTTATCAGGCCCTCATACTTGGCGGTAGATATTAGTTACCTAGTCACCTTTACGTGCTCAATGTGCGCTCAGAACTGGAAAGAGCGATGTGACGGCGTTCCCCAAGGAAGTGTTATAGGCCCTCTATTGTTGCTGATCTACACTCCTGGAAATGGAAAAAAGAACACATTGACACCGGTGTGTCAGACCCACCATACTTGCTCCGGACACTGCGAGAGGGCTGTACAAGCAATGATCACACGCACGGCACAGCGGACACACCAGGAACCGCGGTGTTGGCCGTCGAATGGCGCTAGCTGCGCAGCATTTGTGCACCGCCGCCGTCAGTGTCAGCCAGTTTGCCGTGGCATACGGAGCTCCATCGCAGTCTTTAACACTGGTAGCATGCCGCGACAGCGTGGACGTGAACCGTATGTGCAGTTGACGGACTTTGAGCGAGGGCGTATAGTGGGCATGCGGGAGGCCGGGTGGACGTACCGCCGAATTGCTCAACACGTGGGGCGTGAGGTCTCCACAGTACATCGATGTTGTCGCCAGTGGTCGGCGGAAGGTGCACGTGCCCGTCGACCTGGGACCGGACCGCAGCGACGCACGGATGCACGCCAAGACCGTAGGATCCTACGCAGTGCCGTAGGGGACCGCACCGCCACTTCCCAGCAAATTAGGGACACTGTTGCTCCTGGGGTATCGGCGAGGACCATTCGCAACCGTCTCCATGAAGCTGGGCTACGGTCCCGCACACCGTTAGGCCGTCTTCCGCTCACGCCCCAACATCGTGCAGCCCGCCTCCAGTGGTGTCGCGACAGGCGTGAATGGAGGGACGAATGGAGACGTGTCGTCTTCAGCGATGAGAGTCGCTTCTGCCTTGGTGCCAATGATGGTCGTATGCGTGTTTGGCGCCGTGCAGGTGAGCGCCACAATCAGGACTGCATACGACCGAGGCACACAGGGCCAACACCCGGCATCATGGTGTGGGGAGCGATCTCCTACACTGGCCGTACACCACTGGTGATCGTCGAGGGGACACTGAATAGTGCACGGTACATCCAAACCGTCATCGAACCCATCGTTCTACCATTCCTAGACCGGCAAGGGAACTTGCTGTTCCAACAGGACAATGCACGTCCGCATGTATCCCGTGCCACCCAACGTGCTCTAGAAGGTGTAAGTCAACTACCCTGGCCAGCAAGATCTCCGGATCTGTCCCCCATTGAGCATGTTTGGGACTGGATGAAGCGTCGTCTCACGCGGTCTGCACGTCCAGCACGAACGCTGGTCCAACTGAGGCGCCAGGTGGAAATGGCATGGCAAGCCGTTCCACAGGACTACATCCAGCATCTCTACGATCGTCTCCATGGGAGAATAGCAGCCTGCATTGCTGCGAAAGGTGGATATACACTGTACTAGTGCCGACATTGTGCATGCTCTGTTGCCTGTGTCTATGTGCCTGTGGTTCTGTCAGTGTGATCATGTGATGTATCTGACCCCAGGAATGTGTCAATAAAGTTTCCCCTTCCTGGGACAATGAATTCACGGTGTTCTTATTTCAATTTCCAGGAGTGTATATTAACGACATAGGAGACAATCTGAGAAGCCGTCTTAGATTGTTTGCAGATGATGCTGTCATTTACCGTCTTGTTAAGTCATCAGATGATCAAAACGACTTGCAAAATGTTTACGTAAGATATCTGTATGGTGCGTAAAGTGGCAATTGACCCTGAATAAAGAAAAGTGTGAAGTTATTCACATGAGTACGAAAAGAAATCAGCTAAATTTCGATTACACGATAAGTCACACAAATGTGAGAGCTGTAAATTCAACTAAATGCTTAGGGATTACAATTAAAAATAACGTAAATTGCAACGATCACGTAGATAATATTGTGGGTAGAGCAAACCAAAAGACTGCGATTCATTGGCAGAACACTTAGAAGGTGCAATAGGTCTACCAAAGAGACTGCTTACACCACGCTTGTCCGCCCTATTCTGGAGTGTTGCTGTGCGGTGTGGGATCCGCATCAGGTGGGACTGACGGATGATATCGAAAAAGTACAAAGAAGGGCAGCTCGTTTTGGTTCAAATGGTTCTGAGCACTATGGGACTTGACATCTGAGGTCATCAGTCCCCTAGAATATAGAACTACGGAAACCTAACTAACCTAAGGACATCACACACATCCATGCCCGAGGCAGGATTCGAACCTGCGACCGTAGCGGTCTCGCGGTTACAGACTGAAGCGCCTAGAACCGCCCGGCCACAGCGGCCGGCACAGCTCGTTTTGTATTATCGCGAAATAGGGGATATAGTGTCACAGACATGATACGTGAATTGGAGTGGCAATCATTAGAACAAAGGCGTTTTTCGTTGCGACTGGATCTTCTCATGAAATTTCAATCACCAGTTTTCTCCTCCGATTACGAAAACATTCTGTTGGCACCCACCTGTATAGAGAGAAGTAATAATCACGATAAAATAAGAGAAATAAGGGCTCGCACAGAAAAATTTAAGTGCTCGCTTTTCCCGCGTGCCGTTCGAGAGTGGAACGGTAGAGAGAGAGAGAGCATGAAGGTGGTTCATTGAACCCTCTGCCAGGCACTTTATTGTGAATAGCAGAGTAATCAGGTAGATGTAGATGTAGACGCGATGGACGGTCATACCCGAGACATTGCCCAACACATATGTGCAAAGCTTCATCGGATTTTCACTGTGGTTTCCATGTCGCGCCCGGTCAGACCTTCCTTTCAAAGCAGCCCAAGTATATTGTATTTACCTTGGGGCTCAAATTGCTCTAAGCACTATGTAACTTAACATCTGTGGCCATGATTCCCCTAGACTTAGACATATGTAAACCTAACTAACCTAAGGACATCACACACATCCATGCCCGAGGCAGGATTCGAACCTGCGACCGTAGCAGCCACATGGTTCCGGATTGAAGCGCCTAGAACCGCTCGACCACAACGGTCGGTTTACCTCGGGGGACGCACGCTATTATCGTCTCGTTGAAGTCTGAAATGATCCGTTGCGCTCTTGTGGTCACAGTATTAAACAAAACAGCTCCCAAACGAAAGCCGAGAACTCACACAATCGTTATAGCCTGGAGTAATCCAGAAAAGTGATGTAGCTGAGCCGCAGAAAATTTGAAAGCAAACCAGCACGATCGTTTGGGCCTGGGTCCTCAGATTTTAAAATTCTCTGTCTCATTGACGGAAGAAACGGCAAATACGTTTGGGAAGAGATATAACTAAGAACTAACGCTAAGGAATAAATAATCTTTAATTTTAAAAATATTTCATAGTACGGTTTTTCTTGGATGAAAGTGTTCATCACATCCTGTTAAGTGTATATACAATTTCTTCTTGAACGAGCCGAGCATCCGACCGAGCGAGGTGGCGCAGTGGTTAGCACACTGGACTCGCATTCGGGAGGACGACGGTTCAATCCTGTCTCCGGCCATCCCGATTTAGGTTTTCCGTGATTTCCCTAAATCGCTTCAGGCAAATGCCGGGATGGTTCCTTTGAATGGGCACGGCCGATTTCCTTCCCCAACCTTCCCTCACCCGAGCTTGCGCTCCGTCTCTAATGACCTCGTTGTCGACGGGACGTTAAACACTAAATCCTCCTCCTCCTCCCCTCCGAGCATCCGGGAGAGGGACCAATTTTATCAAATGAGCCGTTTTATTAACATTCATATGATTTGCACTTACAGGGAAATGTCTATAACGTGATCTTATAATCTAAGGTGGAAAAGCACGCTTGCAAGATGTCAATCACAGTAATCGTTCCCGCGCGAATTTTGGGACATGATTCTGACAGTACGTAGTTATGACTGTCTGAATGCATAGCTTTTAAACCTACGCGTGCCCCGACCATCATTCGGTCCGCTCCAATGCAGTCGCCTAATGCCCTAGCGCGAAGTACTGTACGTGTTCATAACGTCGGTGAAACAATAAACGGTAGCGCTTTGTTCAGTGTGTCAAAGTGCGTGATTTTTGACGTGTATCTGGAGCCAGCGATCCCTTTGCTTTGAACAGTTTTATATGGCATTTCACAAATACAGGGTAAAATAATGAAATGAGTAAGCGTGTCATTAAAGAAACAGTGTAGCAGTATTTAATTATTAACGTCATCGTTGCGCAGTATTTTTAATTGCACTGAAGCGCTGACACTGGTATTGAACACGCAAGTGACAGAAAAAAGAAGAAATTCTCCGAAGAACTGAGACAGCAGATAAGCCATCTCTTGAAAACTTACTGGCAAAAGTGAAGGGAAGGGAAGTATGGCCTTAAGTTGGCCTGTATAGACTATCCCAAAAGAGCACTGGAAGACTTTAGGGACGGTTCCGTACACCGAGACAAGAAGTTTAATTTTTTAAAGGGCTCTATTGCACATACCTTAAGCGATATGAGCACTTGCTCATCTTCAATACTATGAAACAGATGTGTTCTACCGCAAGCTCTTTGCTTCTATTTTGGAATGCGGGAGGTAGTATGGACCAAAATAAGAAAAAAATCTAGTATACATGGACTTTAAAATGCATAACTTATAGTGCGTTGACAGTTCAGTGCGCAGCGAGTCGAGGGAAGCATAGTTGTCAGCGTGTGTTCAACGCGTCAGCATGCGGCTATAAGGCCAGGCCTGCTTGGCGCGTAACCTGTCAGCTGCGCAAGCTGGCGGAACTGCAGTCTTTCTTAATCGATTTGAAAGAAACAATATGGTAATAAACGCCGAGTCTCGCACATTTTATAGCTTTATTCGTCAGTTTCATGATGAATTACCTGTTATTTCTTTAATGGTCATTTTTTGTGATATTTCGGTATTAGCTAAACTACTGCAAGAAATTGTTAAAGTTCGCAGTGTAAAATAGGGATCGCTATGAATTTGCGTTTGATGCGTGTTGAGTAGTATGTTGCTGCATATGAAATTTACATAACATATTGAATTGTTTAAAACTCGAAGGATGTCGCTAACTGTCTCCTGTGTAACGTATCTAAAGGGCTCCGTCACGAAAGCACTTGCCAGTGAAAAAGCTAAAACATAAATTCCTCGTATCTCACAAACGGTCTGCGATATCGAAACAAGATTTTCGCAAATGATAGTATGCGAAGAGAAGAGTATTTTGCCATATGATCTACATGCCAAACTTCCATATCTACCGCAATATTCAAGCAACTGCAGATTTTTTAAAATGAAGTAAGTTTGAAGGAGCATCAACAGCCTGTGAAACGAGAATTATTGTGGGTTGTGCAAGAATATATGTGAAGAAGCTGCATATTTACGTTTATACTGAAAACTGATTTTCTCGTAACTGTTGACATGTCCTTCTCTCACTCGCTTGTTATACGCTGTTTTAGGATTCTGCCACAATTTCAGCTGCATTAGAATGTTAGTGAGAAGTATACCTGAAAACTCTGCAGTGTTTAGACAAAAAATGCGACGATAACACAGCAACAAGAGATGTAGCGTTCACAATACCTGACGAGTGTAGAACAATTCAACGCCAGATACTATCACTTTACAGCGAGAGCTGATGAGCGGAAGTGCCTCTAATGAGCGACACCACGTGGTACTGTTTATCCACGGCGTGGCAACAGGGCCGTTTGACAAACCGAACTGCTGGCGTAGTGGTGGGCAAAGCCGGCTGGCCATTGGTTCAAGTGCGTGTGTAGGTCATCGGTCCCTAGACTTACACACTACTTAAACTAACTTATGCTAACACACACACACACATGCCCGAGGGAGGACTCGAACCTCCGGCGCGAGGGTCCGCACAGTTCCTGACATGGTGCCTCTAACTGCGCGGCCACACCGCGCGGGTCGCCATTGGTGTTACCCTGGCAATGGCGTCCTGTCATCTCTGGTGATCCAAACGTCAAAAGTCACAACTAATTTTAAACGTACTATAGGGGCTACTATATGAGCTCTTGTTCAGTAGAACAGATGTGGTTGACACAGGCGAAGATGAACAAATGCTCACAGCTTGTAAAGTGTTCATTTTAGACCCCATGTGTAATAGACATTTTTTTCTTGTTTGCTCTATACTTCACAAAATATGAAACTAAAAGACTTTGCAGTTGAAGAGATCTTGTTTCATAGTATCGAAGAGGAACAGGTACTCATACCTCTTAAGGTATCAATTAGAGCACATCTTTACCAGTCATTTTTTACTTATTTCTATATAAGGGACGTGCCCCTAATGTTTGTCGCTCTTTTTGACACCCTATGTATGCGTGAGGTTGGCATATAACCGCACTCTTTTCACGTAAAACAACGTGTTCTCGAACAAGATATCAAAACAATTTCTGCAGACACCACCCCCACCCCCCTAAACTTCCCTTGCCTTCAACATCCCGCGAATAGGAGGAAAGTGGTTTTACTCTGATATACAGTATTTCCCACGCGAAGTTTAAAAGTAGTGCAAACAGAAGGTCGTAACGGGGTATACTGTCAGAATTATGGCCCAAAATTTCGCGCCCGATCGAGTGCCGGGACTGAAATCTCGCTAGTGCGTTTTTCTCTCCTTAAATTGTGAAGTCAAGCTGGTGATGTTTCCTTGTTAGTCTGTTAATAGTAACAATTTCGTTCTTCGTGAGCACCAAACTGCTAATAACAGTTTCGACAACGTTTTTAATCGTCCTCATCCTGACGCCACCATTACCTACTCAATAAGAAGAGATTCTCGTGACTTCTTTCACCACTCGTGAGTCCACAGTCTTCTGACTGGTTTGACGCGGCCCGCCACGAATTCCTCTCCTGTGCCAACCTCGTCATCTCAGCCGGCTGCTGTGACCGAGCGGTTCTAGGCGCTTCAGTCCGGAACCGCGCTGCTGCTACGGTCGCAGGTTCGAATCCTACCTCGGGCATGGATGTGTGTGATGTCCTTAGGTTAGTTAGTTTTAAGTAGTTCTAAGTCTAGATGTTAAGTCCCATAGTGCTTAGAGGCATTGGAACCATTAGTCATCTCAGAGTAGCACTTGCGACCTACGTCTTCAATTATTTGCTGGATCTATTCTAATCTCTGTCTTCCTCTACGGTTTTAATCCTGTACAATTCTCTCTAGTTCCATGGACACAAGTAGTAAAGGAGTTTTGCTATTTGGGGAGCAAAATAACTGATGATGGTCGAAGTAGAGAGGATATCAAATGTAGACTGGCAATGGCAAGGAAAGCGTCTCTGAAGAAGCGAGATTTGTTAACATCGAGTATAGATTTAAGTGTCAGGAAGTCGTTTCTGAAAGTATTTGTATGAAGTGTAGCCTTATATGGAAGTGAAACATGGACGATAACTAGATTGGACAAGAAGAGAATAGAAGCTTTCGAAATGTGGTGCTACAGAAGAATGGTGAAGATTAGATGGGTGGATCACACGGCTAATGAGGAGGTATTGAATAGAATTGGGGAGAATAGAAGTTTGTGGCACAACTTGACTAGAAGAAGGGATCGGTTGGGAGGGCATGTCCTGAGGCATCGAGGGACAACCAATACTGGAGGGCAGCGTGGAGGGTAAAAATCGTAGAGGGAGACCAAGAGATGAATACACTAAACAGATACAGAAGGATGTAGGTTGCAATAGGTACTGAGAGGTGAAGAAACTTGCACAGGATAGAGTAGCATGGAGAGCTGCATCAAACCAGTCTCAGGACTGAAGACCGCAACAACAACACCATGGAAGTTATTCCCTGATGTCCAAACAGATGTCCTATCATTGAGTCACTTCCTCTCATCAGAGCTTTCCATATATTCCTTGCCGATTCTCCTGACAACGTCCTCATTCCTTACCTTATCAGTTCAGCAAATTTTCACCATTTTTCTGTAACACCACATCTCCAATGCCTCGATTCTCTGCTGTTGTGGTTTTTTCAAAGCCCGTGTTTCAGTATCACACAGTGCTATGCTCCAAACATACATTCTCAGAAATTTCTTCCTATATTTGTACTAGTAGATTTCTCATAGCCAGGAATGCCCTTTTCGCGTTTCTTCGATTTACTCTCAATCCATATTCTGTACCCATTAGCATGTCCTTTCCATTCAGCAGAGCTTGTAATCATCGCCACTTTCACTGAGCATACTATGTCATCAGCGAATCTTATCATTGATATCTTTTCACCTTGAATTTTAATTCCGCCTTGAAACTTTCTTTTTTTTCCGACTCATTGCTTCTACGTGTAGACTGAACAGTAGGACTACGTCCCTGTCTTGCAACGTTTTTAAACCGAGCACTTCGTTCCTCGTCTTTCACTCTTCTTGTTCTCTCTTGGCTCTTGTGCATATTGTATATTGCCCGTCTTTGCATTTAGCTTACCCTTATTTTTCTCAGAATTCCAAACATCTTGCGCAATTTGACACTGTGGAACACCTTTTCCGCGTCGACAAATGGCTCTGAGCACTATGGAACTTAACATCTGACGTCATCAGTCCCCCAGAACTTAGAACTACTTAAACCTAACTAACCTAAGGACATCACACGCATCCATGCCCGAGGCAGGATTCGAACCTGCGACCGTAGCAGTCGCACGGTTCCGGACTGAAGCGCCTAGAACTGTTCGGCCACCGCGGCCGGCCGTCGACAAATCCTATGAACCGTGTCTTCATTTTTCTTTACTCTCGTTCCAATTACCAACGGCAACGTCATGACTGCCTCTCTGGTGTCTTTACTTCTCCTAAAGCCAAACTGACCGTCATTCGTTTAGTGGGAAAAAATGTTGGAAGTGACACGCGCAAGGCGAGCGTTAGTCACGCCGGTGAGTGGTGTCCGGAGTGTGTGACGTGTAAGCACGCAGCAGTTCCGCTTGCGTCCGCGGCGCCGATGACGGTGACAGCAACGCGGGCACGGGACATTGGGGCCACGGGCGGGGAATTTTCGGTTGAGCCTTGCCGCTGAGGCGGCGGCGGCAGCGGCAGCGGCAGTAGCAGTAGCAGTGAGCGAGGCCCGCCGATGCGGTGGTGCGCGGGCGGGTGCGGGCAGGCGCGCATTGCGCGTGCGCAGAGCGGCGCGCCGTGGCCTAGTGACCCGCTTAGCCGGCGGGCGCAGCCAGTGCCGGCGCGCCCTCGCCATGGAGTGCATCGCAGCCAGCGCCTGGTCGCCGCTGCTCTCCCCTGACAGGTACTCCCACTGCACCTCTACCTTTATCACTGTGCCGAGGGCCAAACGTCACTTCGTGGACACGAGGCTGCCTGCGCTTCGCCACAACCGCATCTTCGGAACCCCGAATACTTCACAGCGAGCCGCAGTGGAGAAGCGAACTGCGCCGCCCGCTCTTTCGCTACCGCCTGGAATGGTTTCGCTACCGGTTGAAGGAATCTTCTGTAACTACGCACCGCCGCGAACGCTCCGCCGGTCGGACGTCGAGCTGTTACACACGGTGGCGCAGTGAGAGTGCGTGCGTGGGGATGACCGCATTACACAGTGTGACGCATTTCGCGTTCGCAAAGCGTTCGGCGTGTTATTGCCAGACCGAGCGAAGTGTGTGAGTGTACATATGTGCGTGTGTGTGTGTGTGTGCAGGCGAGAAACGGTTGGGGGTGTTTGTGCAGTGGCCGAAGGTGAAAAATGGAATACCGAGCACACCACTTAACAGAAAGATTCATTCTCCTTGTAGGAACAAGGAACGAAGCCGACGCGAGCGTGCAGAACATCTCGAGTAGTTCACTAAAAAGCAGCATTGTGCTGTGGCGTATACCGCACAGTGATCTCATCTTCTGTCTGAATTACCACTGTCTCGTGACCGGTTTGGGACAGCGTAGACCATCTTGAGAACTAAAAACTCGTCGCAACAACTGCTGTTCTCAGTTGACGGCACCTAACAGTTGCTGCGACGAGCTTTTAGTTTCTGTTTGGGCCAAACCGGTTATTGAAAGCAAAATTGTGATCTAGACTGTGGTATTCAGGCAATTCACGTAGTTCTGAAATACACTGTTATTCTTCCAGGCACTCACTTCCTTTGTCGGGCCGTAAGGCGCAACGTGTCAAAACGTCGTGCCGTCTGGAAGCCCTAATACACTATCAGAGGTAGAAAAATAATACATTGTCGCACTGTAACAGAATAATCCCGTGCAACGCGCTTCGAAGCTTAAAACGTTGTTGAAAATAATTGTGTGTGTTCGTAATAACGTGACATTTTTTTTCAGTATTTGAAAGCTGCCGAGCACCGCATGCAAACCCTTTAATCTGTTGTCTTCTCTCTGATTTCGTATTCGAGCGGTGTTGTTGTGACCAGATTCGTGTTCGGAACTGTGTGCGAAGTAGATATTGGCCTCTTAACGCGTGTGATTGTGCTGTGGAAACTCTACTCTCGCATGGTTCTGACCATATGTCTGGAGATAGGGTGGCGGGTCGGAGCTGTTTACATCAGCGGAGAGCGCAAAAAGAGGAAAGTGAGAGAGAGAGAGAGAGAGAGAGAGAGAGAGAGAGAGAGAGCATGCGAGTGGTGCGGGTGTGCGCGGGAGGTAGGGGGGGGATAGTAGTTTCGCTCCCCCGTCCCGTTTTGCGGTTGCTCTTCCCACGCTTGACTACGTATCTTTTTTCGCATTACACCTGTTCGTATTCCGCTCAGAAAGAACTATTCTCGCGATTGTCGTGTGTTGTCATTAATCGTTCTAGTCGTTACTGATGTTTGTATTTAGCTCAGACGAACCGGTACGTGCGCGGCTAGACACGAGCCAGGGCGAAGGTCAGTAACTTGGCTATGTAATCTTCTCGACACTGCTGCCACGCAGGTGTTGTGTGTCTGACTACTAACTTATAACAGCATGTGATTTTTTTTGATCGCAGTTTCTTGGTAAACCGCAGCGCATACTGAAATAGTGCTCGGGGTATGAGCGCTGTTTTGTTGGGGTGAGGGTGAGGGGGGAGTTGCGTGTTGATGAATATGTGAACACGTTTGCCAGCGTAATGCGAATTAAAATCGGAACGGCACAAAATTTGATAGTTTTAGGTTCTTGTCTTCAACTTGCTGACCGGGACAGTCGGTCATCCTACTGTACGCTGGGATGACGTGTACAACTGAAACAAAAAACACTGCCAGATCGTCGCAACAGTTTCTCGTCAAGAGTACTCTTTCGGGCATCCTCTTCTCTTTGGAGAGTTGAAGAAAGTGTTTTTCGGGGAGGTGAATCTTTGGCGAGAAGCAGCAGCGGCGCCGTTCGGTTACGTAATTAGCGTTCGGGCTGTCAGCGAGATGCTAGTCAGCACGGCAGATAATTGCCGTGTGGTCCGGGTCAGTTGATAGCGGGGCGCGCAGTCAGCGCCGGGCCGGCCACCCTGCGGGGGCCCCCCGCTTTATCAGATAGGCCACGCTTCCTGCCGCACCGCGCCTGCGCCGCGCCGAGCTCACGGCTCCTCCCGCACGCACTGCCAACACTGCCTGGCCGCCCGGCCGGCCGTGCGGGTTTCGTTTTACGCACACCTCCGCGTCCGCAGTTGGCTGCATCCTGCTGCAGGCGCCTCGCGCGCTCCGCAGCCCCTTCGCTTCGCGCCACGCTCCTCTGCATCGACACTTAGCTACGGCCAACTCTCGGCCAGACCGAAATCGTCATTAAGCACCAAACACGGCATCGTGGATTAGGCCTTTTGGCCTGTTCCGTTTTAGAACTGCCAACAGCATCTTTTTAAATGGTGGGGAAACACTTGATTCCCTCTGGAATCCAATGTATTCGATCACTATTGTTCTGATGATGTAGGGCGACTGTGCTGCTTAGCAGCCAAATCCGTACAATAATGAAAGAGCTATAACTTCTTATGGTAAGGTATCCTTTCAAACGTTGTGTTTTAATGCTTAGTGTCCTCTCTTGATACAAGTTGGCCCACAATCTCTGTAACTGGTTCGTGATGTCCTGGATGCTGGTACGTACACGGAGTTCCCGTGTTCTGCGAGGGACTGATCTGGTGTTCTTGCTGGCTACGGAAGTACGTAAATATCACGCAGAAAGTTTATAGAGACTAGTGCCATGTGTAGACGAGCATTGTCGAAAAATAGCCCCACGATACTGTTGCATAAGACGTAACGCATGAGGACGCATCATGTCCCAACACGAGCGGCTGCGCTGTCGAGAGTCCCCTAGTCACTACCAGCCGTGACCTGAAGTTCCCCCACACAGTGGCTAACACCCTTGTGCCTGTCCAAAACACTGGAAAACTGGGACCTCCCCCCAAAGCCATTCATTAGCAGTCGATGCTCTCCGGTAACGTCACCACTCGATGCGCAACCGTTTGTCGTTGTTAAGGGCAGTCTACGCACGCGACGTTAACAGACTACTCCGGCGCTGCTAGTCTCCGACCAGTGCTGCAGGATGACGCAAGATGTCTACATCTACATTTATACTCCGCAGGCCACCCAACGGTGTGTGGCGGAGGGCACTTTACGTTCCACTGTCATTACCTCCCTTTTCTGTTCCAGTCGCGTATGGTTCGCGGGAAGAACGACTGTCTGAAAGCCTCCGTGCGCGCTCGAATCTCTCTAATTTTACATTCGTGATCTCATCGGGAGGTATAAGTAGGGGGAAGCAATATATTCGATACCTCATCCAGAAATGCACCGTCTCGAAACCTGGCGAGCAAGCTACACCGCGATGCAGAGCGCCTCTCTTGCAGAGTCTGCCACTTGAGTTTGCTAAACATCTCCGTAACGCTATCACGCTTACCAAATAACCCTGTGACGAAACGCGCCGCTCTTCTTTGGATCTTCTCTATCTCCGCCGTCAACCCGATCTGGTACGGATCCCACACTGATGAGCAACACTCAAGTATAGGTCGAACGAGTGTTTTGTAAGCCACCTCCTTTGTTGATGGACTACATTTTCTAAGGACTCTCCCAATTAATCTCAACCCGGTACCCGCCTTGCCAACAATTAATTTTTTATGATCATTCCACTTCAAATCATTCCGCACGCATACTCCCAGATATTTTACAGAAGTAACTGCTACCAGTGTTTGTTCCGCTATCATGTAATCATACAATAAAGGATCCTTCTTTCTATGTATTCGCAATACATTACATTTGTCTATGTTAAGGGTCAGTTGCCACTCCCTGCACCAAGTGCCTATCCGCTGCAGATCTTCCTGCATTTCGCTACAATTTTCTAATGCTGCAACTTCTCTGTATACTAGAGCATCATCCGCGAAAAGCCGCATGGAACTTCCGATATTATGTACTAGGTCATTTATATATATTGTGAAAAGTAATGGTCCCATAACACTCCCCTGTGGCACGCCAGAGGTTACTTTAACGTCTGTAGACGTCTCTCCATTGATAACAACACGCTGTGTTCTAAATAATTACTATTAAAAACAGTCTTGATCACGATTTATTTAACAAGGTGACCGGTTTCAACCACTACTGTGGTCATCTTCAGACCTATAAGTTGTATACAAAGCTCTAATTAGAGGGCTACATACATTAAACAAAATACATAAAGTTATAAATCTATAAAACGTTGAATTACCATTGAGTAGGAACCTCTTTCTGATGAAGAATCACTACTGGAGAAACCAGTGCACGTCTTACTATATATAATGAGGCTCCACCCACTTCTGACTGCATGATGTCATTATTAACCAATGAGTTATAAGTCGAATTACAATTTAAAATTTCTTAGTTAAAAGAACATTGTCAAGAATTAGAAATAAATACACACTAAACTTAGCTTATTAAACAGCTATTGTCAATTAAGAAACGTTAAAAATATTTAAATATGTAGGAAAATGAACTTCAGTTTGGCAGTACATGGGTTGCCCTCTCAAGGCCTGTCGGTGAACCATTTGGAACCACTGGTTGCTATGGTGAAGTTAGACGCCGTTGCAAAGATGAAGCAGCATGCTTTTTTCACTGAAGTTATTGTAAGGTCGATAGTCGAACTAGTGGTTGCCATGGTGAGGACAAACGCCAGTGCAAAGATGTGGCAGCAGGCTTCTTTCCAACGAAGTTGTTGCGAAGTAAAATGGCAAAGACTGTGGCGTCAGACGATGTATTATTAAGCAGCAACTTGTCCTTATTGAAACGAAAAGAGTAAGCTACAATAATCTGTAGCTGACATGTATACTACATGCTGTCCAAATACGATACGAAGTAGTTGTCCGTATGTATGAAATATTATCTATGAAGTTGATATGTAGATTACATGTGCTGTTTTAAGGCATTGCTATTCCTCAAGTTATATGCCAGTAATATAAGCAAATAAAAATGAAAGAATTTAAAATAATAAAATTATGAGCCAGTGTCAAAAATAAAACGATGTAAATTAGCAATATGCAGTCTAAAAGCATAAAAGCAAAATTCCAAAACAGATAGTCAATCATAAAATAATGTTTGGTAAAAGACAATTACAATGTAAAGATAAAATATTTGCTAAAAGACTTTATAATTAAAAGAATATATATAATTTTCTTTAACCTTTCAAGACAATCTGTTGACTATCTGTTTTAGAATTTTGCTTTTATGCTTTTAGACTGCATATTGCTAATTTACATCGTTTTATTTTTGACACTGGCTCATAATTTTATTATTTTAAATTCTTTCATTTTTATTTGCTTATATTACTGGCATATAACTTGAGGAATAGCAATGCCTTAAAACAGCACATGTAACCTACATATCAACTTCATAGATAATATTTCATACATACGGACAACTACTTCGTATCGTATTTGGACAGCATGTAGTATACATGTCAGCTACAGATTATTGTAGCTTACTCTTTTCGTTTCAATAAAGACAAGTTGCTGCTTAATAATACATCGTCTGACGCCACAGTCTTTGCCATTTTACTTCGCAACAACTTCGTTGGAAAGAAGCCTGCTGCCACATCTTTGCACTGGCGTTTGTCCTCACCATGGCAACCACTAGTTCGACTATCGACCTTACAATAACTTCAGTGAAAAAAGCATGCTGCTTCATCTTTGCAACGGCGTCTAACTTCACCATAGCAACCAGTGGTTCCAAATGGTTCACCGACAGGCCTTGAGAGGGCAACCCATGTACTGCCAAACTGAAGTTCATTTTCCTACATATTTAAATATTTTTAACGTTTCTTAATTGACAATAGCTGTTTAATAAGCTAAGTTTAGTGTGTATTTATTTCTAATTCTTGACAATGTTCTTTTAACTAAGAAATTTTAAATTGTAATTCGACTTATAACTCATTGGTTAATAATGACATCATGCAGTCAGAAGTGGGTGGAGCCTCCATTATATATAGTAAGACGTGCACTGGTTTCTCCAGTAGTGATTCTTCATCAGAAAGAGGTTCCTACTCAATGGTAATTCAACGTTTTATAGCTTTATAACTTTATGTATTTTGTTTAATGTATGTAGCCCTCTAATTAGAGCTTTGTATACAACTTATAGGTCTGAAGATGACCACAGTAGTGGTTGAAACCGGTCACCTTGTTAAATAAATCGTGATCAAGACTGTTTTTAATAGTAATTATTTATAAGACATTGATCACTGCTGTGCCCATAATGTATTCAAAAGTAACGCTGTGTTCTGTTTGCTAAAAATTCTTTAATCCAGCCACACTGCTGCTCTGATATTCCGTAGGCTCTTACTTTGTTTATCAGGCGACAGTGCGGAACTGTATCGAACGCCTTCCGGAAGTCAAGGAAAATAGCATCTACCTGCGAGCCTGTGTCTAATATTTTCTGGGTCTCATGAACAAATAAAGCGAGTTGAGTCTCACACGATCGCTGTTTCCGGAAACCATGTTGATTCCTACAGAGTAGGTTCTGGGTTTCCAAAAACGACATGATACTCGAGCAAAAAACATGTTCTAAAATTCTACAAGAGATCGATGTCAGAGATATAGGTCTATAGTTTTGCGCATCTGCTCGACGACCCTTCTTGAAGACTGGGACTACCTGTGCTCTTTTCCAATCATTTGGAACCTTCCGCTCCTCAAGAGACTTGCGGTACACGGCTGTTAGAAGGGGGGCAAGTTCTTTCGCGTACTCTGTGTAGAATCGAATTGGTATCTTTTTAAATGGTGGGGAAACACTTGATTCCCTCTGGAATTCTATCTTCGTCGTATTATTCTTCCATTCGTTGAACGTGATCCCTCCAATTTCTTGTCCTCGGACGGCAGGCGCAGATCTGAAGGCATTACGATGTGCTTGGTGCACAGTGCGGGGTGGTCAAATGTGGTCGCCAGGGAATTTGACGACGAATACGCCTGCCCTCACATTTTCCCTCCTGGCTTGCATCGGGCCACTGTCACATACAAATGCCTCATAAATCTGGACGATGCTCTATTCGACCTGCCGGCCAAACGGAGACGTCCAATAGTGGCCCCTTTCAAACTCCGTCGTTGCTGATAACGAAGTACGCCACGTTTCCGTGTCCTTTACAAGGATCAGTCAACATCTGACGGCTGCTGACATCTCTTATCTGATACTAGCACTAATCACGAGAGCCGTTCTACGTGTCACACATAATTGCAACTGTAATTGTTCTCATACCTGCCGATGGTGTATACGCGTACATCCAAACGTGTCTTCTGGGTGCTTCACTTTTTCGATCTATTGGCCCGACATAACTTTTCACGTAAACCAGAAACGTAACTTTAAATTTACAATTCAACAATCCAGAGCTCCGCACGAACAACATAGTATTTTGTAGGGCATGATCCTAATGTCTTCTGATTCCATCCAACTTCCCACTATTAAAGAACATCTGTTTGGAGTGATTTAAGTCGGAACGATTCTGTAATTTTTGGTGAATACAGTGTGATCGCGAGAACACAATGATGTACAGGGTATCTGAGGTTCAAATGGCTCTAAGTTCTAAGGGGCTTAACATCTGAGGTCACCGGTCCCCTAGACTTAGAACTACTTAAACCTAATTAACCTGAGGACATCACACAATTCCATGCCCGAGGCAGGATTCGAACTTACGACTGTAGCAGCTGTGGGGGTATCTGAAAAGTTTAACATATTCACACTATGTTTGGTTTATGTGGCATACTATCCCACAAGGTTTCTATCGCATTTAATCACTTTTTATATATGACAAGCAAAACATCCAATCTATATTCAAGCTCTGTCCGCACTCAGGGCAACATATCCGCATCAACTGTGGCAATGGCAGCAACGATTCAGTTATTTAAATCATTGATATGGTTGATAGACGTTTGGTAGACTCTGTCCTTAACATACGCCTATAGAACAGAGTCCATCGATGCTATGTCAGAGAACTTAGGATGCCAGGGAATTCGACCACCCATGCCAGTCCAGCGATACGGACACCCTGGTCTAGAAGATGATCCTTCACATCAACACTTTCTGTGTACGTTAAATTTCTGGACCACCGGAGTATCAATGTCCTCAAGAGTGGTGGGTTCCTGTACCGTGTTTGGAAGTTCCTTTGGACCTTCGTGCCCAAATTGGCCTGCATTCTGAGCCTTTTCTTGAACCGTTGTCATTATGCCTCACTTATGACAATCTGGAACACACACAACCAAAACTTTGTGAGTTGGTCTGCCACGTAAGCCAACCATGGTGCTACAACACATTCAAGTTTTAGGGTACCTATTGAGACACTCCGTATAATTCACCCACGGAGCAGATAGGACAAGAAACCATCATTCAGCTTTTTTTCTAGTACCATTTGTCGCTCGGGACACCCCGCCTCCCTCCCAAGCTGGATTAGCGTAAGAAAACAGTTCTGGGTGCTTCCCGTCTGCCTTAGTAAGTCGGATCGAGGGACTCACATAGATGACCCTCCAACCAGAAAGGAAAGAAGGCCTGTCGACGAGGAGGTGAAAAGAGACAGAGGACAAGCTCAGATCGAGGCATGATGCGGAAGGAAATAGCGGGAGACCTAAATCAAGGATGCCAAGGACGATTTGAATTGCCGTCCTCCCCGATAACGAATGCGAGTACAGTATCTGACTATTGCGCTACATTTCTCGGGGACTCCTCCGATTCCAGTACCATATGCATTGTGTTTCGCGGAGTGGTTTACGGTTAAAATTCTTTGGCCACACGTTCCGAGAGAGTCAAGAAACATTACTTCCTCCCACTTCCCGCGTAATGACCATAACGTATTTAGGCTTAAACAGTAATGCGCAAACAGTATTTCTTAACTCGTACTCATCGCTGACGCTATAACAAGAATAGGAAATTATTCTCGTACACTCTGTTTCTGCCTCCACGCACCGTGCTAAGGGAGAAGATACGAAATGACGTCCCGTCGACTTAAATTGAAAGTAACACACAGAAAATGTTGTGGGGAAGGCTGACCAAAGACTGCGTTTTATTGGCAGGACACTTAGAAAATGTAGGCAGACCTACTAAGGAGACTACCTACACTACGCTTGTCCGTCCTGTTTTAGAATACTGCTGCGCGGTGTGGGATCCTTACGAGATGTGACTGACGGAGTACATCGAAAAAGTTCCAAGAAAGGCAGCAGGTTTGTATTGTCGCGAAATATGGAAGACTGTGTCACAGAAATGATACAGGATTTGGGATGGACATCATTAAAAGAAAGGCGTTTTTCGTTGCGACGGAATCTTCTCACGAAATTCCAATCACCAACTTTCTCCTCCTAATGCGATAACATTTTGTTTGCACCAACCTACATAGGGAGGAACGATCACCACGATGAAACAAGGGAAATCGGAGCTCGTACGGAAAGAGATGGTGTTCATTCTTTCCTCGCGCTATACGAGATTGAAATAATAGAGAATTGTGGAGGTGGTTCGATGAACCCTCTGCCAGACACTTAAATGTGATTTGCAGAATATCTATGTAGATGTAGATGTAGATCGATGACTAAGTCATTAGAGACGCAGTACACACTCAGATGAGACAAAGCTGAGGAATGAATTTGACTGTATCCTCCTCAGGTGAGTCAGGTGAGTCAAGCGAGGCAGATGATCCACGGATAAACTACAATTGCATGTCCGGGAGGGGATTTGAACCCCACTCGTCACGAGTGTGCGACCACTGGCTTGCCTAATGCCGCACCTAACTCGGTGTGTACTATATTGTAGCTTGCGAAGTACATCTGCAGATTTAGACTTCAGAATCGGCTTACCCCGCCAGTTACGGGGAAACCGATTTAAGTGTGTCTCGGAGTTGATTGTGACGTGGCAGTGGTATTTTAAAGGCCGTCGATCATTGTGAATGGCGAAGGTCGTGTCTAGCGCTCCAGAAAGCCCTTGAATTCGTTACCATTTCTGTGTGTGAGCTTAGTGTACTTTTTTTTTGTTACTGTGATCGTAATATATGTTGTGTTAGTCATTTGTGACCACTGTTGATGTCGCCGGGATTGCAACCCGGGCGCCCGCCGTCCTTGGGCAGTGTTTGTTGTGATTGTGCCAACTGAGCACGCCTCACAAACTAGCTCGGCTCCAACTTGCCACTGACTCCTCGCCATTCCTCAGAAAGTCTACACACGATTACAACGTCGCTGTGGAACGAACACTTCCGGGAGAGTGGATATATTGGAGCTTAAACGGATGCAAACTAAATGGAATTCTTTTCCCAAAGCGTAAGTAAAGCTGTCTTCATCGAAAAGTTGGTTTCAGCAACGCAGCTTTACTATGCAATGTTCTGTTGCAGACGGTATACCCTTGTCTTCCTTCGACGTTGAATTGACTTGTCCAGTGAGTTATAGCGGGACCTAGTGTTTTAAGTTGGACTCGGAAGCATTGTGCAACTTGGAGTTTTTCACATATACAAATCATTTCCAGAGATGAAAGAAGCAATAAAACTTAGAATCGGCGACAGTCGGCCAAACAGTGAGCTGGTCTCAGCGATAGTGCCACACTTTACATAGGGTATGGGAATTTAATGATGAAGACGAATCTACTTCCATTCTGTTTTGGCGGGAGTTGAAGATGTCTGTTCACTAATTTGTTTACACGTTCTCATCACATAAGGTGATCGTATTGTGAAAACCAGTGTAAAAGGCGATTCTTTGGGTAACTGTATGTTTTGCTCTGAACTGTTGCTCTCCACATAAAGCATGAAGTAAAAAAAAAAAATGGTTCAAATGGCTCTGAGAACTATGGGACTTCACTTCTGAGGTCATCGGTCCCCTAGAACTTAGAACTACTTAAACCTAACTAACCTAAGGACATCACACACATCCATGCCCGAGTTAGGATTCGAACCTGCGACCGCAGCGGTCGCGCAGATCCAGACTGTAGCGCCTAGGACCGCTCGGCCACTCCGGCCGGCCAAAGCACGAAGTAATTTTGTTACCTTTTGCATTACGTATATCTTACAATATTGGCGGAATAGCACGCAAAGAAGTGTTTTAAGAATTGTGGTGATAACAGTAGGCAACAGATTGAAGGCCCCATTCACGAACACTTCCTTTAATTACAGTAAGCCGGCCATTGGTGCCTCAAGTACTGCCTGGATGTGTGCAGTTGTTGTTCACTGTAACGCCATACGAAGTGTGACCTCCCATTTTAACCATTATGATGATGGCATTCTACTTTTATGCTGCACGGTTAATAACAAATCCTTGAACAGCCTCCTTGGCATATACTGAGTCATGCTCCAGCACAAACTATGGGATACCGAAACACATAGCCCGAGACTCTTTTTTCCGGTCAGTGCCATTCTTTCTCCTTATGCTCACTCGACGCTATGGTATATCTTTGTGTCTCTTTAAAAGTGGGCTCAAGCTTGTATTTCGCGACCGTATTATATTCCATTTCCTTTTACCCGTCTAGAATTAGTCCAAATTTTTGATTATTGCCCTCATTGACATTTTTCTTTCTAGATCGTTCCCTGTAAATTATCGACCGCAGTGACGTCACTGCCTGAAGAGCAGTAAGTTCGTCAAAGCAAAGAAGAAGTATATTATGTTAATACTTTCTTCTGTCCATTCCGATCATTTGCACTTCGTTGTGAAATGACTTCTCGTAAACTTTCCGGAAGAGCTGTGCCATTCATACCATGGGTCACGCGTTTGTTCCGTTGTTCGAGTTGAGATTAAGTGTAGAACACGTAGGAGGTTGCCAAGTGAAGCTGAGCGCTCCAGTACGCGGTGGGAGGCTGCAACGGGCGACGGATGCGCCGACCGCCCTCACCCAGGCCAGTAAACCGCGTGGTATGCTCGTTCGGGCGATGAACTCGGCGTTGCTTAACTGCTGGCATGTTATGGAGCCGCTGCTCTGGACGTCGTTAAACCGATTGCCATGAAGCTCCTCTCTCCGAGTAATGGGACAGGCGGGGGCTGCGGCAGTGATAACGATTTCTGGTGCTTCGCTCACAGTCCGCGTTATCTGCTCGAACTGCCCATTTCTGCTCTACGTGTAAAACGAACGGCAACACTCACGCGCCTTAGCTTTAAAGGGGGACCTACCCATCCACAACCTCTTGTTGTTTTTACTGGCTTCGTTTACGCCACATCAGTCATTTTTGTGTGTTCTTCTTTGAAGTGGACACTGTTCAGAGAATTTTTCCACGCAGCAGTAACAGTTGCCATTCTTTTTACGTATCTGATATAGAAGTTTGGAAGTATGTGGCATTAATTAAATTTTGCACTGTTTCAGAATAAGTACCAGTCCAGATCATTTTTTCCAGGCGCGTTTGATAGAACAGTGCCTTTATCTTCAGTGGCTATTATTTGGTATCTCATATCGCCTGGAACAGTATCTTTGTGTGTGCGGACTTCATTAAATTTGGGAATCCCTCTTTTTCGTAAGAAAGCGAAACGATAAATATCTTTCTAATAAGACGGATTAGGAAAATGTGTTTTTACCTGAAAGATAACGAATTTACTTAAGTTTCCCATTAATGTTGTGTAGAAAAAGTGCACATTACCCCCACGACGTTGGGTTTCCACTCTTTGTTTTTCGTGAAAACGTGGAAATAATTGAAGTCTCTCTCACACACACACACACACACACACACACACACACAATAAATTCGTGTCATGTGCATTCTCTTTGATTTTCGCCAGTGTGGCAACCACTGACTTTAATGTGTTCCTTCAAGAAAAAAATCTAATGAAAGGCAGTTCTTGCCGGCCGCGGTGGTCTCGCGGTTAAGGCGCTCAGTCCGGAACCGCGCGACTGCTACGGTCGCAGGTTCGAATCCTGCCTCGGTCATGGATGTGTGTGCTGTCCTTAGGTTAGTTAGGTTTAAGTAGTTCTAAGTTCTAGGGGACTGATGACCACAGAAGTTAAGTCCCATAGTGCTCAGAGCCATTTTTTGAAAGGCAGTTCTTATTTCTCTGCAAATACAGATAAATGTTTTAATTCTTCATACAAGATCAGAACCTGCAATATTATTTTATTCGTAGGCATTGTTTTCTCAGCAGCCGTAGTATTTATTTCAGAGTAAAATTCATTCGTCAGTTGCACAGATATTTTTATTTCGCTTTACCGGTTTCAGCAGATTAATCTGTCATTTTCAGAACCGTACAAAATTCCCCAATATCTCACTTGTTTTTATGCCAACGAGCGTATACACTGTGTGTCTAGTCTGGTGTGTTTGGGGAAGGGATGAATAGGGGTGGGTGAAGAGCAGGCTCTACAAATAAGTAGATCGATACTGAAAATTCCATTGCACATGTAAATACAGATGCTATTGGTGCCGTTGAAACGCTACTCTGTTGCCCTTTTCCTCAATTCTGGAGGATTTGTCCGTTTTGCAGTGCCAACTTTATTTAATTAACTGGGAGCGGTACAGTCAATGTGATTCTTCAATTTCTCCAGGCGTATTTTATAACGAAATAAATCTCGGGTGAACAGCCTGGAATGAGTGTGCATAGGACACAATATTTCGGCAATCGACCACGTTTCCATCATCAGGTACTAAGTACATCAGCGCGCCTGATAATGGCAACGTGGTCGATTGCCGAAATATTGTGTCCTATGCACACTCATTCCAGGCTGTTCACCCGAGATTTATTTCGTCAGTACAGTCAATTGTTGTACTCTTCTGACAATGTGAATCTGATAAATAAACTGTAAAGTTGGCATGAGAAACGGTCGTATTCGAGATTGTATGACCGTACCTTTGCCAACATCTCTAATTTAATCTTTAGAGGAGGGGAGGGGTGAGGTTGGGGTGGGGGAAGATGTGATATCTCTTCGAACAAAGGGACATTCATCCATAATTTGGGAACATATGCGTACAATTTGCCGAAGAAGAAAGCTCGTTAAAGCATAAAAATAATTACAGTACCTTTCGTAGATCGAATGCCGAACTCGTAGATTATTTCATCTCACCGTTTTCATCATTCTGTTGAACTACATACGTAACAGATAAAGTTCTTGTAACCCAACCACGTTGGAAACATTGACATCCTGATGTCGTTCTACCTTACTCAAAGTTGCGGTTGCAATTATTTCTATGCTGTGTTATAGAAAATGGATTCTGGTAATTCTTTTAAAATTTAGCTTGTGTTTATGTGTTTACACGGGGAGTGGAGGTGCCTGTACGACTGGTGATGGTGTTTTTGATTATTTCTGACGCCTAGAGATGAAACCGGAAAGTATTTCTTGCCGGGAGTGAGTCATTCTCAAGGAGTGCGTGGAATATATCGAAATTCTGCCAACGGTCTGTTAGAGTGCCTCACGTATGGATTACATGTTTTTTGAAGTCATGTTCATCATATGCACCGCAGGCTGGTACCCATATTCGAAACTTCTGGGCACAGTATGACGTTGACGAATAAATTTCCTCTCCACACTCATACCTCCACAGTACACAGGAAATAAATGCTAATCAAACATTGCCCAGAGGGCTATGAAAACTGTGGCCATTCGCATGGGTAATCAAATTGCGCAGCAGCAACCAGGAAAACAAGCGAATCCGAGTAAAACAGCGTTCAAGTGCAAATGTTATGAATTTCTGTCCCCGGCAAATAACGTTTCGAGAGATTTCGGCTACTTTCCTATCCAGTTGCTTCACTTCATAAGTCTTGATACTTGCCGCTAACAAGAGATAAGCAATGACATTTGACGAAGAAGATAACTAATGAAGTCTAGAGATAGCGCACTGCTCCCGGCTCGATAGTCTGGAGCACCGTGCATGATCCATGTTATAATTTTAGAATGCTGTTCACCTTTTCTGTTCGAAACCTATGCCACGATGAGATTATTTGCACTGTAATGTAATCGATAAACTTGGATCTCTGTAATGTCGATCGTGCATTACTAGAAGCGGATTCTACGCAGACCCTTGAAAAGAACCTGCTTACAACTCGAACACTGGATAATTGTCTACCGGCGTCCATTCTACAGAAAGCGGCTCATTGCATTATTTAGTGTGTTCCGTGTCAAACAATGCAGCTTTAGCAGGCGTTGTTAAATGAACGGCAGTTCGGTCGTCAGTATCACAGTTTCTGAGGAGCATCACATCTAGCACGCCTTTAATAGTAATGATAATAATAATAAATAATTCACTGCTAAATAATAAACAGCGTCCGTCACGGAAACAGCATGTTTTTTTTGTATACTTCTGACGAGCGATTGGCCTCAGTGAGTGGAGGGTGGCCTCGATGTGTCCATTTGAATTGGAAGTTTAGTTGTCGTGATGTCTTTGGACGTGAAGCTCGTGCGTTCGCCCTACGGCGATTTTTCTTAAACAGTGAGTATGATGGAGACACAACGTGACTTTGCACCCGTTTTAATATTCCCGTCCGCCAATCTTTTCCAGATGGGTTGGAAAGATCAACACAACTGGCTCCGTAATGAAGAAGCCACGTGGCCCTGTCAACACACCACATACTCCCAAACACGTGGAGCGATAGATACAGAGCTATAAGCGTCGGATCACTCACGTGCTGGGAGCGCTGCATTACGATGCTCCGAGCCTCCTCCTTTCCAGAACTGCGACGTCGCAGTCGGACAGTGAGGATAGCACGGTTTTAACAGAACGGTGCAGTTGCATTCACAGTTCGTAATTCAGTGGCTGTGTTACGGAATCAGTTTCCCGCCATATAACCTCTAGATGCGGCAGTCTTCACTGGCTGGCTCGCTTCCTTGATCTTAGCTTACGGGACTTAAGTTTTGTGGTGATATGTTAGTCGCGAGTGACTGTTAGTTATCCACACTCCATTGAAGATAACAGTCGAGAAGGAAATCGTTTGTATTCCACGCCAGATGTCGAGTTTTCAGGACCAGCTAGAATCATGCATAAACGTAAATGGCCAATATCTGAGCGACGTGAAGTTCAAAGCACAGGTCAACCATTGAAATTCTGAACATAATCGTTGTATTGTCATCAGTAGAAATATTTTAAATACATCTAATTTGAAAACAATGCAGCCGGCCGCGGTGGTCTCGCGGTTCTGGCGCTGCAGTCCGGAACCGCGGGACTGCTACGGTCGCAGGTTCGAATCCTGCCTCGGGCGTGGGTGTGTGTGATGTCCTTAGGTTAGTTAGGTTTAAGTAGTTCTAAGTTCTAGGGGACTTATGACCTAAGATGTTGAGTCCCATAGTGCTCAGAGCCATTTGAACCATTTTGAAAACAATGCGATTCTAGTGACGGACATTGTAGAAGAAATCTGAAATATTTCGTGTCGTTTCTTCGCGAATCCACTCTGTAAATGTTACTTTGTGTGGCTTCGATACAAACACTTCGTGGAATTAAAAAGGTCGTTTTTAAAATACAGACAGACTACATCGAAAATGTAACAGCGTTCTTCCGTTTTCGCCCAAATTTCATGAACGTACAAGAGTCCGATCCTGGCTGAAACCATTTTCGATTTATTTCTATGGCACCGCCTTATGTTTCCGAACCTGACCAACTCTTTCTTTATAAAACTTGCTTTGCAGTGCTGGAATTTGGTAGAGACATAGGGAGATAATCTCGTACAGTGTGCCCAGTTTAGGAAATTTGAATCTCGCATTAAAATTTAAGTTGTGGAGAGAATAGGTGTGGGTTGTCTGTAGTATCGGGACACATTATAAGGACAGCAGTGTTTTAAAGGCGAAGGACCGCTGGCCTGGCAGGAGATGCTGGCGCCAGCTGAGGGCTTATCTGGCGCCGCGTCCGAGCACTTGACCTCTCTCACAGCGGGCCAGTTGGTGGCTGGCGAACGGTAGCCGCTGGCCTGAGCGGGGCCAGGATGTGGCAGTGCTGGCGCCACCCCTACAAAAGACCCGGGACGTTTAAACGCTGGGTGTTGTTTCACCATGATACTTTATGTTCTGGGTGAAAGACACCGATCCCAATACGAAAACTTACGCTGTACCTGTCAAAAATAGTTGTTCGGTCATAATCTAAACGGTTCGATAAAACTGTGACCAAATATTGTACTTAAATCTGACAGTACAGTACCAATAAACATAAAAAAAAATGGCTCTGAGCACTATGGGACTCAAATGCTGAGGTCATTAGTCCCCTAGAACTTAGAACTAGTTAAACCTAACTAACCTACGGACATCACAAACATCCATTCCCGAGGCAGGATTCGAACCTGCGACCGTAGCGGTCTTGCGGTTCCAGACTGCAGCGCCTTTAACCGCACGGCCACTTCGGCCGGCAATAAACATCCAGTTACAGTCATTTCTTACTACAAGCAGATGCAGAGATCGTTAATGAAGGTGAAATTAGCTATACGGCTTGGACGTATTTATTCTCCTGTCTGCGTTTAATCAGCTTTATTAATTTGAAATTAAAGTTTTTTTCTGAAGTGGTCAGTACGACGTGGACGATAGTTGTGGGCCTACTAGGTCCGCCCAAGCACCCTTACACACACACACACACACACACACACACACACACACACACACACACACACACACACACACAGGCGCGCCTAGCAATTGGCTGTGTGAGAGCAACAAGAAAGGGAAAAAATCATGAAGTGGGTTTGTAACTATCTCTGGTTGTCAGACAAAAAAACAGAACAGTGTCCACATTTCTATTTCTATTTACTCATACTGTAACAATGCACTAACAAATTTGAAATCATACATGTTGCTTTTTTAGTTGGCTTACTACTAATCAGTTAATCTTATTTCTTTTGGATACAAAGAATGCCTCTCCGTAGTCATGGAACGGCTCTTGTTACTGCTGTTACTGTATTTGTTACCAGAAATGTTCTGCTGCTTGATCATTTTGTGTCATACGAGAACTGAGCATGATTGATGCAGAAAGCTGAAGCAAAGAGTAATAGCTGTGACTGTTACCAGGGATCCCTCTGCCGCAGCAAGAAGTGAGCTTTTTGGCTCACACTCTTGCCCAACAGTAACGCGGTTTTCGGAGTATCCCTCGCGACAAGAAGAGGGCACTCACCGTTTCTGTTCTGGCATGATGAAACTAGGCGTCAAAGCTGCACTCAAATATTGTACGTAAATTTGAAAGTACAGTGATTTTAGTCCAAGCCCCTTGAACAAAGTTTGTCAATGTTTCTCTAAATAGCTCGGGGAGGGCGGGGGGGGGGTGACGAGATAGATCCTTTATAGAGACACATGTGAGTTTCTTCGATGTTTTCCAAATACAACTCCTTGTCTGATATTTCGCGACAATGGTGGCGACAGTACGTTTTAACTTCTAACACTGTAGACAATATTTCTTGACAATGCAAAGTCTTGAATAACATCGAGACAAAACTACGTAACAGAGATAAAGGAGTGTACAAGCCGTACTTTTGCACCACGAGAAATACTGCATTACGGCGCATACTTCCGCAAATGGCTCGTTATAGTACCTTTCTACAGACTGTAACAGTTGCTACCAGAAAGTTAAAATTTTATTCCAGCATCTGGCGCGACGTACTATAGAAATTTCTGTAGGGAATTCTTTCTTCCTGTTAGCTGCAGTACAGTCGGTTAACACTTTTACATGCACAGTGAAAAACAAAGGGAGGGCAGATGGAAGAAGCGAGGTTACAGTAACTGTCTCCAGGCGCTTGCTGGAATTAGTTCCAGTCCGATCCTGTGTCTTGTAAAGCGGTACATAGTGCAGATAAGTAAGGCACAGACCGGTTGAATGGCTCTGAGCACTATGGGACTCAACATCTTAGGTCATAAGTCCCCTAGAACTTAGAACTACTTAAACCTAACTAACCTAAGGACATCACACACACCCATGCCCGAGGCAGGATTCGAACCTGCGACCGTAGCAGTCCCGCGGTTCCGGACTGCAGCGCCAGAACCGCGAGACCACCGCGGCCGGCAGACCGGTTGACATCGACGATTGTAGAAAAATAACGCTGTCAATGTTACAGGAACGTTAGTAGCTTTTCAGAGACTGCATGGCGCCTAGTGTATTACGTAATGCCGAGGCCGAGAGGTAAACGCTCAGGAACTAGAAATACCGGTCTCCAAAACAGTGCTATATGGGAAAATTGGTTTATCAAGTTTCGTTGTAGCTAAGAAACTGTCCGTGTCGTTACGAGTACGTATGTTGGATTTACCCCGTTTGGAAGATGCTGTTGTCCTGGGGGGTCGGTATCCTGATTAGTGCATACTATCTCTGCTCATTTGCGCACTTTATTGCTAGTTTTTGCTGTCGTGTTATCATCTCTTGCTTGCCACAAGCGAAGATCTTGGAAACTGGATCACGTTAGGAAATGTTTTAGAGTTTCGGGTAGAGACACTGCGTTTCGTTTCAGTGTTGGAACTATTGCATCAGCGTTTGGGAAGGCTTTTGCAGTTAGAAATTACTCAGACGCGACACTGTAGCCTTGAGAATGGGTGGCAGTAATAACAACTTAAGAGCATTGACATAACAATGCGCTACGTGGGCTACGTCTCGTACCCTGTGAGAAGGGGGTGGGTGGGGGGGGGTGGGGGTACAGCAATAAACAGTATGCATGTATGTACGTAAAGAAACCCATTCTTCCTTTCTTGTTTTATTTGACTACCTGCTGCGCAACGTAGTGACCAACGCTTTAACACGGGACTCTTCCTTTAGGCGTTCTGTAGACACCTGTACTCGAGATGCGACACGTAGCTGTTTCTCCAGTAACCTTGTACTCGATAACCGGACGTCTCTCAAGAGGACACCGCTCCAGGACTCAGCTCCCTCCACGCTTATAAAATCGCGGTGGGAAACCAGGTTTGTTTCCGGATAGAGAAATGGGTCGCTGTCGAACATACTAAGTGATCCCATGTTTCGTTTTATAAGGGGGCAGTCAAATGAAAACAAGACAGATGGAAAACGTAAATAACTGTTTATTATTTCAAAAGTAACCGCCATATCTGTTAATACATTTATCTCACTGTGAGATAAGACAGTCGGTGTCTTCAAGGAAAAATATTTGCAGTTGTCTACGGATCCACGATCGGGCCCGTGTGTGCACCTTTTCGTCGGAAGCAACCGATGGCCAGGAATATCTTTCTTCAGGGCTCCAGAAATATGGAAATCGCATGGGGAGAGATAGGGACTGTATGGAGGACATCTAAGAACTTCCCAGTGAAACTTCTGCAGCATACACGAAACAACCTTGGCAGCATGTTGGCATGTCCACATGTCGCCAAGGCTGTTTGAGTTCGCTGCAGAAGTTTCACTGGAAAGCAGCCTACAATGACGAGTGGCATGTTATTTTAGATGTTGGAGCGGTAAATAAGACTAAACCGTGATTTTTTAAGCATTGATGCATCCACTTCTGGCTTGCTTCTTGGACCATTATCTGGCTGCATAATCTAATTGTGTTTTGCTTCAAATTATGCTTATGTTTCCTCATATTTCTACACGTCACCCACTTTAACAGAACGAATGTCATCGCACAGTTGTATACATGACAGCAGCAACATCATATCACCGTTAACACATTGCTCCTGTAGCCGCTATTCCGAGTTTGGCTGAGTCCCTCTGAACATTCCGTAAATATTATTGTACTCTACTGCATCCACTCTGAAATAATTAAGATTACTATAAGATTAGTTTTTAAACATGGGGATTGTACGAATAGAAATGACTTGGGTTGTGTTACACAAGCCAAGGTCATAATCTACATAATACGAGAGGGCCAGTAGTTGATGAAGAAGGCTATTGTATTGCAAGAAAACGGTATTTAAAACGTAAACACTGAGGTGGAGAGTGCGGACTGCTTTTAGTATTTCGGGTAACTATCTGTTTCATACAGATGTCTGGGCGGGCAAATAGCTGACAGCGATCGCAATGTTGTGATCTTCGACGACTCATTTCGAATTCAGCAGGTGTGTTTTTTTTTCTGCGTGCGAGCAGCTTCTCCTCCAAGGGCCCACGCAAAAACCAACGTCATGGATTCCGGTCAGGGTTAACAGGTTGCGCACCTGGAGGCGCCTACTTTGCAATGCCTCCGAATGTTTGGCGCGCAGCTGTCGCGATTGTGCCTGCCGACTTTTGTTTATTTCCAATCACGACATTCTGCCGTAAGAATTGCTTTACATTTTAAGTAGTTTTTATTCGATGCTACACCTCTCTCTGTGTCGAATGAACGCAACGTATCACAAAGCTGCTGGCAACTCCGTTGACATCACTTGACGAGTGATCGCAACAGTTCTGTTTGATGTTCTCTGGTAGTGCACAGTGAAACCAAAAAGGTTTCGCGATGGTCGGCGATAATGTTTCACGCTCTGAAAAACTATCCTGTTCTTGACAACTTTTCCCACGTGGCTTTTCTTCGAAAGGGTGTATTAGTGATATAAAGGCTAGCAAGCGTTTATCTTATGCTTGTGTTTTTATGGGACATTAGTGAAGATCTGATGAGGGAGTGTTTCGAGAATATTAGTTGATACGGACTTTATTTGCCTTGCTTTTCTAAGTAAGTGTGCTCACACTGCGCCTAACACATTTTGGATATGCTATCCATGAAAGGAACTACTGAGACCAGAGAAAATGAGACTACAAAGAAACATTACTGCAGAGGGCAGAAAATGTTAGCTGTCGCCATAACGGATAAATGTTTCATGACTCAAACCTTCCGTGGAGCAGTACTGTTTCTACGGTAACCCCTTGGTAGCTGTGTGTTTATAAAAGAAGTTATACTAAATAGTTGATGCCCAGTTGTACGGCCGGCCGAGGTGGCCGAGCGGTTCTAGGCGCTACTGTCTGGAACCGCGCGACCGCTACG
Organism: Schistocerca nitens; assembly: GCF_023898315.1. Taxonomy (NCBI): domain Eukaryota; kingdom Metazoa; phylum Arthropoda; class Insecta; order Orthoptera; family Acrididae; genus Schistocerca; species Schistocerca nitens. Next base: position 392,685,798 of record NC_064618.1, read on the forward strand.
GTCGCAGGTTCGAATCCTACCTCGGGCATGGATGTGTGTGATGTCCTTAGGTTAGTTAGGTTTAAGTAGTTCTACGTTCTAGGGGACTGATGACCTCAGACGTTAAGTCCCATAGTGCTGAGAGCCATTTGAACCCAGTTGTACCTAAACATGCGCGTGACGGGTATCGCGGAGTAGTCAAAACATGAAGAACGTATAAGGAATGAACTAAAACGTTAGCTGAGGGAGCCCCTGGTGATCCCAGTGCCGCATAAACACTCGTTTGCTTTTTTATATTCAAGTTCACTGCTACAATTTTTCAGGATTGCCACTTTTCTGTTATTTTGATATGCTGAATTAAGGGACTTAACCTCGGCCGTAACATCGTTCAGCACGCATCTGTGCATCAGTTCTGCAACGAGGTGGAAGAAGATACCTTAACCACGTGAGCGTTTGCCCCTTCACACGTAGACATTACCACCGTGTCGTATAACGAACATGTCAATAACCTCTGTAGACCAGGTCTTTTTAATATCTGACGAAAATGACCATTCGGCGCCATTTTGTTAGTTGTGTGTCCAGATAACCTTGTGAAACAAGCGGGCTAAAGTTGAGTGATTGCACGAAGAACCGTTCCCGAAATGTTTTCTTACTTGCTTGGTGGTCGGACTGCCTTTGTACCAGCATTGACAGGAAGACGAGAAGCAGGAAGAGACTGGCAGGTGGTGCATTGCATACACAGCGTTTGTGTATGATGCAAGATTTAATAGCTGTAAATGCTCGCTAACTGCGCCTGTATCACAGATGCAGCGCCACGACTAACAGCTGGTTCCTGAAGAGGCGAGCGAACCAGCGCGTGGTTTTACCAGTTATTTACTAGGTATGCAGCGTAAACGGACACACGGAGTACTGCTCTTCTTCATCTGAGCTGATGATAGCAACTGCGAAATTTGAGTCTCTAGTTTATTCGTTTGTTAACTATTGACGTCCAGAGCGTAATGCCATGCGAGGTATTCTGCTGGATCCGAAGAACTCGATACCGATATTCCCTTCTAGAAGGCGGGTGAAGAGTAGAACTGGCATAAAGCATTGAATTTTTTTTCAAATGGTATGCTGGTAGCTGAAGCACTGACATCATCTGTCTGAGTTTTTTTCCCAACCAAGCTGTGAGAGAAACTAAACTCGACATTGCTTTTTCGTTGTACTGAATAAATATGTCAAGTTGTTTCGCCGCACTGTATTTCTCAGCCACTAGTAAAAAAGTAAATACTTATCACTTCGTTGACTCCTGTTAGCGTCGTTCCGGAGAACGGGAACCGAAATCAGTGAAGACGTGGGTTGATGTTTTGTGGGTAGGTCATGCTTGAAATAAAATTATGCATCAGATTACACTAATTTTTTATTTACAGTTCTTCATTTCAACAACCGAACAACAGTCAATATGCCTAGATTACTTTTCCATTAAGGAAACATCTTAAAGATGACTGTTTACAACCCTGGAGAACATATGAATACCAAAATCGAAGACAAAGAAAGTGTCAAAACTCTTCCGTCTCTCCAAAGAACTCTGACATCAGACGCCCCAACATGCCCCGAGGCCATTGATAATCGATCGACAGCAAGCCATTCAGTTAGATCACAAAAAGTGCATTGCCGCTTATTATTTACGAAAGAAAAAGTTTGATTTTCATAAAAAACGTCTTGAGACTTTTGAGACGACGATTGCAAGACCATAGTATGGACTACGCCGTAAAATGCCATGATTTAAATGCAGTAATTTCGAGTAGCGCGTATCCACACTTAAAAATCTTACTTCAAGAGCATGTGTTCTACATTATCAGGTCTGAAGCTTGTTTGAAAGGTGTTACTGTATATTGTAGCACGCTGACACGATGCAGCGCTAAACGTCCCGAAATAAATCATTGTGGGGATTTCGCGCTTCTTCATCTGTACTCTGCGAAGCGTTTTGAAGCACACGGTAGAGGTTACTTCCCATTGTACTTTTTGGGTTGAAATGTTTTCATTGGTAGGCGAACGCAGATAAAGAACAACATTATTACATACAGTTGTTGTCACAACACAGAATAAACATTATGTAATAACTCAGTCGGTGGTTATTGCCGGAGAGAAGTTTAAGATTGTAGTCGTAAACACAACTGCATGCGAAACTCCACGGCCCTGCAGGTACCAGATTGTGTGTGTGTGTGTGTGTGTGTGTGTGTGTGTGTGTGTGTGTGTGTGTTTGTCGGGGAGGGGCTGTTCACGGCAGAATGTGATATGCACAAGTGACATGGCATTTTCAGTTTTAATTGTTAGTAATAATCGGTATACGTGTTGCATATACATACTATCTGATCAAAAGCATCCTGACAACCACCAGTGGGCGTTAATACGAGTTGCATCCACCCTCTGCCTGCTTGAACTCTGCTACGGGTTTATTCAGCGGAGGAAAGACAGCCCATTCTTCCACAAGAGTCTAAACCAGAGAAGGTACTGGTGTTAGACGATGCGGTCTGGAGCGGATTCAACGTCGAAACTCATTCCAAAGGCGTTCCACTGGGTCCAGGTCGAAACCGTGCGGGTCAGTCCGTTTCAGGAATGTCATTGTCCACTAACCATTGCCGTACAGCGGCTGTTTATGTCCGTGCGTTGTTGTGCTGATGCAAACAGTCGTCTCCGGGCCGTTTCTCTTCTGTACGCAGTATGCAATACTGTAAAATTTCATGGTCTTCCGTATTTCGCGTTTTCTTAAGCACCGTAAGAGGACCATACCTCAACCACGGAACACACTCCTGTACCGTAATGCCAGCTGCACCGTACTTCACGTCAGGCACTACACATGATGGTAAGCAACGTCCTCCAGGCATTCGCCAAACCCAGACCCTTCCTTCGGATTGTATGGTTTACGAGGAGCTGCTCTACCACTGAACACCGTTCTTTTTAACTCCTTACGCACAGTCATCGTGCTAGACTTCTGGTAGCACTTTGGAACTCACGAGTGATGCCTTCCTCTGATTTAGTGCCATTCATTTTTTACCACCACTCTCCGCAAAGCTTGGCGGCCTCTGGCAGTCAGGTTTGCCTGGTCTTGGATTAGTTGTGGCTGTTCGTTAGCGTTTCCACCTCACAGTCACATCACCAGCAGCCGATTTGGGCTGATTTACAATGGTCGACACGTCCCTGATGTTTTTTTTTACTCAGGTGACATACAATTACTTGTCCATGTTCAAAATCACGGAGTCCTCGTGACCGACACATTTTGCTGTCATTGATTAATCTGCGACGGCACAGTAGTAGCCGCTTCGTTTTATACTCTCGTGACACCTACTCGTCAGTTCAGCATTACGTGGGGGTGTCCGGATAATTTTGATCAGGTAGCGTATGTTTTTCGCATAGGCGTATAAGACAGTGCAGACTAATAGTTTTGTGTGTTTGTACAGGTATGTTATGCATTTGACAGACAACTGCAAAAGCTGGCCAATCTGTAGTTCCGCAATTACATGACTGTGAAGTGATTGTTGCATACGAGATCTGAAATGTCTTATACGACCTCATTCAATGGATTGTGTAGATACACGACATGAACGGGCTTTGTAAGATTGCCAGTAACAGCACAATCACCTTCAGTTCTGCATAAATTCTGCTTCTTCTTAATTTTTGTATAGGACTCTGTGAAGATATTTTCGAAGCGAAACTTAATACCAGTACGGTTTTACTGAAGTGTGACATTCGGTTGGCCATAGCTTCACCGTTGAAGTTTATTGGGAAGGATGGTCTGTGTAACTGTCAAGACTCAACGATGTTTACGCAACGGCAGGGATAACGGTCCGCCATTAGCACGCTTCGCCGAGCTACGTGCGCTTGTGGCCACCCGATGGCTTTGAGTTTTCTTAGCGCAGCGACAATTCTCCTACGTGTATCATATCGATTACATAAAGAAAAATGTTTTTATTTTAGTTTAGCTTAATTTGTGTGCTATGTTTTGAAAATAAATCGCGAAAAGAGAAACACGAGAAACTGAACCATCGGTCACGTACAGTAATTTTTGTGGTCGACGGCAACCCAATCGCTTAGTTCGGGTAATGTATTTTGTAGTCGACTGAAACACTGTCACATAGTTCGGATAATGTTGGCAGTGATATGCAACTGATTTGGCTTCGGGCCCGCACGCTCTGCTCTCCATTTTTTTAATATTACACTACTCTGGATTTTGTATCAAGAAAAGCCCACTAAGTGGAGACCAGGCAGTCAGTATTATTACGCAGTATTTCCGGATGCGAAATAGTACTGAACGTATGGGTGTGAGAGTGAAGGGTTGCGCAACTATTGAGCACACCAAAAACTTTTGCACTTATTGCACTGGCTGGGAATATTGAGCCGTCTGTGGGTAGTACTGACAATATTCTTGTCAGTCTCTTGTGTGTTACAGTCTGTGCATATCTTTGTGTCCGTTCTTGTTGTTGTTGCTGTGTTGAAAGTGTGTTCTTATTAGAGTGCATCGAAATGTAGATATCCCATCCCACCCTACCCCATCCCAACTCCGCCCCCCAACAACGGGAACATTGTGGAGAGGAAGAATTCTAAATGTAACGCCCACAACAAGTCGCTGTGGCTTTAGAGAACATTGTCATATTCTAACGTGTGTCATCATAATTCATAGGATAGTGTTTGGCGTTGAATGAGCTAACGCATGTTAACAGAACTTCACATTTTGATTGCCGAATTCAGTCCTTTGTTGTAAATTGGAGCTATACACAGTGGTGTTTGGTTTAGGGTCAGCACAACTTTCGACTGCGTTACTGGTGAAGTGAGTAATGGATCGATTGATAATGCCGGATCATTCTGAAATCTTCGCGGGGCTCCGCCTCTTTGGCGCTTACGGTAAGCGAAGGGCAGTCACATTGATAATTGGCACTACGCATTTCCCTCCGTCAGGGCTCACAACGCCCGGTCTTAGTAACGAAGAAATAGCGTAATAACTTGTTCAGACCGCTCATAAACTTCGAAATTTCTGTGTGGATTATTTGGTAAGCTTGAATCTCTTCTGAAGTTTCAGTACTCGTTTAAAGTTCTTGATGCGTGTTGTGTCCCGAAGTACAGTAGGAACGAAATGAAAACATTTCTGCCGGACGACTGTGTGCGATATGATTCAGTTTATTCCGTTGTCGATTTCTGTCTTCAGAATCATAACTTATCAACAGGTCCCAGCATAAATAAAGCTCAATTCACACAATTCACAACTATGTTAAACTTGTTAGCAATGTTATAAGACAGCAGCCTTTTCGCGAAAATGTTGTCATTTCATAAATACAATTCCACTGTGGCGCACACTAGTCTAAAAATAAAATTGGAGTCATCAGTGTTTATTTCTGACGTCTGTCTCCGTAGCGTTACCGCTTACCACGCGGCGGCCCGGGTTCAATTCCCGGCAGGGGACTGGATGTTGTGTGTCCTTCATCATCATGTCCATCATCATTGACTCGCAAGTCGCCGATGTGACGACACCTAAAAAGGACTTGCAATACGGCGGCCGAACTGGCCCGAATGGGGCCTCCCGGCCAACAATACCATACGATCGTTTCATTTCATTTCTGACCGCACATGAAGCATCTTGAACTCAGTTACTTAAAAAGAAGTTCTGAAATACCAGTTTCCTGTTACTAGAAAAGTAACAACGATTTTAATTGTTTCGGCCGTCTCTTTCAGTGTACGTTCTCGTTTTATGCTCCGAAGTTTAGTGACCTAGATACTGGGGAAGGCAGAATTCCGCGTTCTGGTCGTAATGGGGCAGTTGGGACAGACAGAAAAACCGACCGACCACCACGTCATCCCCTGTCTGTTACAAAACAGCATATAATGCCCAGAAATGGCGATCTCATTATCCAGAAGATGTAATATTTTAGACGATACACACACGCGCGCGCGTAATGTAGCATCGAATGTCACGTGTGGGTGAGTTCAAACTTTGTTGTGGTCCGTACATACATGTAAAATTTTTAACAACAGCAGGTGATCATAAATGTAACGAAGTCATCCAGTGCGTAGGTATGAAATCATGGTGGCTGAAATATGAAAGTTAATCAAATGATCGATCTATTTAATGGCTGGTTTAGTTAATTTTCGAGCGAGGACAATATTGATGGTTGGTATGTAGGCTAACAAGCTGTGTGTGTACTTACAACGTTTAAGCTATAGTTTCGTTCAATCGAAATTCGATGACCAGGGCACGCGAAAAGCTCTGTAAAGAAAATTAGAGGACGTTTACCGATTTACGGAACGAATTGATGCAGTGCTCAAGATACTGGATTGAGATTTGTGTTTCCCTTGGTTCTGGTAGACCACCGGGCCGCGATTGTTTTGTCTGGCCCCTGGAACAAATTCTGGGGAGAGCGAGCGGACCGCTGCAGAATTTTGCAACGGAAGTTTTTCTGACGGCTATTGTAAAACGTCGCAAGTAAAGAAACAATGTTCATGTCACGCAAATAAGTGTGAACATCTGAAGAAGGGTGAACATAAAATGAATGTTCTCTCAGTAACGCGTTTTGAGGCGTATTTTGCCATTCATATCGGTGCAGTGTCCCACAAACATTAACGTCACGGACGCTATAGTTTTCACTACGTGCTCTTGGAGCGCCGTTGTCACGTCACGTGACATGGTGGCCCGTGAGCAAGTACGTGAATCAGGCCCGCGGGTCACCTGAGGTTGCCCATGCCTATCGTAGACCATGTTTAGGCTGTTGTTGGAATCATTCTTGTCTATTATTTTCCACACCACCCAATAATCCTGTACTATACACGCGAATCTCGGTGGGAGGTTGGACATTTGCTTTTCATCCTCTTAGGTCAGAACTCTTTTTTTCGCATCAATTCTGACGTAATTTATCTCATTTGGTACATAACAAAACCAAAGATTTCTCTAGCTTCACTATGTGGCTCCAAGATGTGCCAGAGAGTTGACAGTTATCTGCACGTATCTTCAATAGAAAAAGCATCCAAAAGGCAAGGAGGAAACGAAATGAAACTTCACAGGTTGAGAGGGCATATGATGTTTCAGTTATGAGCCCACCTGTCAGTATGATGGTGCAGCCTCTCCGGCCTGGATGCCTGCGTTGATTCAGTTGGGGGGAAAGGGCGAGGCGGTCATAAGGCCGTTGTAACCTCTCCCGAGACAGGCCCACAACTGTCGTAACTGGTCCTTGATAGCCTGGTTATTGACACCCGACTTTGCTCTATCGGGGAGAGATCTGGAGATCGTCTAGGGCACAGAACTACGTCAACATCATGCCATTTTGTTGAAAAATGGCACAACTGCAGAGTCACGTGAGGACGCAGGATGTCCCAATGTGTACCGCCTGCCGTCAGTGTTCCCTAGTCGCTACCAGCTGTAACACGAAGCAATACCCGATGGTTCCCCGCAACATGACGCCAGCGGTAACACTGCTGTACCTCTTCAAAACATTGGAAGAATGGGACGTCTCGCCAGGTTGCCCCTGTACCTGCCAGCGGTGGTAATACGGGGTGGTGCAGAACCGCGATTCGTCGTCGAACGCTGTGCGACGCCATTTCCAGGCAATGCTTCCTGGTCACGTAATCGCTCCAAACGAGGACTTTTTGTTGTGGAGTTAACAGCAGCCTAAGCAAGGGACGGCTGTTCCCTAGTCCAGCTGCTAACCATTGATACGAGATGACAGAGTGTTGCAGGGATTCTGTTACTTGTTCTCGGATGGCAGGCACAGAAGTGAAGGGGTCATGTGCTTAATACGTTGATCGTTCTCTTTGCTGGTCGGATGTGGTCGACCGAAAGCTTGACGACTAATACGTGTTTCCTCGCGTTCCCATGCAGGCCAGTACCGGGCTTGCGGGCCACTGTTACACCCGAATGCCTCACAATACTGGATGTTGTACGATTCGACAAGCCGGCTGAAAGGAGGCTCACAATGACGTCCTCCTTCAGACTCGTTTCAGGAGCTGATAACACTGTTTCACAGGAGTACGAAGCATCTCCGTGTTCCTCACAGTGCTCATTCAATATCTGACGCTGTTCACTCTCCTTACATACCCTACCATTCCTGATAACATTACTACGCACTACTGCGCTCTGGTGGTCGTTCTGCCTGTCACAAAGAACTGCAATCCCGGTAATTTACCAAAAATGGTTCTGAGCACTATGGGACTTAACTGCTGTGGTCATCAGTCCCCTAGAACTTAGAACTACTTAAACCTAACTAACCTAAGGACATCACACACATCCATGCCCGAGGTAGGATTCGAACGTGCGACCGTAGCGGTCACGCGGTTCGAGACTGTAGCGCCTAAAACCGCACGGCCACTCCGGCCGGCCGGTAATTTACACACCCGCCGATGGAATGTACGTGCACGAAGTCATATTGACATCCGACCGTGTCTTCTGGTTGTGTTTGTTTGTTTGTTTGTTGTTGTTGTTGTCGTCGTCGTCGTCGTCGTCGTCGTCGTCGTCAGGCAGTATGTTAACTGGACAGATTTTCTTTATACACACATAAACACCTCTGCTTCATAGAGTAAGAATGTCGTTCCACGTGTCCACCCGTTCACTGTAAACAGCCGCGGCGTGTGCATTCAGACGGTTGAAACCTGATGCCGATACGCGGCGACGAGCCGACGGACGACTCACCGCCAGCTGTGAGGCCAGCAGAGTTGTGGGAGCGGCACGATTGTGGACCGGTGACACAGGTGTGTGGGCGTCCCGCGTGGGCGCGTCGGTTCGCGGCACAATGGGCAGCGAACGAATGACCTGCCCCACGGCGCGGCGCCGCCCTGCCCAGGCGGGACGCTATCGATCGGAGGCTGCGGGCGCAGCGCCGCCGTCGCGACGCCTGCCGCCGCTTGCTGTGCCGACTCTGCCCCTCCCCCCGCCTGTGCCCGTCGTTCCCCAAACGACGATACTTTCGTTCGTTAATCGAGAGGCGTATAGGAACACTTCATTCGGTTCCCGTCAAGCTGTCGGAGGAATGGCGCTCAGGTTTTTGATAACTGGCGGCTGAAAAAGCGGTGACACGGTGTGATGCGAAAAAGTAGGGATAGTCGGGATTTGCCCTCAAGATTCTTAACAAGTAAATTCAGATGGTGATACGTGTTTCAAAAGGAATGACCTTATTACAAAACTCCATATTTATTAAACTTCCTGGCAGATTAAAACTGTGTGCCCGACCGAGACTCGGACTCGGCACCTTTGCCTTTCGCGGGCAAGCGCTCTACCGTCTGAGCTACCGAAGCACGACTCACGCCCAGTCCTCACAGCTTTACTTCTGCCAGTATCTCGTCTCCTACCTTCCAAACTTTACCGGGTGTGAGTCGTGCTTCGGTAGCTCAGACGGTAGAGCACTTGCCCGCGAAAGGCAAAGGTCCCGAGTTCGAGTCTCGGTCGGGCACACAGTTTTAATCTGCCAGGAAGTTTCATATCAGCGCACACTCCACTGCAGAGTGAATATCTCATTCTCCATATTTATTGATAGAAACATACTACAAACGTGGTATAAATCGCAAAACGCTCACAAAAAGTTTTAGCTATATTATTATAAATCTTCCAGGTGTCCACCACCAGCAGCACGAATGACGTCTAAATCAGAGCTAAATTTATCACAAACTTAACACAATGTATCTGATTTTACACAAGTTGTGGCGGCTGTTATTCTGTCCTTCGAATCTTCTAGAAGGGGAGATAACACTATCCTTCACATATCTCCACAAAAAATAATTGCACGGGGTCACGTCTGGCGATCTCGGAGGCAAAGAAGTCGCTGCAGCGTCTCGGTATCCCCTGCGCCCTATCCCGCGTTGTGGTAGAGTGCCATTGAGAGACTGATGTATGTTGTTGTTGTCAGTGTGCTGGAGCTCCATCCTATTGGAAAATGAAGTCATGGGAGTTGTCCTGAAGTTATGGAAAAAGCCAGTTTTGCAGCTCACCCCAGTCACTTTGTTTTCCTCAAAAAACAAGGAACCATACACCTTTTTTAATGAAAAATAGCATAAAAACGTTCAATTTTCTTGAGTCCATTACGTGCTCAATAATACCGTGAGGGTTCTGGAGTCTCCGTATGCGAACGTTACTGCTAACGTGAAATGTTGCTTCATCACTGAAAATAAACTGTGGTTTGTTGTTGTTGTGGTCTTCAGTCCTGAGACTGGTTTGATGCAGCTCTCCATGCTACTCTATCCTGTGCAAGCTTCTTCATCTCCCAGTACCTACTGCAACCTACATCCTTCTGAATCTGCTTAGTGTATTCATCTCTTGGTCTCCCTCTACGATTTTTACCCTCCACGCTGCCCTCCAATGCTAAATTTATGATCCCTTGATGCCTCAAAACATGTCCTACCAACCGATCCCTTCTTCTAGTCAAGTTGTGCCACAAACTTCTCTTCTCCCCAATCCTATTCAATACCTCTTCATTAGTTACGTGATCCACCCACCTTATCTTCAGCATTCTTCTGTAGCACCACATTTCAAAAGCTTCTATTCTCTTCTTGTCCAAACTTGTTATCGTCCATGTTTCACTTCCATACATGGCTACACTCCATACAAATACTTTTAGAAACGACTTCCTGACACTTAAATCTATACACGATGTTAACAAATTTCTCTTCTTCAGAAACGCTTTCCTTGCCATTGCCAGTCTACATTTTATATCCTCTCTACTTCGACCATCATCAGTTATTTTGCTCCCTAAATAGCAAAACTCCTTTACTACTTTAAGTGTCTCATTTCCTAATCTAATTCCCTCAGCATCACCCGACTTAATTCGACCACATTCCATTATCCTTGTTTTGCTTTTGTTGATGTTCATCTTATATCCTCCTATCAAGACACTGTCCATTCCGTTCAACTGCTCTTCCAAGTCCTTTGCTGTCTCTGACAGAATTACAATGTCATCGGCGAACCTCAAAGTTTTTACTTCTTCTCCATGAATTTTAATACCTACTCCGAATTTTTCTTTTGTTTCCTTTACTGCTTGCTCAATATACAGATTGAATAACATCGGGGAGAGGCTACAACCCTGTCTCACTCCTTTCCCAACCACTGCTTCCCTTTCATGCCCCTCGACTCTTATAACTGCCATCTGGTTTCTGTACAAATTGTAAATAGCCTTTCGCTCCCTGTATTTTACCCCTGCCACCTTCAGAATTTGAAAGAGAGTATTCCAGTCAACATTGTCAAAAGCTTTCTCTAAGTCTACAAATGCTAGAAACGTAGGTTTGCCTTTTCTTAATCTTTCTTCCAAGATAAGTCGTAAGGTCAGTATTGCCTCACGTGTTCCAACATTTCTACGGAATCCAAACTGATCTTCCCCTAGGTCGGCTTCTACCAGTTTTTCCATTCGTCTGTAAAGAATTCGCGTTAGTGTTTTGCAGCTGTGGCTTATTAAACTGATAGTTCGGTAATTTTCACATCTGTCAACACCTGCTTTCTTTGGGATTGGAATTATTATATTCTTCTTGAAGTCTGAGGGTATTTCGCCTGTCTCATACATCGTGCTCACCAGATGGTAGAGTTTTGTCATGACTGGCTCTCCCGAGGCTATCAGTAGTTCTAATGGAATGTTGTCTACTCCGGGGGCCTTGTTTCGACTCAGGTCTTTCAGTGCTCTGTCAAACTCTTCACGCAGTATCGTATCTCCCATTTCATCTTCATCTACATCCTCTTCCATTTCCATAATATTGTCCTCAAGTACATCGCCCTTGTATAAGCCCTCTATATACTCCTTCCACCTTTCTGCCTTCCCTTCTTTGCTTAGAACTGGGTTGCCATCTGAGCTCTTGATATTCATACAAGTGGTTCTCTTCTCTCCAAAGGTCTCTTTAATTTTCCTGTAGGCAGTATCTATCTTACCCCTAGTGAGACAAGCCTCTACATCCTTACATTTGTCCTCTAGCCATCCCTGCTTAGCCATTTTGCACTTCCTGTCGATTTCATTTTTGAGACGTTTGTATTCCTTTTTGCCTGCTTCATTTACTGCATTTTTATATTTTCTCCTTTCATCAATTAAATTCAATATTTCTTCTGTTACCCAAGGATTTCTATTAGCCCTCGTCTTTTTACCTACTTGATCGTCTGCTGCCTTCAACACTTCATCCCTCAGAGCTACCCATTCTTCTTCTACTGTATTTCTTTCCCCCATTCCTGTCAGTTGTTCCCTTATGCTCTCCCTGAAACTCTCTACAACCTCTGGTTCTTTCAGTTTATCCAGGTCCCATCTCCTTAAATTCCCACGTTTTTGCAGTTTCTTCAGTTTCAATCTGCAGTTCATAACCAATAGATTGTGGTCAGAATCCACATCTGCCCCAGGAAATGTCTTACAATTTAAAACCTGGTTCCTAAATCTCTGTCTTACCATTATATAATCTATCTGAAACCTGTCAGTATCTCCAGGCTTCTTCCATGTATACAGCCTCCTTTCATGATTCTTGAACCATGTGTTAGCTATGATTAAGCTATGCTCTGTGCAAAATTCTACAAGGCGGCTTCCTCTTTCATTCCTTCCCCCCAATCCATATTCACCTACTATGTTTCCTTCTCTCCCTTTTCCTACTGATGAATTCCAGTCACCCATGACTATTAAATTTTCGTCTCCCTTCACTACCTGAATAATTTCTTTTATCTCGTCATACATTTCATCTATTTCTTCATCATCTGCAGAGCTAGTTGGCATATAAACTTGTACTACTGTAGTAGGCATGGGCTTTGTGTCTATCTTGGCCACAATAATGCGTTCACTATGCTGTTTGTAGTAGCTAACCCGCACTCCTATTTTTTATTCATTATTAAACCTACTCCTGCATTACCCCTATTTGATTTTGTATTTATAACCCTGTAATCACCTGACCAAAAGTCTTGTTCCTCCTGCCACCGAACTTCACTAATTCCCACTATATCTAACTTTAACCTATCCATTTCCCTTTTCAAATTTTCTAACCTACCTGCCCGATTAAGTGATCTGACATTCCACGCTCCGATCCGTAGAACGCCAGTTTTCTTTCTCCTGATAACGACGTCCTCATGAGTAGTCCCCGCCCGGAGATCCGAATGGGGGACTATTTTACCTCCGGAATATTTTACCCAAGAGGACGCCATCATCATTTAATCATACAGTAGAGCTGCATGTCCTCGGGAAAAATTACGGCTGTAGTTTCCCCTTGCTTTCAGCCGTTCGCAGTACCAGCACAGCAAGGCCGTTTTGGTTAATGTTACAAGGCCTGATCAGTCAATCATCCAGACTGTTGCCCCTGCAACTACTGAAAAGGCTGCTGCCCCTCTTCAGGAACCACATGTTTGTCTGGCCTCTCAACAGATACCCCTCCGTTGTGGTTGCACCTACGGTACGGCCATCTGTATCGCTGAGGCACGCAAGCCTCCCCACCAACGGCAAGGTCCATGGTTCATGGGGGGAGGTAAAAATGTAAAAAGATGTTCTTGCTGCTGCTGGTGGTGGTGGACACACAGACCATTTATAATAGCATACCTAAAAATTCAAGATTTTGTGAGTGTTTTGCGATTGATCCAATGTTTGTAGTATGTTTTTGTCAACAAGTATGGTATTTTGAAATCAGGGAATGCTTTCTGAAACACCCTGTATGTTGACACTGAGTTGGGCAGTTCAAAATAAGTCCTTACCAGCGTGCAGTGCTTTCAGTGTGTCACATTTATGGTGCCTGTGTTTCGGACATGCATCAGTCCGTGACTTTCTTTTATAGGTGATAATGAGGTATATGTGACAACAGAGTAAGATTTTGTGTGACGTCAGGCTGCCTCTGCCAGTTACGATTTGAGAGTATGCTCTATGAAAGCTTCAATACCTCTATGAAAGGTTGAATACTATTTTTATAACCGGTCTCTTAGTGTAATTTTTTCCATTCAACATTTTAATCATTACAGTATGAGAAATTGTACCAACTGTACTATTTTTAGATTCATATGGCTACTTATGATTATCCTATGGAATCCTAGTGAGAGTGATTGAAAGTGAAACAGATTTTATCAAAGATTTTGCATTTTAAATATAATTTCTAAATGTGAACCACATTCATCGCATAAACTTTTTACAATGGCAGTTAACTCGTATCATCGGAATACACAGTTATTACTAATCATGAACATTATGATCATAACAATTACACTTAATAAGACAAAGATACTAAGTGCTGCACACCTATGTATTGTACATACCATTTTTGTTTTGTTTAGCATTTATCCGCCCAACAGCGCCATCTCAAATAGAAGATGCTGAGTGTTTAACAGGCAAGGCGTATGGATTCCGCACATTGTTTCCATGATTGTGCGCTGTTCTTGTTACGTCAAAGCTGGTCACATTACATTCTAAGAATTTTAATACTTGATTATAACTCTGCATGTCGCATGTCATGTAAATGTGTTGAAACTTTACTCATTATATCCAAGACTTGTGATTAATAAACAAAATCACCTTCCTCCGTCTCCCAAGGCTTGGGTACTTTTTAATACGTAATTGAGATAACTCTTCGAATGCCCTTGTTGTATCTGAAAGACACATAAAGATCAGGTATGAAGAAAAGATGTGCTTTTTAATGTCACATTGATACGATTCAGATGGTGTAACGGTATGGCGGATGAGAATAGGAAACCAACTGCCTGCAATAATCCACACGGCCATGATCTCTCGTAGGTGATACACCAGTTTTAATTTCTCTGAAAGAAAGGAAGGTTAGAGTTGAACCTTTTGTTGACATTAAAATCAATTAGTAGTAACATAACTTCAGCTGGAGAATAATGCGAGAAAATGTAGACTGTAGCGTTGTTGAAGGAAAGAGTCCAGTGCTAACCTTAAGTGATTTTTATTGGCTTAGACGTTACTCTACAGTAATTCGCGCAGACACAATTTGTGCAGCAGACGGTTTAAACCTCAACAAAAAGGTGGTGATGGAAGCACTGGAAATCAGAAAGAAAAATACTAAGGAAAGTTTTGGGAGTAGTTAAAGAGCAAACGCAGCACGGAAGAAATCGTAGTAGAGTAGTTTCTACACACACTGAAAAAAATACTGTCGTGGTTAGGTAAAGAAGAATAGCTTTATGTGGTTACATCCAAGTCTCACAAAAAGACTGTTCACTTACTTCGGTAAATTAACTGTCCACTGGCTGCGCATTGCAATGTTCCGAGAAGCTGACTGGAAATGATGGGGCAGTGAAAATAAGCCAGGAATGATGGAGGATTAAAAATCTACTAGACATGGTCCAAACAAGAACTGGAAGGGACATGAACGAACTCCCAATTATACGACAAGATATTGAGAAAGGATTGCCACTCAGAAAGAAACCGCAAGTATCCAAAGGGTTTCATAACAAAACTAGAAGACTGGAATCGCTTGCGCAGAAGAAAGAAGAGAGAAACATCAAGAAGTGATTAGAGAAATGTGGAAGAAAAGAAAGAATGAACAGTTGAAATAACAGTACTCCATAATGGCTCATATGTAAAAGAAGAGAGAAGTGTGGAAGAAAAAAAGAACTGTACTCCAATGTGGCTCATACGTAAAAGGAGGAGGATAGTATGAATAAGTGGAATTTAAGAAATGTCAGTCTTCTTAATATCAAGCCATTTTCTCACAACAGTTTTGCCATATATGAGTCTACATCTAACAGAAACGAGCACAGGCAATGAGTAGTTTATGTTATGTAACTGTTTTTTCAGGTTGTTTTATGGACGTGTCATAGTAGTGGTTTGAAAATGATGCTAAAATACCACTGCCCCTATCTCGGTACAGTCATTGCTCTGATAACTGCAAAATCTATTTTTCTGCGGCTGGATGCACAGTAGTTACAAATCGTGACCTGCTAATGTCTACCTCACCTGTTTGGTTTCGTAGAGAGCAAGTAACTGAGGGAAGGCTCTTTGTTGTGTTTCAGGCTTGGCCCATGTGACCTCCAGGACCCTGTGTGGGTCAAGATGAGCGCTGCCGTCACTGGAGGCGCCAGTAAGAAACGCAAGAAAACTGACACCAAGTCCAGCGCCCAGGTGTAAGTATCGTTGCAGCCACTGTTACGTAATGGCATGTCATACCAATTGCGGACCATTTATCTACACTACACTTAATTTTCTGATGAGTTGTTTCTTCTTTATGCTAAAATGAGGTGTAGATGTTTTTAATATTAAAAAAAAAATAGAAAAAAACACCAGTAAACGAAAGGAAACGGAAAAATGAAAAGAAATATTAGCTACTATTTAGCACAACTTTTTACTGTCTTGCTCACTTGCCAAAAATACCGGTACGACTACACTACTACGGCTGTGACTGCTGATTCCCTTATTTTCAGCAATTATTTAGAGCTCTCCTTAGGCCTTATGCCTTCACTGTTCTTTGTTGTTTTAAAGTTCCTGTACCTGTTGACAGCAACTATTTATTTACCACCTACCCGCTTATAATTATTGATTGTAAGATTCCACATTTTCTGCCCATAATTCTGTGATAAATTTTGTGCAATTTATGACTTTTGATGTGTTGTAGTTCTTTAATGTACTTCCACTTTTGTTGTAGGAATGTTAAATTGATTCAGGGAGTTACCGTGTGCAACAACTAGACTGCTTGGGGTTTCAGTTGGTTTACGTAGGATGTTTCAAATTCATTTGTTTAGTGCCAGTTTTTCTTCCATTCTGATTTTGACTTACGTTAGTTTGTCCATAATATCTAAAGTGTTATACATAACTTTTGCATCTGAAAAGAAATTTAAAAAATGGTATATATCATGGAAGTTAAAACAAAATGTATCTCGTATGGAATTCACTGTTCAGAAGCACTAATTAACTACTTACAATAACTATGACTTGAAACTGTGGCTCACACATGGAAAAGTAACCATTCTGGTTTTTAGTGATTGCTATCTTCGAAATTTTGATAATTTTATATTGCAGGTAGTGTATGAATTAATATTTAGACTTACCCCAACATTTTTCAATTTGGCCAGATATCAAATGCTCTATCTAAGAGGTATTATCACATAGCATAGAAGTTACTCTTGGAACTGTGTAACTAAAAAGCCACCTCTGTGTAAAATTTCCTGCAGTTCTATGACATAGAGCAAACTTTCTGAAATGTGCTTCATTACATATAATATAAGCTTCAGATAAAATATAATTTAAATCATTTTATTATAATGACAAGTTACTTCGCCAAAAATAAAATGACCTGAAGAGTCATTGGCACTGAAAACCAGTTCATATTCTGAAAATGAGCTTAGCTTCACAAATGTTGGTACCTATAGACACTAGGATAAGGAAAAATTAAGCACTGTGTATTTAAAGAATATGTGCATTTGTCATTTCTCATTGTGTTAGCAAACTTAAAGCCAGCACTAGGTTCATATTCTGAAGCTGCAGAGTTCAGATTCACATCCAGCTGTCCTGATACAGGTTTCATGGTTATCCGAAATAACTTTAGGTGATTTCAAGGATTATTTCTCCAATAATCTTCAGATTTCTTTCTCCCAGCCTTGTTCTCTCTGAACTAGTTACACATTTCTGGACTCCTTGATAGCCTTGGGATATTAAACACTTCACAACAAGTTAACAATGTTAGTGTCATTCTAAATAGATCAAGCGAAGTGCGCTATTAGATACATGTTTGTCATTGGATATTTTTATGTAATGATTGCTCAGTAATTTAACTCAAAACTCAGTCAGATTTGCAAGTTACATTACTGTTGTTGCAATCTCCACCTCGAAACACACACACACACACGTACGTACGTACGTGAAAATTTGTGGTGTGTACCACACTGCAATTTTAACTTGGATTTATGGATATTTAACATGTGTAGAGATAGCACAATTTATATCTGAGAATTCTCCCTGCCACTTTTTCCCTTAAGAAAAAGGTAGACAGCACACAGTTGTAACTTGTGTTTGCAATGTACGCTTGTTTAAGTAGTAGAAAAAAAGTTACACTTGTCTGTTCCTCTTTTGCAAGGCTCATGTTAGCAGTCTACTGTTTAACTTGAGGTAACTGAACCAGAAAAAAATAATCTACCCATTAATCACTTCAACAGTGAAGGTTGGGGGAAGATGGACCATTTGACACCATACTGTAACAAGAAGATTGTATTGCATTGCATCATGTTTATACTCATCATGTTATTTATTTGTAATAGTTGTGATGTGACACCAGCAATCAGTGGCTATGTTTTATGTAAGAAAAGAAGGAATAAAAATAGAGTGGGCTGTTAATTAGGAAAAATTTGCTTCGAATGGAAGTGTCACTGGTGTGATGTAATTTTCCTGGACCTTTCTCTGTCACTTCAGTATTGTGGTAAAGTATTTATTAAATGCAAGTCACATGTTTTTCTCTTTGTCAAATGTTAGGAAATATTATCTCATTCATGGCTTCACAGTTGACAACACATACACTAGCAGAAAATAAAGTATACTCATCTACACACATGTGGTAATTAGTCACCTGATTTATGATAACAGATGGAGATGACCAAAGAACGAAGACATGTTCTTAACAGTGTCTTAATCATTGGACATTTTATGATTATGGTATTTCTTGTACAGGTGACTGATCCTGCAGATTGTTACGGAGGAGCTTTATAGTTTAGCGTCTGTCCCTATTCATGTGAAACAAAGTTTTTTGATTTAATAATGAAAATAATAAATTTTTGACAATATAACATAATCAGATTGATAAAAATATACTCACCAGGCAATGGCAGGAAAATGGACACATAAAAGAAGGTTATACTTCCAAGCTTTTGGAGTCAGTGGATTGTTCTTCTGGCAGAAGGGTTGAAGGGGAAGGAAGAGGGGTGAAGGAAAAAGACTGGAGAGGTTTAGGAAAAGAGGTACATTTTGGAAAAGGCACCCAGAACCTTGGATCAGGTGAGATTTACCAAACGCGATGAGAGGGAAAGTCTGGTACATTGTGAATTCACAATGCACCAAGATTTGCGGTTAAGATGTATTTTCATTTCGGAAACCGAACTGTACTAGGACGCACTTTCCACTGCTATTCAACTACTGAATCTCAGATTATATTTAAGATGTTAACAACCAACCATTTTGCGTCACTGCTGCAATCCCCCCCACCCCCACCCCCGCCCCTGTATTTAATCAGTTAGCTGTATCATGTATTGTTGATTAACAGTTGACTATAAATGTTTCAATGTCTGGATATAATAGTAATTACTTATTGTCAGTTGCGTAATGAAGGCTAACGATATCTGAGAGGGTTGGACATAATGAGGTGTGCACCATTACTAAGCTGAAAAGTTCATAGATGGTTCAAGCCCTGCTATTTTACTAGAAATAAATTGTTGAATCACAGTAATAGTCCTCACAGAGTGGCACACTGAAGGCTATGAATGTACTGTATGATACATTGTTGATATGTTCTTTTCTATCTTTCTTTCTGTAGTCTAAAGGGCTTGTCTGTGAAAAAAGACTGTTGGTGGCTTCATACTTCTTTGCATTTTATTTAAGAGATATCCTAACTGTATCTAAACCTATGACCCCTACTCTTCAAATTGTAACCATAGTGAAACTGCTTAATGGTCACTTAAATTATTTGCAAAGTTTGCACCACATTTAAGACAGGAAAATACAGTTTCAGAATCATCCGTTACTGGATTATTTTCAGCATGTACTTGTTTTGTTTGTTGTGGTCTTCAGTCCAAAGACTGGTTTGATGCAGCTCTCCAAGCTGCTCTATCCTGCTCTATCCTGTGCAAGCCTCTTCATCTCTGAAGTAAATCTACATCCTTCTGAATCTACTTAGTGTATTCATTGCTTGGTCTCCCTCTACAATTTTTACCCTCCATGTTTCCTTCCAATACTAAATTGGTGATCCTGTGGTGCCTCAGAAAGTGATGTGCCAATCAATCCCTTCTTCTAGTCAGGTTGCACCACAAATTCCTCTTCTCCCCATTTCTGTTCAGTACCTCCTCATTAGTTACGTGATCTACCACCTTATCTTCAGCATTCTTCTGTAGCACCACTTTTCAAAAGCCTCTTTTCTCTTCTTGTCTAAACTATTTATCATCCATGTTTCATTTTCATATATGGCTACGCTCCATAGAAATTGTTGTATCCTGCCTACTCGTCAAACATGAGGTGCCTAGGCAACCTGCTTCTCGGATCGCTAGACAACAATTCAAGCAGATCGTATTAATGAGTTTTTATTACAATAAGATATATAACAATACTTCACTTTGAGAAGTACAGATGTATCATACGCAAAGGGTGACTTGCAAATAAGTCTCTTCGGTGTATACAATGCTATGGCCAGGCGGCACAACGCTTATGTCCTCTTCGTGTAGAGGCTGCTACCATCGCGTTGTTGTCCTGGAGAGGGGTAGGTCAGCATGCAATTGACTGATGTTTCACAGCCTTCTCTGCTCTAACGTTCCCGGCCAGCGTGCCAGCGCTTGTCTTTACATCAGAACAGAAATACTATGAGAAAAGACTTCCTGACAATTAAATCTATACTCGGTGTTAACAAATTTCTCTTCTTCAGAAACACTTTTCTTGACAATGCCAGTCTACATTTTACATTCTCTCTACTTCAACCATCATCAGTTATTTTGCTGTCCAAATAGCAAAACTCCTCTACTACGTTTAAGTGTCTCATTCCTAATAAAATTCCCTCAGTATCACCTGATTTAATTCGACTACATTTAATTATCCTCATTTTGCATTTGTTGGTGTCCATTCCATTCAACTGTTCCTTCAACTGTTCCTCCAAGTCCTTTGCTGTCTCTGACAGAATTATAATGTCATTGGCAAACCTCAAAGTTTTTATTTCTTCTCCTTGAATTTTAATTCCTACTCCAAATTTTTCTTTTGTTTCCTTTACTGCTTGCTCAGTCTACAGATTGAATAGCATTGGGGATGGGCTACTACCCTGTCTCACTCCTTTCTCAACCACTGCTTTCCTTTCGTGCCTCTCTTGTAACTGCCATCTGGTTTCTGTACAAATTGTAAATAACCTTTCACTCCATGGACTTTACCCGTGCCTCCTTCAGAATTTGAAAGAGAGTATTCCAGTCAACATTGCCAAAACTTTCTCTAAGTCTACAAATGCTAGAAACGTAGGTTTGCCTTTCCTTAACTTATCTTCTGTGAGAAGTCATATTGTTAGTATTGCTTTGCGTGTTCCTACATTTCTATGGAATCCTAACTGATGTTTCTTGAGGTCGGGTTTTAACAGTTTTTCCATTCGTCTGTAAAGAATTTGTTTTAATATTTTGCAGCTGTGTCTTATTAAACTGATAGTTTGGTAATTTTCACACCTGACAGCAGCTACTTTCTGTGGGATTGGAATTGTTATATTCATCTTGAAGTCTGAGGGTATTTCGTCTGTCTCGTACATCTTGCCCACCAGATGATAGAGTTTTGGCAGGGCAGGCTCTCCCAAGGCTATCAGTAGTTCTAATGGAATGTTGTCTACTCCCGGGGCCT
The DNA here is from genome assembly GCF_023898315.1 of Schistocerca nitens. Taxonomy (NCBI): domain Eukaryota; kingdom Metazoa; phylum Arthropoda; class Insecta; order Orthoptera; family Acrididae; genus Schistocerca; species Schistocerca nitens. The sequence continues at coordinate 392,707,229 of NC_064618.1, forward strand.
TGTTTCAACTTTGATCTTTTCAGTGCTCTGTCAAATTAATCACGAAATTTCATATCTCCCATCTCATCATCTGTATCATTTTCCAGTTCCATAATATTCCACTGAAGTACACCGCTCTTGTGTAGACCTCTGTATACTCCTTCCACCTTTATGCTTTCCCTTCTTTACTTAGAACTGGGTTTCCATCTGAGCTCTTGATATTCATACAAGTGGTTCTCTTTTCTCCAAAGGTCTCTTTAATTTTCCTGTAGATGGCATTTATCGTACCTGTTGTGATATATGCTTGTGCATCTTTACATTTGTCCTCTGCCCATTCCTGTTTAGCCATTTTGCATTTCCTGCTGATCTCATTTTTGAGATGTTTGTATTCCTTTGTTTATTGCATTTATATATTTTCTCCTTTCATCAATTAAAGTCAATATCTCTTGTGTTACCCAAGGATTTCCAGTAGTCCTCGTCTTTTTGCCTGCTGTATCTTCTGCTGTCTTCACCGTTTCATCTCTTGCAGTTACCCATTCTTCTTCTACTGTATTCCTTTCCGTAATGCTCCCTCTGAAACTCTCTAAAAGATCTGGTTATTTCAGTTTTCCAGGTTCCATCTCAGTAAATTTCTACCTTTTTGCAGTTCCCTCAGTTTTAATCTACAGTTCACAACCAATAAATTGTGGTCAGATTCCACATCTGTCCCTGGAAATGTCTTACAATTTAAAACATGGTTCCTAAATCTCTGTCATACCATTATATAATCAATCTGAAACCTTCTGACATTCCAGCTCTCTTCCACATATACAGCCTTCTTTCATGGTTCTTGAATGAAGTGTTACAAATGATTAAATTATGCTCTGTGCAAAATTCTACCAGGCAGCTTTCTCTTTCATTCCTTTCCCCCAGTCCGTATTCACCTGTTACTTTTCCTTCTCTTCCTTTTCCTACTGTCAAATTCCAGTCCCCCATGGCTATTGAATTTTGTGTCCCTTAACTATCTGAATAACTTCTTTTATCTTGTCATACATTTTCTCAATCTCTTCATCATCTGCGGGACTAGTTGACATATAAACTTGTACTACAGTGGTAGGTGTGGGGTTCTTGTCTATCTTGGCTACAATAATGTGTTCACTATGCTGTTCATAGTAGCTTACCCACATCCCTATTTTTTTATTCATTACCAAACATATTTCTGCCTTATCCCTATGTCATTTTGTATTTATAACCCTGTAATTATCTGACCAGAAGTCCTGTTCCTCTTGCCACCGCAGCATCTACTACAGTTTCAAACTTCAACCTCGAGACATGGGTAATTTGAGTCTGGAGTCTAATGTATTAACACTTGAGGGATCACACTTCTCATAATTTCACATTTGATTGCAGTACGAAGTGCCTTAATGAGAAGAGACGACGTGATCAAGAGAACACATTCTATGAAGAGCTGGCTGAGCTGATTGCTGCCAGCTTTGCTGACATGAACTCACTCTCTGTGAAACCGGACAAGTGCGCCATCCTCCAGGAAACTGTAACCCAGGCAAGTATATTTGCTTGTTCAGGCTACACTACATGTGACTTGAGTAGTGTTGATTATTTAGGGCAAACGTTTTAATCTCATATACAAATCTAGCTTCACGACATTCCTTCAAACCTTGAAAGTCATTTGACAATGTTCCTCTCTCTCCAGCTGCAATCTAATGAGAAATTTCAAGCATTTTACTTATTAAACTCAATGTATGAGGCCTTTTTAAGTAGACATGAAACGTTTTAGTCAGTAATAGTATGAGTGAATCAGAAGAAAGAAATTATTTTGTGTACACATTCATATTACAGTTACGGTATTGAACACTTACAGAAATGATCAGTTGTCCTTAGTTGACTATCTGATTCAGCTATTGACTCACAGTCAACCAAATAATTTTCAGTGATTTAATTTAAATAGATAATAATTTCAATTGGAAATTGAAGTGGTTCTTCGACTGTTGAATGAGACAGCTGTACTGAGCATCTGTACAAGAAATATCGAAATTGTATAGTTTTTAACGACTAGTGTCTACAGATACCCTTATGATTAAAAAGAGGAAGTCTCTGATCATATAAACAGATGAAGCATTTCTGTTAATAATAAGTCTACATTTTCCGAGAAATCTGTGATAGCTTAAAATAGCTTGGATACTCAAAAACTCCTATTGTTTGAAGATCACAGAAAACTGTCAGTTAAAATATAAAGTAAATCTGGCCAGCTAGCCTTGCTAATCTTCCAGAACTATCTCCTAACCCACTGAAAACTGAATAATTATTTACATGTGTGTTTGTTCCTCAAAACTGTTAGGATGCTTGCTGTAACCTCCAGAAAAAGCCTATGTTGCACACATGATTTCTGCACCTTCAAACAATTGCATGATACACTTTATTTTTCTGAAATTTCTGAGAAAGGGATGAAAAGAGCAACTGAATAGGACACATTCGCATGTTTATCAGTTTTAATTAACATTTTTTTATAGGTTGAAGTATCAAAATTGTAATGGAATTCTTGATGTCTCTCTTATGGGATCATGTTTTTCAAAAGACCTATTAACAGACCTTGAGAATTTCCAGAACTTCAAAATAGACAATTTTTCTTGTATTTTCTGACACATTTTTTTCTTATGTTTTGGAATTCAATTTTAAAAAGCAAACCTTTTAAAAAGTGGAGTTTTGACACCATTTTTGTATGTCAGTATCCTTTTTTCTCTTAAAGTGTAACCATTTACCTTTTCTGCTTTTATTGTTTATCAAGTTTTAATATTTATGACAGTCTTCTGGAGGCTCTGTTTTAAAATGGCTGAGCGTATTAGTGCTGTAACTGACCACTGAATCCAAATTTGCAACTCTTTTTCGGTTTATGTTGCCGTTGTTTTATGACAATTTATTATTGCATTATAATGTCCTGTAACATTCAGATTAACGATTCATGGCATCAAAATTAAAGAGAAATTATATTATGTGAATATGATCCTATTCCATTCATAGACCTTTGGGACCTACATTTTTTTGCTGGACGTATTATCGCATTACTGTCATACAATAGCCCAGGGATAGGTAGCCATTGAATTCCCCCATGTGCTTGAATAATCTACTGTTAAAACAGTATTGTATTTTTTATTTTGCTTGATATCCACTTATATTGGTTGACAATCAAACTCCACACTAATCTTAGTCATATTTATTGGGGAATTTTGATGAGGACTAGGTCCACAGTCTATTGTAATTATTGAATGAAGACATTTTGTATATGGCTGTTAAAAATATTTATTGTGATTGCAGTTTTGGCATTTAGTCATTGTTAACCATTGTGGGATGTTAAAACCCATCCATGGATTGACTTTATTCAATAATTCATGGAATAATATGAAATGATGGTATTTGGAGCACATCTTTAACTTCTGTGCAGCAAAGATTCAGCATTGCCTGTATGTTGTAATAATTATATTTGTCTTGACAGTTATTTGTAACGTAGGAGGTAGATAAAGCAGTGTTATCCTTTACTTTTCAATTCCGCATTTGTATTGTGTGCTGTATTGAAATGTGTCAACACTCGTGTTACGTAACTGCTTAATTTCTCAAGTGCTTTTTCTACTTTCTGTTTAATATTTCCCTAGTTTTCTTTTTTGTGCAATGGAATGTTGGTAGGGTTTCTTTTGTGTATTACTTAAATGTTTTTCATTGTTTATATACTTAGATTCGCTCAGTGTTGCTGACATATTTCGTCACTTGTTGAAAGTATCTCATTCATGCTAATTATACTGTTGGGCAATGTTAGTCTTTCTTTTTTTCGGTCTTTCTTTAAATGAAGGGCTTCTTTTGCACTTAGTCGTTTCAGCCTCAGTTATAGAGCCAGGTTTTCTTTTTCACCCTTACCATCTGTGGTTTCCATTTTGTTTTGGACTTCATATTTCTACATATTTACACTGGCTACTTACTTCTTACATCATCAGTCACATTTGTATGCACCAGGAGTCTACTACTTCAGTTCTATTATGCTGAAATCACCTTGCAATTTTAAATAGGCATTTGTCATATTAAATCAATTAATATCATCTCTCTGTCCCTTTTGTAAGTCATAATTCCCATGTGACATCTCTATAGCGCAGTTTCTTTCCTTCTGCAGAATACAAATTTTGAGTGGATGAAGAAGTAGAGTTCAATATATAAAGATGTCCTCCTTGTATTGCTTTGGTATGACAGTAGTTGTGTTCCTTGATTTTATTCCTTGTTCTCATATGTTGCCTACAGGGTGGTAATGAACTCTAATGGCAAACTTTGAAAAGTTACTGAGAAATATTTACTTGAGACATAGAATATAAAAGAAAAACTCATGGGCTCCAGTACATAAGAAATAAAAAATAATTTATATCACTTCATTTGAAATGTATCTTATACTTGCTCACAGAACTTATTCATTGGCTCATTGTGTTGGAATTCATCGTTTTTGTGCTTCATGCAGCTTAAGAATTGAGACAATGGAAAAAATATTCCTTGAAGACCAATCTGGTGTGTGATGGAAAATTAACTATTCATAATTCATCAGCTCATGTGATTTCAGTATGAAGAACAATCTTTGGATGCAATTACATGGACATATGCTGGTCACTCAAGAAGTAGTGCCCTGCATTTCTTTTCGTTGCAAAGAATTTAAAATGCAACTACACACATTGAAAACTACAATATTGATGACTGGCTTTGATTTTTCAATGCAATCTCTGTCCGTTTCCACAGTTTTAGTCCATCTTTTAACAAGGGCATGTATTCCAGTATGGTAAAACACATTATCCTGCTTCAGAAGCCATTGATGTGTGGATGTTTACATTACCTCTTCGTCTTCAAAGTGAGTCGCATGATGAGCTCCTTTTAGTGACCCAAACAGATGGAAGTCTGATGGTGATGACATGTCAGGACTGATCATGTGTGGGGCAAGACTTTCTATCCAGTTTTCCAATCTGTTCAGTGATGTGATGGTTGGTGTGTGGTCTTGCTATGTCATGCAAAAGAACAACAATCCACCGTAGCTTTTGTTGGGCGAACTTGCTGACGACATGCTTTAAGCTGTTTGAGGGTTTTGATGTATTGGACAGAATGTGTTGTACATCACTGTTCCTAAAAATCAACCAGAATCGCACCCTCTGGAGTCATTGCAGGCATTGGCCAGCCACTCCGTATTTCGTCAACCAATGGTGTTTACCCTTCAGCTTCATTATAGCTACAAACTCATCATGTAACTGTGCTGATATCCACTGTTGTGTCACCATACACGTTTCCATCTTTCATGAATGGGAATGGGTCTCTCACTTTCTGCATTCAAGAATTCTATCGCAGAACACACTCTAGATAATACGAACATCAATGTTAGTCATTTTGCGAGCAACTGCCATGCTGGCATCTGTAGAGGTAGAAGGTTACTACTGCAGTGGATTGGAGAAGCAGCTTTGTAAAATAGTGCCAAATTTGAATATTTCATTTTACAAAGTTTTTTGAGGGGAAAGAAACAGGAGGCATTCCTTTTTGACTGATGGTTGTATTTCTTCGTCCAGCATAACGAGCCTCAGACTCAGATCCTTTACACTTAAGGCTCCCTCCCAACCTTGTAGATTCATAGGAATTGTTTGTGGAAGCCAGAAAAAGACAACATAATGGCAGAATCAACATATATGGAACTCTGAACTCTCCCCATACTATATAGGACCATTTAGTAAATTAAGCGTTTGTTCAAAATAATATAATATTTCTATATGTTGAATATATGAATATTTCTATATGTTTCTATATGACAGGGAAACCCATTGTAAAAATGATGCATTGCAGTGTTATTGTAGCTCATTAATGTAAGCAATAATGACTGGTAGTTTAATTAGCAATGATACAAAACACAGTGCTCATACTTAGCAGTCTTGTTCACCAGTTATGATTCAGGCAAACTACATATTTCTGGGAGCTTATGGATGAGACTGTATTCACATAGACAAAAATTTACTATTTCTGCTCAAGTTTTGTGGCATTACTCAGTATATACTTCATCTATTCCTATGTGAATGATGTTATAGCTGTCAGAATATGAGTAATGAGTAGTGGATAGATTTGCATTTCATATCATAAACAATTTAGCATTGTGCCAGAGGCATCAAAGATCTTAACACGTCAGTGTCAAATTACAAAATAAGAAACCTGTGAAAAACTTGGATTCTTCAGATCAAACCACACCCTTTTCCAGACCTTGGTAGGTCATTTTTAGAAATCACATGCAAAATGAGTTTGTTGGATGGGAATACAAACATGTTCTTATTCTATCTAGTGTATTGTTTACCTAATGGTATTTCTTTCCGTTTTGACAGATACGCCGAATTAAGGAACAGGAGGGTGCGAGCAGTGATGCTATTCAGCAGGGTGAAGTTTCATCATCAAAGCCTACTATTCTAGCTAATGAAGTACTTGGTCCACTACTGCTGCAGGTAATGTGTCTGATTTGAATTTACATCATGCCTATGTAGAACATAAAAACAGAAAAATTGTCACTGTTCGTAGAAGTAAGCATAAAATATATTTGGAGCTCTGTAAAATTAAATAAATAATTGTGTGTGTGTGTGTGTGTGTGTGTGTGTGTGTGCGCGCGCGCGCTTGTACGTGTGCTTGTGTGTTTTTCATTTTTTATTATATTTATTTATGGTGTGTCCAGATATTGAGTTACTGTTTGCAAAATATATATGCCAAGTCTTAAATAAGAATTACATTAGAACACTGTTATCTGTTATGTGCGTTTATATTTTCATGGCAACAAACTCTGGTGAAACGGAATAGTGCAGGATCAATTTAACATTACTGGTGCCACCTTCAATCTGTTGTCTATGGTTCATTATGGAAAAATTTGAAAACAAATTGTTATATAAAAACACCAGTTCTTGTGTTCTTAGTTTACTTCCTATTAAATAAATCTGGAGAAACACTGGACTTGAGGCAGCAAGTAAGTCAGACATTTCTTGGACTGTGTTCCAAATGAGAAATGCAAAAAAAAAAAAGTGACAGTGAAACTTAGCCAGATGAACATAATTTAGGGAGACCTTTATGTGTAAATGTTATCCACAGAAATGAAGCAAGTACACAAACTGTTTATTGTGTATGCAGGAAGTGATAAATCTTAGAAACGAAGGCAACAGAAAAAAGTTTAGGAAATTTTTCAAACAATTGGGTGTGTCAACACGTGTGCTAATGTGGAACTTATTTTTCAAATATGAATTCTTCATTCAGCAGTGCACAATAGAGGAAACTGGAACTTAAAAGTTGTAATTATGAACTGTGCTCTTTAATTACATTCTGCCAGACCTACTTAATCATTGCAGACATATACAAGTGTCTATGTGATACAAAATCTCATTCATTTCTTGAAAATAGGAGTTTTTTCAAGAATAGGTTTGATCATCTTATGCTACTTACATTTGTGGGCACAAATTTGAATTTTTCCAATGACTTATGAGACATTACATACTATGTGCAAGATTTTCAATAAAAATTTTAATATCACCACACCAAAGAAAAAATTTTTCAAGTTGTTTATTTCATCTTCTGTTCTGGTTTTGTACCCATTGACCAGTGCCTCCCTGTTACTACATTGATATATATACTTTTTGTGCACCATTAAATATTAGCAACCATTTTCAGCTGAGTTATTAAATAGTAATCAGTTGAACTCAATAACTTCCATACAACATTCAGTGATGGCTACTTGTATTACATTGAGTAATGCCTGTAATCAGGCTATTTTGTAGCTGACAGTTTTACTTCACAATGGCTTTCAAAAACTTTGAATGCTGCAGTTGGTGGAAGTTTTTCTATTTTCTCATTTACCTGATGTTACGTGATCTAAACAATATGTGGATAAAGTTGTCGCTATGTATTATGTAAAATTGTTTTCTGTATGAAACATATGTTCATACTGTATGTATTTGCCACTTTATGATATTTATCACAGTACGTTTCTGCTCTTGTTCTATAGTGTCCATATGATGTGCTTAAACATTCGTGGTTTTGTTACAGGCTCTTGATGGATTTTTATTTGTTGTGAACAAAGACTGCCATGTGGAGTACGTCTCGGAGAATGTGGAGCAGTTTATTAAGTACACCAAGGAAGATATTCTTGGAAAAAGTATTTATAATTTCATGCATGTGGGAGACACAACGCGTTTCAGTTCCATACTTTTGCCAATTACTTCCACAGGTTAGTATGATGTCTTACTTGGTTGTACTTTTTCATTGTGAAACCTTGAAATCAGTTGTTACAGTTTATCTGCCTTTGTAATTTTGTAATAAAGAGTACTTTACTGTTATTAATGCTAATGACAAGTAGTGTCATGGGAGCTTCTGAGTATAAATCAATGTTTCAGAAATATTAAGGCTCAAATAGGCATCTGTATTATAAGAAAAAGAACTGGAAAAATGTGTAATGTGATACAATTCACCAAAATTAAAATGTAATAACCTGTTGTAATTAAATCAAACATTTTCCATGAACTATAAACACATAAGAGTATCACGTGAAGCAAATACAAAAGTTTTGTCTAAAGAACTGTAGTTCACATTTATAATATGTCTCTGTACAATGTTTTTTTTTTTTTTTTTTTGCCCAAAGTTTGGCCTCTGGTAATTTACATGAGTGGAGGAAGATGTAAAGTTATATTCCTCTCTGGTTTGTGGAAGATATAGAATTATCATGAATCATCAGGTATTAGAAGATACAAAATGTTGAGTTACTTCAGGGACCAGACCCTCATTGGAACCATTGGATATGTTTTGGTGTTAAACATACACTGTCCATGATGTAGCTTTCACAAAAAAAGGTTATTCATGTTAAAAATGGTCATGTGTTGCATATAGCACTCCCTTGATTATGTATACCACTGGGATGAGAGGCGTTATCAGTAATTTGCTTCAGTGATATGCAGACTATATTGTTGATGGACATCTAAAAGCTGCAGATACACACACAAACAGAAAGGAGTGAATGCAAATTTTGTAGCCAGAAAATTGTAGGTGAAACATGCATTAGTGACTCAAAACTTATGACCACTGCTTACTACTAGACAGGATACCTCACGGTTATGTTGCAAGCATATGACACAATATGGAAAGTGTGAAAGTAGAGCAAAGACAAAAGGCAACTCAATGGGGAAATCCTCTGGTACAGGCCACTTTGACAAATGGCAGAATGTTATGGCCAAGTGCCTGTGAACAAGCATATTGGAAGTGGTGTAGCTGGTCAACTGTTCACATGCTATTGCTGTGAGTGTCTGCAGCAAGTGGTTGAAGGATGGTGAAAACACGAGTAGGTGACTAGGTCTAGGATGTGCATGCCTCATCACAGAATGTAGGGGTTAGAGGCTTGACCACTCTGTGAAGCAGGATAGGCAGATCTGTGGCAGATCTGATGGCAGAGTACAGTCCTGATGCAGGTACAAGTGTTTCAGAGCACACTGTTCAGTGCACATTATTAAAGAACAGAGTTATGCAGCAGGGGAAATCCCTACATGCTCCCATGTTGATCCAATGACATCATAAATTCTGATTGCAGTGGGAACAGAATCTTTGAGATTGGGCTGTTGATCAGTGAAAACATCTCACCAGGTTGGATGAGTCACGTTTCTTGTTACAGCAAGTTGATAGTTGTGTGTAGGTACACTATCATCTCAGCTTCACATACACAGGCTGTTGAAGGTAGTATTACGCTATGATGACACTCACTTGGATTCAAGGAGATGTATATTAGTAATCCAAAGTGTCGTAGCAACTGTGGACTGCCTAAAAATTTGAGGCCCCCCCCCTGTCCCTTGATACTTGATGTCTTCCCTGACAACAATGTTGTCACAGAATTATTGAACTAGAATTCTGCTACACTGAAGTCACATTGATGTCTTGGCCTGATCTAAACCTGATGAAACACTTCTGGGATGCCTTAAAATTACTGCTTTTTAATTTACTGGGATTGTTTGAACTGCTTGTAGACATCTGGTACCACATAGCTCTTGAAGACTTCCAAGGGATTTTTGAATTCATGCCACCCAGAACCATTGCTGTGTTGCGTTCCAAAGATGGATCAACACACTAAAGCAAATGTTTACTGTTTCGGCTGATCAGTGTATGGTTATCATCCTTAGTATTAGTTAAAGTTGCTTAATATCTCTCACAAGGAAGCTGAAAGTCCTCCAAACTACTGCAAATGCCATGTTATATGGAAATTATGCCTTTTTCTCCAGTGTGTACTTATATTTTTATGCAAAATGTACCTTAATCAATGCTTTCATTTAGGTACAAAATCAGAGATGAAGGTCACATCAGATTTATTATCTGTTTAAGAATCTCACAATCTTGTCTTTAACTTGGTGACATTATATAAACATTTTTTTTTCATTTGTTTTAGCTTGGTCTGGCGAACATCAACCTCACAGGAACCGTACAATTAACTGCCGCTTGTTAATCAAGCCCCCAGATGATGCTGATGAAACTATGGAAGAGAAACAACAGCGTATAAGCAAGTATGAGTATATGCAGGTATGCATCTTGTAGACTCTTACTGAAATAGAGCATCAAAGATGTGTCACTGTTGTTAGCTGTGACAGATTAAAACTCCATGTTTTATTTATAGCCACATAGAGTGCGGCTGATTATTTATTGTATGCGGATATCCTCAGTTTTTATTCAACCATCCTTTACTTGTATTTTTCAGAGCTATATTCATGATACCTAATTTTGTGCACATAAATTTTACAACAGAGCATATTTCTCTTATCAGCCATTATTTACGATGACATTTATTGTAATGCTTATCCATAGTCAAATACAATAGTTTTATTGAAAATGGAAGTGAAATACGAATATTAGCAGTGTTTGTGGTAGTAGCTGTTATGATGAATAATTGCTGCAATTGTAAAGCCAGTTTCTTAGAGTGAGATAATAAAACATTAATTTTGCCCACCGTTATTGATTTGCTTTAATGTTTGCATTTTGATATTTCAGATCTCGTCTACGTTGCTTCCGTATCCAAGTGATCGTTCTGAGAGTGGTGACCTGAGTGAGTCAATCGATAGTAGCCCCTGTCTCATGTGTGTTGCTCGTCGTATACCACAAAATGAAAAATCTCTCCCCAACGCAGTTGAACAGTTCAGCATGAAGCTTGATGTGCATGGCAAAATAGTAGGAGTTGACACAACAAATATTTCACCTAGTTACTCGCAGTTTTTAAACAAGGTGAGGTACTAACAATAAGACCAGCAAATTTTTTTGTGTTCTGTGCCTTATGCCTGATTTGACAAGGAGGAACCTAAACAGTGAAACCATAACAGATATTCCCATTCTAGTTCTCAAAGTTTATAATTTTTGTGGAATTAAAGAAATTTTCTGTTTATTTTTCCAGTTTGTCAATGATTTGGATTTTATACAAATTTATGAGTATGAAACTGAATTTACTATGTGTGTGTGTGTGTTTGTGTGCCTCTAGGATCTGGCAGGCCGTGTCATACAGGATCTTTGCCATCAGCAAGACTTGCAGAAGCTGACAAGTCATTTAAGGGAGGCTGTGCAAACTGGTCACAATACAAGTAAAATATACAGACTACGTGTGAAGACTCCTGATAAATACATTCAAGTCCAGACAAAATCAAGGCTATTTCAGAACCCTAATGACCAGGAGGATTTCATCATGGCAACACACTCTATTATTGGGTAAGAAATAACATGATGATTTCCTTTTTGCTCTTCTATTCATCGATTTTTAAATAAATACATCTATAATTTTGTCTTTTTATTCTCTCTCTTTCTCTCTCTCTCTCTCTCTCTCTCTCTCTCTCTCTCTCTACCTCTACCTCTACCTCTACCTCTACCTCTACCTCTACTTGCTTCTTCCCCTGTGCTCATTTTGTGTCACTTTTGTGAAAAGCCATGTGAATGGGTGTAAACACGATAAAGTTATCTATTAGAATTTTAAAGGAAAACACTGTATTTTGTTCCATCTAATATTTTTGGTTTTTTGTTACAATTACTGTACCCATTTTTGTATACCAGAAGTGATTTGTTTATTGGACTTTGGTTCCTGGCTGAGATGATTACATCAACTATATTTGTCTTAAATTTGAAGTTATAATTGCTCATGCCTTTGAAGATAGACAGTTGTAGGAAACAAATATTGACCATAGTGTTGGGACTAACAAAAACATAATGCTGTCGATATATTATCCTTTAAATATTTTGATGTTGAAGCCGTTGACAATTGTTAATGAAAACTGTTATAATCTTCTTATGTGAATTCATTCCTTGTGTGTTTGTGCTGTGAACTGATTTTCCTGTATGTCTAGGTCTTGATTTTAGATTCTTACTAGAAACTATTCAGGCCATTGTTTCATCTTAAGGAACGTGAAAAATAAAGGCTGGAAGCAGAGGCAGTGTCAGTAAATCTGGATTAAGTTTGCACTGGGGTAGGGGAATAATTAATTTTTTTTTTTTTTAGATTTCCTGGGATATTAAATCCATGTGCCAGACCAGGACTCAAACACAGAACCTCTGTCATTTGTGGGACAATACTCTGTCGACTGAGCTTTCCAGGCACGACTTACGACCAGCTCTTACATCTTTTATTCTGCTAGTACCCCTCTCCTACCTTTGTCCTGCAGAAAATTTGTTTTTTTTTTTTTTTTGTTTGTTGGAGGGCCCTTCTATTACTTAATAAGTTAGTTGAGTGTTGACTGAAAAAAGAGACTCTGCCATAAGCAGTGTTTTTAATGACAGAATACTGACCTAACTTTGATTGTACTGAAACTTAAATGACATCAATATTTATTTTGTGTAGTGCAATATGTGAATAATGTTTATTACAACATATTAGTTTCCTTTTTATGTTTGTATGTTTCTAGTGGAGACAGCTCTTTGGTTCCCCCTCAGTAAGAATAAAATTCTACTGCCTTTTCTGATTATGTTCAGCATAAAAATATATACAGCTTAACCAGAATATATGCTCATAATGACAGATACTCAGAACACAGATGAAGTGAAAAGTACTTCTTTCATACATACATTTTTCTTCCCTTTTGTAGAATAATCTACTCAATCTGAATATTTCATGCTGGTGGTGATGGCGGGGGTTTCAGTTAGGTTGCATGCATTGTTATAGATCTTATCTTTCTTTATTCTATGAAACTGATTTTTTGTTTTTTGGTGTTGGAGAGCTGGCCACACTTTTTTTCCTGCTTTCTGTGTGCTCCTTTACGTTGCTTATGTTATGCTTGCTGTTATACTGTTTTGTTTAATTATTTCTTGCTTTGTTGGTAATTTCTTTTTTTCATGCTTTACCCTTGTTTCCTACAGTCACTGCAGTTTGTGCCAGAACACTGAAATGTTTGTTTGGAAACTGTTTGTTACAATTGTTTTTGGTAACAGTAAAATCTTAAAACGGTATTCCCTAGTTGTGTCATTACATTTTTGGAACTGAAAATTTCTGACACTTCTTCATAGTTCTAAAGGTAAAATCTTTGCTGTAAACAATACTCAGTTTTCACTCTAAGGAGATGATATGCAATATTGGAGATAATATGGATTTTTTTTGGGGGGGGGGGGGGGGGGGTGCTCAGTGCTTCTTCTGTATTGTGTCTGTGTACCGTCCTCTGAAGGCCACTCTTGGGAAGAGTATCACCGATACTCTTTATTTTTTCATACACACACTGTAGCACTTGTCCGTAGAATTTGTGTGCCATTGCTCATTGCGTGTTGGTGCCATACTATTCACTTTATTACAGTCAAATCTCTCCTTAGTATGAATGTTCCAAGGATGCTTGCAGAGGGGACTTCGTATTTCCTTTAGATGTCTCGAATCATGAATTGAATGTGTATGAGTTTTCCTAAACAAATCATATTATATAATGAATATGCAGGACATATTAAGTACAACACACCTCACTGAAATAGAGTCAGTTTGCTATTTGCAGCAGGTGAAAGTATGAAGCTCCACTTCTTGTATCGAAGAGAAGAAGACAGATTGACACTGCATGTGGCCCAAAATGCGAGACACTATCAAATTAAAGAACTAGTATAATGTTTAAATGTTTTATGTAATAAAACTTAAATTACATCACAAGTGCTGGCATTGTCCACATTCGTTGTATATGCAAAATACAGCATGAGAAACAAACTGCACATTTAACAGTGGTGTAGTTCCAACTGTGTTACAGGATTGTTTTTAATTGCAAATGCTGACAACAGATGAAGCTAGCATATGGTTTGTATGAAGTCTTCAGTTTTCTGCTGGTCAAAAATTATGGAGTAAAGAGGCAAACAAAATGTTCACAAATGAGACCTTCATGATTGTACTCTTCAACCTTACCTTAACAGTAGCATATGCATCTGTCAAAATACGAAAGTGGTTTGAGTTCTTAGTTCAGCTGAAAGCAAGTCCCCTTTAAATCATGGGCAAGTACTTACATCACAGTTTGCAAGATCTTTCTTTTCTGCTTGTATAAAGTGATGAATTACAGGGTCATATTGTTAACAGATAAAATAATTTTTCTTGTCTTGAGGTGGCTCGGAAAATTACATTCCCCAAGCTATGAGGAAAGCAACAAACGTCAGTCAGCTTTGCATGGTTATGTCACTTCAAGTATCTGTCCCAGTTCATTGAATCCATTGGATGCAAGTGAGAGTAACTTATTATGCACTATTGTGTGCACATTCCTTTGTGTATGTCAGCCTGTTGTCTGTGGCGTGTTTAATAATCTACAGTAACTTGTTGAAGTTGACCCCCTTGGTTGTGCCTAAACAATAGTATGTAATATGTTGCAATGTTACTTGCATCCAGTTAATTCAATGAATTTTTGTAGATAAAAAGATGTGACTTAAGCATACATGGCTTATAAATGTAGATGGGTTTACAAGAGACTATTCCCCATCTAGTATGTATCTTTGTAAGTGAACTGCATGGTTGTAATTTCAGCCTGTATTTTCGGGTCCTACCTTATGAAAAGGTCTTCTATGACTCCGTAACCATTTTAAGTACAAGTCTGCTCAGTATGTGATATAGTTGCACTTTGTGCACTTGATAAATGCTAATAGTGTCTAAGACAATTTCATGCACCCTAGCTAAAGTCAGGAATCTGTAAAATAGGTTTGGTGTATGGTAGTTTCATAAGCTACATACCAGAGTGTCCATACTATTTATGCCCAGATTGTTAGTGAAAGTGCAACCTTCTTTAGATTTATACAGTATTTTCTATAATTCAGTGAGACCTGCATCATACTGCAGCTTCTTCTGATGGAGGAGAGTGATTACTGTTAACACTGGCATGTTGTGTGGCAAAGGTAATTATGTAACCAGTGTTGCAGGCAGGCCTCACATTGAGTATATAGTTTTCCAAATTTTGATGATGATTAGGTTTCCATTTAATTGAAATGAATCATTCATTCTGATGATGCCAGTGAGTTGTGAAACATTGCTTTTGGTTGTGTAAGGATAAGAGCAAAGGGGCAGTAGATACAGAACATTTGACTGACAAATGGTATTCTGTACATTGTGATCGGCAACGTTGTTTATAATTACTTTACAGAGACAGAGCAATGGCAGTTGTTAAAAATTGAAATCTGTCCACTATCAGTGGTGAACATCCCATCAGTTGTAATGCAGATCTCATATGAAGTACAGTCATTTATTTATTTTTAGTGTTCTTGTCACATTGATCATCATTTGCATGAAATATAAGAACAGTTGGCTGGCTCAGGTTCTTTATCATGGGCATAATGATGCAGTGATAGAATATTGGAAACAGTTTTACTCAGCGTATAATTAAATATTTTGTGTATTCCACGTGGTGTTTTATGCTGAAACGAACCAAGGAAAACTGACAATATGGTGGGAAGATAATTTTCGTAGTTAAATGGTGGCTCCTTCAGCAACTCTGTAGATATCTATTCTGTGTCTTTCCACCAATGTGTCTTTACTTCAGATGTTGTGTCTAATATATTGATTGAATGTGTAAGTTTACGGTCAAGACTGATTTTAGCTGTAGTTTAGTGCATTATGTGTAACGCATTTTTTCTGCAAAGGTGCAGTGTTTTGTCCTTCACAAATCTTATTTTAAATTGCAGGCAACCACAGCATTTTGAGTGAAATGATCTGCAGTGGCTGTAAAATAATTTTATTCAAAGTCACGACTGATTTCACATCAATTGAAGGATGCTTCCTTAGGTGATCTATACAAAGATAAAAAAGAAAAAAATTACAAATAATTCTGAACAATGAAGAATAAATGGGTACTGAAGTATACTAATGTATAACAATACTTGGAAAGTACTCACAGAGATTCTATATGATAACTTATAACTTAAAGGTAATTGTCTTTCCACTATGAGCTGGTAAATAGAATCATTGTGAGTATTTTCCAAGTATTCTTGTACATTACTATACTTTAGTATCCTGTTATCATTCTGACCATTGTTAATAATCTTTTGTAAAACAATTTGTTTTTCTATTAATTTTTGAAAATATCACCTGAGGTTGCATCTTTAGTTGACACGAAACAAGTTCTGACTTTGAATAAAAGTATTTTATAGCCATTATGGATCATTTAATTAAAAATCTTTCATGAATGGTTAATTGTTAAGAACAGATGATGGAAAATTCCTGATTCTTGACAGCTACTAAATTGGCATTGCATGAAAGAGGGCTATTCAAGCACACCTGAAACTTTTCTTCATATCGTCTGTTCACAACAATCTTCTTCTCTAAATATTACTGTCACAT
This sequence comes from Schistocerca nitens, assembly GCF_023898315.1. Taxonomy (NCBI): domain Eukaryota; kingdom Metazoa; phylum Arthropoda; class Insecta; order Orthoptera; family Acrididae; genus Schistocerca; species Schistocerca nitens. The sequence continues at coordinate 392,724,009 of NC_064618.1, forward strand.
CACTTGAAGAAGAAGAGTTAAGCTGGGCATTCTTTACTGACTCCCTAGCCAGCTTCTTCAGAATATCCTGACATTCCTTGAGATCTTTCAAAGTTTTCAAATTTGGTACTTCAGAGCCTTGTGTTAAGTTATGGGAAAGATATAGGGGGCACACAAAATTTCAAGAGTGTTAGGTGGTTGTGATATTTTGTATTACTACTAATTCACAAATTCATTCACAATGTGAGATGAAGTCACCACATGTATTAATGAAGGTTTACTCATTTCATTGAAAAAACATTCTTTATTGTTGTATGTCTAATGATAGTGTGAGGAAGCTTCTTGTTGGTCAATCATGCTCTTCTAATTGTAAATTGGACCATTATCATTTTCTGTTCTTTCTTCACTAGGATCATAAATGACTTGATTTTAACACGACAGAGGAATGATTTCAGAGAAGTATTCCCTCTATCTGTAATAAGATGCAGCCAGTCAATATATGTCTCGATTAAAATGCTTTTTATTTAGTGAATTGGCATGACATCCAGTGAATAAACATCTGGGTAATAACAGATCTGTAATTGTAACATTACTCTTGCATAAAACATGTAATACTTAATTCATTTTACGTAAGATTATCTGCTAATAAGAACAATCGAAGCAGCTGCAGCAATGTAGGTAACTGTGTCAGTTGACAGATGAGACTTGTCATTTTCCTAAAGTCCCTCAATGATGTAAATACTACAGTATTACATGAGGTGGGATTATTTCATTGTATAGCTGCAGCAAGCACCTAGAACAGCCTTACATACTCTGCTTTAAACAATAACAGAGATTTTTCACTCTGTAGTACTGCTTTGTGTCATCCCCCAATTTACTGTATGTAATGAAAAATGCAAGCTGTGAGTGCAACAAATAGCATTGTTATCAACCAAACAGTGTGACAGTGCTGCTGCATATGGATGTTACACATGAAACCTTTCTCTCTGTTGAAATATGGTGACTGCAGAGTTAATAACAGTCAAGGGAGCTGCAGGTGCAAAGTGAACCTTCTACTTTTGATAATTACAGGATATCCTCACCAATTGTTTCCATATGAAACAAAATATGCCGAAGTACTTAATGTACTAAATAAGGAGTATTGGACCTAATAGTATTTTTGCAAGGATTATTTATTAACGTTATGAGTTCCATTTGAGTGATGGAAGCGTAGTGGTGGGTACTTAATCCTTAACATTGTAAGGAAACATTATAGCAACCTCTTTTGCATGTTGCCCCCAAATATGCCAATTCTATTGTATTCTGTCTATTACCGAGAAGTTTTTACACCAAATTTGATTGTTTTCTAATAACAGTATTATTTGGTACTGTCCATCCTACCATCCCATCATCTAGATTCCTCCCTCTCTCTCACTTGTGCTGATGCCCCTCCTCCTCCTCCTCCTCCTCCTCCTCCTCCTCCTCCACCCCACATAAACTCTTGTGCGTTTTGTGTGTTGGCTTTGCTTCTATCTAAAGGCGATGTGCTTCCTTAGTGAAATTAAGTTATCAAGAAAAAATTTTAACGTATTTGAAGGATGGTCTTTTCCTATGCAGATTGCTTGACACTTGTGTGCTATGTGCAGTGTTCGTGTGTGTTCAACAATGTGACCTGTTGATACATATGTGGTTCAGGTATCAATTTCATCTGCATATATTATCCTCTTACACCAGTTGTGCTCCCATTCCTTACTTAACAATCTATACTATTTAACATCAGTGCCTTGTTGTGATATGGTTGCTTCCATGTTAATTTGACACATTACTGATGCATTTCTCTCTTTTTCCCTGTTCGTGTTTTCCTCCCGGCGTGCTTCCTGGCTGCAGAGACTCTGAGAACCCTCTTCCGGAGTGTGGCCACCTCTCCAACTCTCCGCGTTCGGCGACGTCAACTGGACAGGGAAACCCCAGCTTCGGCACTTCACCTAGTGACGGTAATGGTTCAGTTGGAGGACCACTTATGAGCAGTGCTGTGAACGGTCAAGTAAGTGCGGTAGGAAGTGTGGGTGGGCGTACAAACTCCAGTGGGTTTGGCAGTGTTACGAGTGATGCGAACAGTCCCGCCTACCACACGTATTCCACTGAAATCGGCCTCAATGACTTTGACTTTTTCCCGAGTTCTACTTGGGATATAGTAGGTGGAGGAGAAACGAGTCCTGACGGTAGCAGTGTCAACGCAGCCCAGTCCGGATGGGACCGCCGGCCCGATTCGCGACAGAGCCAGAGCTTGACACCCGTATCGACCCCAAATCCCCGTCCACCGAGTGGTGCGGGATATAGTCCATCTGGTGGTGTGTGCGCTAGCCCACTGAACCCGTATGTTCACCAAACCAGCCCCGCTGCAAGAGTCTCCACTCCTGCTCACCCATTTGCTAACTCGTTTCCTTTCAGCCCCCTGCAGGAGCAGGGGCCAGACGGAAGTTTCTGCTCTGACGGGACAGAAGAATCGAAATCCGGGGTGCAAGAGTCTGCTAATGTAAATGGCAGTTCTGACGGCGGTTTGGCCCCGGGGGACTCTGGTCGCAGACTTCGAAACCTTCTGCTCACAAAGCGTCAGAGTACGAGTGCTGATGAAGTGAGTACTGGAGATGCAGGAGGGCAAGTTGGTGATGTTGACGTGAGGAACAGGCACCGAATTCTGAAGGGTCTGCTCAATCAGGATGATGATGAAGATGCCCGCAGTGATGAGGTACCAGCTGGTGCAGGAGCAGCTGGCCGAGGATCTGTTGGTGGAAGACTTCAGGCAGATGCTCCTAGGATGTCGGGTCATAGTTCTACTGGCAACAACATGCTACTGAAGGTGAGATTTTTTGATAAACACAAATTATGTCATACAATCTCTAAACTATGATTTAACTAAAATATAATTTTTGTTGTTGTTTAGTTATGGAATACAAATGAATGTAAATGATTTGAGATGTTGTAGTTTCATACCAGAGACATAAACAATTTGTAGACACTGTTTATGTGATGCTGTTGAGCCGGCCGAAGTGGCTGTGCGGTTGTAGGTGCTGCAGTCTGGAACCGCGAGACCGTTACGGTCGCAGGTTCGAATCCTGCCTCGGGCATGGATGTTTGTGATGTCCTTAGGTTAGTTAGGTTTAACTAGTTCTAAGTTCTAGGGGACTAATGACCTCAGAAGTTGAGTCCCATAGTGCTCAGAGCCATTTCAACCTTTTTTTTTTTTTTTTTTTTTTTGATGCTGTTGAAATTTGTAAATTATTGGTAGAACAGTAGTGTGAGTATTCAAAACTGCAGTACTGTACTTTTTGGGAATACTGACCATGTCTCACAAATGTTACTTTCTTTTTAAATTTTATGCAAACCTATGTGGAACCTTTTTCATTCTGTGATGTACGTAATGGGTTACATGTGGCAGTCCAGCAGCTGAAGTTAGTGTGAAACATAAACAAAAATGATTTTTGTGGACCAAGGTGGCACACTCAAATTTGGTAACTTTCTGTGTAGATCTGTTTGTTAGATTTTTATCAGTTGATCATTAGAAAAATTATGTAACATAGTGGAAATCATAAATACACAGTTTCACCACAGACAACAGAAAATATTTTCAACAATAAATGCAGTGGGCACTCAGTAGCCTTTAAAAATTCAGATAGTGAAGTAGATATCAAATAATAAAATGTGTATTTTGAACAAAGTTTCAACATAAAATTCCTACTTTGCCAGTAAATTACGTTTTGATCAATACTGTGGCTTCAAAAATTCATTTGTTTATCTTTAATTCAGGCATGTGTACACTGAAAGCTTAAGTTCCTGATTATAAAGCAATGGCCAATTACCTGACCTTCAGTCATACGCATCAATACTGCTCCTGCATATTTTTAATATCATTTTCCTGTCTTACATTAGGTCACAACTTCCATCATCTCTTATCTCTTGGCATCCATTAAAGTACTTTCTTGGTTCACCTGCAATCTGTTACTATGTCTTCATGGCCCATCCACCTCCACATCAGTTCTCTATTGTTCACAGATAACACCTCAGCTTTTGAATTGTTTTTACATTAAAAGCTCATGGCTCACTGAGTGTGAACTGTCAAATAATGGAAAGTCTAGCAAGGAGCAACAACAATATGGAAAAGATAGATTGCTACTCGTCACATGGGGGAGGTGATGAGTTGCAGATAGGCACACCTTCTTCAATGATACATATAAATGCCTGCCTGCAACTCAATTGCTTCTCTGTGTGGTGAGTAGCAAGGTATCCTTTTCATATTAGTATAGGCATTGATTGTAAACATTCCATATCAGACACATCAGATTGTTCATTTTGAAAACTCATGTAGTGTTTACCACAACAGTCGAAGCTAATTTTACTCCTCACTTTATTTCTTTTGCTGATCATCTTCAGCTGCCTCAAGTACGAAATATCAGCAATTGATCGTAAGCACATGAGGCAAAAAATTCATCGCCCAGAGAAGATATGTAGCTAATCCTGTGTAACAACACCTCTAGCCATAATAATGGTCGCAGTTCGACAAAGTAGAGAGTTCACAAATATCTTCAGGAATTCCATATCCAGCTGAATCCACTTATTGTCGATTAAATCCTGTTGAGCTTCCATATTGCAAGCATGTGGATTGCCACTGCCCTGTGAACAGTGATGCTATCATTGTGGAAGATGGGAGTGTTCACAGCATACACATTATGAAGATGTAGAAGAAAGAGCAATTCTTTTTCACTGATAATGTTGAAATAAACATCTTGATTATGGAAAGCCCACTAATACGTCTTTCTTTTCCTTATGAAGAAGAACAATAAGAGCATTGTTCCAGTGTGGGAAATAATTTTATTTGTTCTTGTTCGGTATCTGCTAGTTGCTGGAACAATGTGCTGGATTCTTTTTCATGTGGGATGTGGTGTTAGAGGACATCATTTGGCATACATGGTGTATGCTGGTCGGTTAAAGTTACTGGCTAAAGTATGGAGACAAATACAACCAATAAGAAATGAGTGTGGACTGTTCTCGACAAGTAAAATGGTGTATAGCTCAACAAGTATTTTATTCCAGTCATATGTTTGTAGGATCTTCTATTTCTAGTTTTGATCAGCAATATCTGTTGTAAGAATAGGGGACACTTCTATTTTTGAACACCATGTATATAGGCTGCTCTGGATAATTGTATTTTCTCTGCAGATCTGATGAAAGTATTTGGAAGTTTTGAACTCAAGATGAATGAAATTATTCTCACTCGTTATTTAATTTAAAACAAACTTTATCAAATTAATTTTTGGCTGTTAACAATTGCAAAGGCTTATTGTAAGTCTTTATTCCAATGCAATGTCAAAAATAGATAGAGGGGTGTGTTTTACGTATAGTCAAAGACTAAATGATAATAGTTGTGTGGCTGCATTAACAATAAGCTTGTGTTACAGTTCCTTCTTTTGAAAAAGAAATACCTGGTATTTATTTATTTAAAAAAACTGGCAATTTGGTAAGGATCAAAAATAAAATTTTGACTGATTATTGATGGTTCTCAAACATTAGGGGTAAGTTAAAATTCATGCGCAAGACTGAAACTTAAATCCTATTTGATCCACAGCTTTCATATGTAATGTTTGTTTCACTGTCGGGAATACTCCACTGTAACGTTTTTAAAGCTAATATAAATTTTCCTTCCACCTTTCCCTGTTTTACCCTCAGTGCTCCATTTTTCCACTTACACTTTTTCAGATAACACTTTTCTGGCTCAGAGTTAATGACACCCACAAAACAATCAATTGTTTTGCAGTGTGAAAGATGAATTCTGCTTCTGTCTGTAACCTTTTATAGTTGGTTACTGAGAGCACACATATGACATTTATAGAAATTGTTGTTGTTGATGTTTGCACAAACGTAATTAACCAGTAGCAGTCGTAGGAGTTAAATGTATGAGTTGTGGCAGTTATGATGAAATTGAGGAATTGGTGGGCGGGGGGGATGGAGTGGAAACCATTTTCCTTGAACACAGTAGATGTAATCCAGTATGACAGAGCAGAAATGCTATGAACTGCATAAATTAAGAACTTAAATGATGTTCAATTAGAGGGATTTTTGCTAACTCTTACGTTGATGCCAGCCACTTGCTTGCATGTCATATAATATTTCAGAAATCTTTCAAACTGCATGTACTTGCAGCCTCATCTCCCTCATCAGTTGTGTAATTTCTTTATCAAGAAATATCAGTGGTGTCACCGCTCACATGTAATGGCATGTCAGTTACATTATATTTCTGTACCAAATAAATGTCATCTTATGTACTGCCATCTGTGGCTTCAAATGTATATTGCCTTTTGTGACACTTAAATACGATTTTTTACAGCTGCTTAATGAGAAAAGTGATGATGATGATTTAGAGAAGAGAGCTGGTTTGAAGAAACAGAATGAACTGCTGCAACAACTACTAAAAGAACAAGATGAAGAGAGCAAACCTCAAGTAGGGCCCGATACTGGTCAGCATCGTGATGATGACCCTCTGCTCGAGAGCCTCGGTTTCCGCAACCCTTCTCCATCTCCACCTTCTGGGGCAGGTGTGGGTGTTGATGTCACTGGCAGCTTGACAGTATCATCACTGATTGGAGGACGCAAACGGCCGAGTGATGACGGAGATGAATCGGGAGTTTCATCTGCAAAGATGCGGCTTGGTGGACCTTCTGGAGCTCCTCCGGGAGTGTCGAGAAGTGGCACTGCAGCTGGGACGAGCAAGTTGTGGGAGCGCAACAAAATGCTTGCATCGCTTTTGGCAAAAGAACCATCGCAACCAGCCACCATCCCACCTATACCTGCTTCTGTCATCTCGGCTACACCACAAGAGATACTACCACGTGTCAGCAAGCCTCAAACTCCCAGTAAGTCATTTGGAGACTGTTTCTCATTGGGTTGCTTAATTTTGCTGTTTTAACAGGAGAAAATTGGCAAAATCTAAAACATCACATTTTCTTTCACATAAATCAGATCCACATTACTGCTAAATATATTTTAATTGCTTGGTCCCTAGATAATATGTAATATAGATACAGTGAAGCACTGCTGCTCTGAGATATTGTCTATATTATGTCTCTCATGGTAGCTGAAAGACATAGAAAGTTAATTTTTAAATGTAGGTAGTCATGGTTCATTAATAATTAACACTTAGTCAATTATTTTTTTGTAAGTTTTGTCGGCAAAAACCAAAGGATCTTTATAGTGATTTTTACTGTATATGTTTGTGTCTGTGCATCCAGGCTGGCCAAGTGGAAATGTGCAACCTCCATCCTCGACTGTAGCTACTGCACGGCCAACACAACAGGTAACTGATGTGTCAAGGCAACAGGTTCGGCCACAGCCTAACAGGCCTAGTGCCACACCATTCCTCAACCAGATGCTCACGCAGCAAGATCATCAACAAAGTAACATGCTGCTGCAACAGAGTATACAGCAGCAAAAAGTTCAGCAACAGCCATCGCAACAACAACAACAGCAGCAGCAACAGGCACAGCAACAGCAAGTGCAGTCATCTCAGCAACAGGCACAGCAGCAGGTGCAGCAACAGCAACAGCAACAACAGCAACAGCAGCAGCAGCAACAAGTGCAACAACAGCGTGGACAACTGAACCAACTTGAAAGTAGTTTCAATATCCCGGTATCAGGAGCCACAACTGTAGATTTTCGATCTGTTTCTGGATCTGGTGTCAGTAGTCCCAGTACATGGGATAACCAGTCATCAGATCCCGTTTTATCTGATCTGCTGGACCAAGTTATTGATATTGTGCCTGATGGTAAGTGTTCCAAAAAACTGTAATCCTTCCAATACAAACATTTCTGTGTACATTCACTTCCCAAGTTACATAATATTTATGTAGATGGTGGCAGCCAAAATAGCAGTATTCACCAAGCATTAGAAACATGTGAGGCACATTGTAGATAACCGACTGTTTTTAACAACCAATTGTTTTTTCATTCACTTGATTTTTTTGAGTTGGATGAAACAACTGAAAGAAAGTAGCCTCTCTGGCTACATCAACTATATGAATGTTTTTTCATTCACTCTCTTGTTTTTAATGGTTTCACTTGCATACTTTTTTGTCCTTTTTGGTTTGCATGGACCTTGACTAGGGTTGACAACTATTTTGAGACAAATCTTATTTCAAGCAGAGATGGATAAAAGTATATTTCAGAAAATGAAATATTTTTAAAATTTATATATTTATTTACTTGACTACAATTATAGTTGCATAATTCTGGTAGAACTTAAATGCTTTGGGATTAAAGGAGACCTCTCATCGAAAGCAGAAGCGTTGATTCATCAACATGCACACACAAAAAAACCTTTGCTCCCGGAACCATCCTGACCTCAACCTCTGTTAACTGACTGTCCTCACACCTTCCATCCAACAGCTCCCCATTCCCCTTTCCTATCACTAATTCACCTCTCCATATCACCTTCATTATGCACTGCTCACTGCTGGCTCCGACACCTATGAATCATGTGTGTAGCATGTGCACATACCACGCTTTCTTCCCACATTCCTAGCCAGCAAATCGGCTGCCCCTCTCCAGGCCACTAGCTATCCTCTCCAGCCTCCTGTAACTTGAGAAAGGATGTGCTCCAAAAGCTAGCAAGTTTTCTCTCTTTCCTTTTTTGTGTGTGGCTTTTGATGATACAGTGCTTCTCTATTTTACTTAAATGCAAATTTGTCATACTTCTAGCATTAAATATGGACTTTTTAGTTGGTTGTTAAAGGTCAATAACAGGCACTACATTATAAATTTAATTTAAAAAGACGAACAATTACTCTTTTATTTAAATTTATTGAAGCACTGTTTTTTTCTGCTGATTTACACCCATCGCCAATAATTCTCATTCAGCAAAAGCTGAGGTGATGCAAACAGAAAGCATGCAAGATATAGTTTGTCAATTGCTTAATGACTTAAATCACTCTCAGTATATACAATCACTAGTCAGATACTCACCCCCCCACCCACACACACACAAGAAATGTATCATGAGAGTGAATTTCTATCCAGTCATATGATTTCTGTGCCACTGCGCATTTCAGCATTTTGGCCCAGGCATGGTTATTTGTAGATGTGGACAAAAAACCAAACTAAAAGCTACTTATTGGCCCCAAATAAAAAGCGGGTTTTGGAATTACAATAATAATGATAATGATGATAACACAGCACAACTTAACAATGCCAAAATGATCAAATGTTTCCCCTCTTAACTGAATGCGCTGGGGATCATGTCATTGTTTTCATTTGGTTCTTGTACAGACTGGTTTTGCTTTAAAGAAATGAATGAGTAATAATAATCCAATCGATATATAAAAGTACAACCAACTGAATTAATTGGTTTCATTTGGTTGCATACACAGACTGGTTTCAATGAAAAAAAAGGAATGAATAATTCAACCAATGCATAAAACCATGAGGAGCATTCAATAATTAAAGAGAGGAATTGCTGTAGATATGAAACAGTTTGCTGGAGGAGCATTGTACTTCCATGAGTTGGCATCACTGGGATGAGCTGAGAAAAGCTGATAGATACAACTTGTTTTGTTTATAACCTCAGCATTGCACTTGAGAATGTCATGTCAGTTTGAAGTTCCCATATTAGTTGAACAATGTTCAGTGTTCTGTTGTTTGCTTTCTGAAGGTGAAAAACTGGCTAAAGTCTTTTCTCCAATGCTTTTACAGTATGGTAAAAGTTGCACAATCTGCATAAATTGTTATAAGTGGATAGAACAGTTGAAAAATGGTTGAACCTCTGACTCTGATTGACGGGGAACATCCTTTCCAGCCACTTTTTTTGGAGTGCCAACTCCTTTGTTTGAAAACTGCATTGAGGACATTGTTTGTAGAGATATACATGTTATGTTTCAACATATAGCAGAAACCATTGCAGTAAGTGTTGGCACAGTTAATAACCTTATCAGTAAGAAGCTCAAGTATAGCAAAACAAGTGCAAGGTGGGTCCTGAAAGAGTTAACATAACAACACAAAGAAACAAGACAGATTTGAAAGAACACTGTGAAATGTAAGGTGACCCTCTTCTTAACAAGATTTTAACATGTGGTGTAACTTAGGTTACTATTTCAAACCAGAGTCCAAAAAAGAAAGCAAGAAATGTAAGCACACAGCTCACCTGTTCTAAAGGAAACTGGAACACAAGCATCGGCGGAAAAAATAGTGTTGACCATCATTTGGGATGCTTAAGGTGTCATCCTTTGTGATTATTTGGAAGATCAGCTTAGAGTAAACAGTACCTACTGCTCAGGCATACTGACAAACAAAGTAAAACCAGTAATGAGCGAAAAACGTTGCAGATCTCAAAGAAAAAGCGTGATATTGCACATGACGATGCTCACCTACCCATCGTCCAGATGACCCAAGAAACCATTGAAAAAAATAGTTGGGAGATACTACCACTTCCTCGCTGCAGTTCAGATATGACTCCTTTGTATTTGTGTATGTTTGGTCCACTCAAGGAGGCATTTCATGGGAAAAAGTTCAGCAGCAATGAGGAGGTCAAAAAGCTTGTGGAAGAGTGGCTCAGACAACAAGATAAAAGACACTTTTGCATCAGGTATAAAAATACTAGCTCATCATTATATTGATATTGATGGGGATTGCATTGAGGAGTAGTAAAAATCTCATTTTGTAAAAATATACCTTTTTATTCTGTCTCTGTAGTTTGTTGAATGTCCCTTATACAACTGAATAAATCAATTTTTTTTCCAACAGTTGACTGAATCCATTATTTTAATTTGGTTGTTCCCATCGTTATATAAATCTATACACAAACATTAAAAATTTGTGCATTCTGAGGATAGTTGAAACATAGCACAAAAGAATTTTGACATGGTGAAATGGAAAGATTTGTGAAGCCTGCATAGCTATTCTTGTTTGTCAAACATATTTAGGGAAATAGTCAAGCTAAAGAACACTATGTACCTTTTTCAAGACATTTTTATTTTTTTCAGAATAAATATGAATGTGGAAAGTTGTGGGTGGAATGAAAATAATGGAACGAATAAAGAGAACCACTCACTATAAAAGTCTGCCAATAAAAGTCTTCCATGTAGCAGTAGGCAGGCACATAACCACAACTGAAACTATTCATAAGCTTTCAGGTATTCTGTTGCTATGGAATAGTGTGGACTCTAAGCTCACATATTATCTTCCTAGAATGATGCACTACATGTTTTACATTCTGCTTGATTTTTTAAATTTAGCTGGTCTGGTGAGAGTTGTGTCAGTGCAGTTACATGTCATATTCCTAATGTGAAAATAAAGAGTTGTGTATAGTCAGGAAATTTTTCAGAAATGAATAAAAACTGCCACATTGTACGTGAATGACTACTGTCCATTGCCCTTGTAAATAATTATTGTGAATCACAAAAGCTTGTATTGTGGTTGTTGGTTCCTTCATGTAATTAATGATTTTGTTCCACTAATAATCATGCAATGACCTGAAGGTCAATACATTTTTTATTATTTATTTGTGGTGACTTCCACCTACATCAACATACATACTCTGCTGCCCATTGAGAAAGTACAGTAAAGGGAACTTACTATTGCACCACATGTTACTGTTTCTTTTCATTCCATTTGTGTATGAGGTCTGTGAAGAATGACTGCTTGACTGCCTCTGTGTGTGCTGTAAATAGTCCATCCTTGTGTTTGTGGTCCCAATGGGAGTGATACAAATGGTGCCTAAGTCTACTCCTAGATTCTTCACATAATACTGTTTCTGGAAACTTCATAAGTACTTTTTTGCATGATAATTGGTGTCTATCTTCAAGCCTCTGCCAATTGAGGTTTTTCACATGTCCATGATGCTCTACCATGAGTCAAACAAACCCATGGCCATCCATGCTTCCCTTACTTATACACATTCAATGTCACCTTTTAGTCCTACTTGGTATGAGCCCTACAAACCTGATCAATATTCTAAGATGGGATGCACAAGTGTTTGTACACTGAATGCATTTTCCCAGTATCCTGCTTTATCTATGATCTTACCTTTGTGATAGTCCCATTTCACATCCCTACAATTTGTTACACCCAGGCATTTGTATGAATTGATTGATTCCAGTTGTGACTCATTGGTACTGTAGTCACAAGATACTACTTTCCTTTGCACCTCTTTGAAAACTCATCAAGAACTGATTGGATATTTGTGCAGATTTATGAGGCAGATGATATGTGAAAAGTTGGGCTTTACTATTAATATTGTCATATGACATGAAGACCAAGGGTCCCAATACTATTTCCATTTCAGTTACTTTTATTATTTCTAATATTCCGCTTTCTCATAACCAAAAAATCCTCAATCCAATCACACATTTTGATTTATAATTGTATGATCATTTTTTGTTGGTAAGTGTTGATGTATTGAGTCAAATGTTTTTCAGAATTCAAGAAATATGAGGATTGGGCAAAAAATAATGAGAATTGTTTTAAAAAACATCGTGCATTTGACAAAACATTTTCAACACTTTATCATCTCTGCTGGACATAATACACTTGTTCCCACATTTTTTCATTATTGATGAAACAGTTTTTACACTCGTTGTTTAGTGCCTCGAGTGATATATTTATGTATTTTTTCTCCCCATGTCATGGCCCAAAACTGCCTGACACTCAATGTTTTGTCTGTAGGGGCATTATTTTGGGTCTTTTTTCCTCACTGCTTCATGTAATTGCTTTGACAGTTGAAGATAGTAATGTTGGTTAAGTGTGACACCTTGGGAAACAAATTCATGGTATGTGATCCCCATGGGAAAAAAAAAGAAAAAAAAAAGAAAAACTTTATCTCACCAGCCTTGCTTTCTTTGTGCGTGGTTATGAAGGGGTCTTTCACTGGCTGCATTTTTGCTTGGTTTCTGCATCATATCCATAACACCACGACTTGCCACTGGTGATTACTATGTGTAAAAATCTAGATCAATTTCTGGCTGTTTTTTTTTAAATTCCTGGCACATACACAAATGATTGGCTGTGTGCACATGCTTATCAAATTTTTCTGCAACACCATTCATATTCAAATCTTCAGTCAACATTCATTGGCATGAATGCCAGGATATTCCAATAGTTCTATGAATTTGTCAGTTGTTCTACAATGATCAAAGGTGAATGCAACACTGATTTTTTCATAAGCAGGGATGAATGCAGAAAACAATCATGTATCATTGTTACTATATTGGAGATCTAGTAGATTCCAGTTTTAAGGTCATTTTAACATCATGTGTATATACATGCTTTCCGGGTTTATTCAAATTGCTACTAAATGCACTGATGATCACTCACTATACTACAGCTGAAATCTAGTTAGATGTGCAATAAAATGCAGATTGATACGTGACTGTTCGCTGTTTTCAACCCAGATTATAATCATTTCACAGTTGCTGAGCACACATCCACCCTGATGGATTTTTTATTTTTTTATTTTTTTCAATGCTCTCATCTGTTTTGGAAGTCTAGGGATGTCCCAGTCATAATTTATCTTCATCTGACATTTGACAATTTTCATAATGAGAAAACTGCTTGTAAACTGTTGCCGGGCTTGAAGCTTCCTCCCCATAAGCCTTTGAAGCATTGTGACAGTCTCTGTTGCTGATTTCCTAACGGGGAACAGAACCTGATGTCAGCATGTTGATATTTACTGTCTGCCATCAATAAATCACCAAACACATGAAACTGCACCTTCAAAAACAGTCACACTGACATCATAATGTTTCCACACTAATGCCTCTAGGGCAACTGGTACAAACTCGTATCTAGTGAAGGCACCTAGCAGGAGAGTTTGCAGCTAATGTTCTACCAACAGCCCGAGAAAAATTCTCCTCACTTTTGGTTCACCCCTCATATTGTATCCACCTGATTGGTTTTACAAGACTGATGTTTTTAAAATCTTTGGTTGTCAATGAGAAGGTCATTCTGTTTGAGATACCTTGTTATGTATGAGTCCACACGTTATAAGTTCCTATGACAAATCGATGTCAGTGAGAGAAGATGGTAGCTTTGTAGGTCTCTTCTTCTACCATTCTTCTAGATAATTATGACATATACCATGCTTTGTTCCTACCATTGGCTGCAGGGTTTTGTTAAAGGAATCTATAGTATGTATCTTATAGAAAACTATTTGTCCTTGAATGTCCAAAATTTATTTGCATTTTATGAGAGGTCTTTCAATAAAATTATACTACAGTAATCATTGAAGGTTTCACACATGTACCTTTTGGCAGCCAATTGCATTTCATTCAACATGTCTGTATCTACAGCCCTATGTTTGTCTTACATCAGCTGCGCGGTAGTCTCTGTTTCTTTAGACTTGTTTCTTTGTAGTGACTGTGAGCTATGGACAGTTATATCCCCCCTCCCCAATAATGTATTTGGTATATGTTTATGCAGTTTTCAGTCACCTATTATTCTAAACTAGATATATGCTCCTGCCCAGAGGTAAATGATTCTACAACAGACTGATCTCAGTGAGATGAGACGGTAGCTTTGTAGGTCCCTTCTGCTACCATTCTTGTAGATGACTATGGCACATACTATGCTTTGTTGCAATCAATGGGATATAACACTACTTCCTCTGTGTTTAGTGCACTGAACAAGTAAATCTTGTTTCAGATGCTCTTTGTAATTTATTAATAATTGTTGGTACTGCTATCTCCTGTCAACTTATGCCAGTTTCCAGGTGAACTTTCTCAAAAAGGTCAGGTCTATTTGTTGCCACTAGATCTAATGGATTTCCATCATGAGTGGGCTTCCAAACTATTTGTTCAAAGGAGTTTTCAGAAAAAGCACGTAGTAATTTTTCATAGGATTTCTTGCCATTCCCTCCACTTCCAAAACTGTAAGTATCCCAATTAATTATAAGATTAAGAATCTTGTGACGGTATATTATTAGGCAACATATGTATTAGTGGTTTAGTGTTTTTCCACAGTTTCCCATTCTGTCGGGGGTGAAACTGTTGGTCGTCAGAAAAACTGCCATTCAGTGCAAATGAGGAAGAGATTGGCAGAGCAGGAGAATGAGGGCCAAATAATTGTCATTCTGTAAATTGCTCTGTGTTTTGATAAAATAAATCGAACAGAATGTGCCTCACCCTAAGTAATGTAACTACAGGTCACACATAGCAAATTTTATCGTAGAAATTATTGTTCTGCAGTTAATTCCCCATATCCTATTATTGACTGACAGCAGAAACATTTGTATGAGATTTGTTCTGTGATTTGATGATCTGTGCAATACTGGTTGTAAGTCCTCTATAAATATTGTGGACTGCGAAGTTATAATATGTTTCCTTTTTTCTCTTCTTTTCAGATTCATCTGCCATCATGAATATGTTGGATGCAATGGAATCATCACCTAATAATAGTGGGTACCAGCAAGGTCTGAATGAGAAAATGGCTATTCATGCCATTCAGAAATCTCTCATGTTATGTGAGTCAGCAGTGAAGAGTCCTTCTTCCCCGACTGTATCTCTGCCGGGAACACCTCCAACATATGCTGCCTCAACGGTAGGTTTTTCCTTGCTACTTTCGTGTATGTTACTAGTTGTTGGTTTTTATTTACAGTGAACAGGTTGTAAGAAGAGTGCGTTTATATTTTTTCTGTTTTTGTGTGATTGATTGTCTTCCAGAGAACCTTCTAGGTTATTACTACAGTAACTCAAATAATGATTTTAATCAAGAAATGGAAGAGCTAAGGTATGGACGTACACTGTCATATACAGTCAGCACTTTTCTCATGGCTGATAATTGAGCCATTGTGTACTAGCTTTCTCTGATAACTAAGTTTACTGTAAAATGCAATTGTGAAATGTCAGGAAAACAATAAATTTAATTGCCAGCATTTGGTGACAAAGATATTGTAATGATGGAAACATATGCAAGATAATGTTTTCCTAGAACATGTAATACAATGTACAAACATGACTTGTAACATCACCCATGATTATACAAGGTTGTTGAAACAAAACTGGTACACTTTTTAATAACCTGAATAAAAATTAGATGTACGCTTGTAAAATATTCTAGAAAAGAAACACAAATCAAATTGCAGAAAGCAATGATCACTTTTTTGTCATTGCCAAATATAAATAAGGGAAACCAAAGACAAAAATAGAACTCAGGTTACTGAAATTTTATTCTTTGTGGAAAGTAAGTGATCGCTGAGGTCAGACTGCATCAAAAGTAACTATCATGAGAGAACTAAAGAGCATGGCTATGGCTAAATGATAGCATGAAAACTTCTATCCTAAAAAGGAACAGCCCTGCATTTATTACTAAGAAGCAGTTTGTTTGTTATATTAGTGTGTGATTGTTTTTAACCTTGATCTATGTGTCCCCCTTGATAGCTGAGTGGTCAGAAACAGTTTCTTTGTTATATTAGTGTGCGACTGTTTTTAACCTTGATCTGTGTCTCCTCCTCGATAGCTGAGTGGTCAGTGCAGCAGAATGCCATGCAAAGGGGCCTGGATATGATTCCCAGCTGGGTCGGAGATTTTCTCCGCTCTGGGACTGGGTTTTGTGTTGTCTTCATCATCATGATCATCGTCATCATCTCGTCCTCATCAATACACAAGTCGTTAAAGTGGCTTAACTAAAAAGACTTGCACCAGTCGACCAGTCTACCCGACGGGAGGCCCTAGACACACGACATTTCATTTCACCTTGATCTATACTCTTGCTCTATAACAGGTTTTGTATACATATTAAAAATGTTCACTTGGTGATAGTTGACTTAGAGTGGTACACAAATCTGCCAAGACACATAGTTGCTCAGTAACTTTGCTTTGAAAGTTGTCAGTGGTCTGATGTGTAATGCGAACCACATTGTTCCAGATGTCAAATCAGACTCCTCAGCAGGGCAGCTTCCCACCTCCACCTGTGTATCAGAGGCCCAGATTTGGACTGCCAGCAGGTACTACTCCTGTGCCTGGGAGACCAGGTGCACCTCAGTATGGGATTGGAGTTCTAAATCAGGTAACTCTTATCTGTCTCCTGATACTTTCTGTTAGACTTTCATATATCACGTCAACAATACTTATATTGCATTTGTACGTGTTTGGTATAAGTATGTGTGTGTCTGGTTTCATAGTTACTTGTCGCTGTGATTATAATATGTGCTATCTATTGTCTGCCTTTTCTGCTGTCTTATTTATGATTTATCTTTGTTCTGTTTAAGATAAGATGATATGTGAACTGTTTTGTTGCAGCAGGCACTGATACAACAGAGAAAGATCCTCCAGCAGCAGCAGCAGAAGCAACGGTTGCTACAGCAACAGCAACAGCAGCAGCTTCTGATTCCCTCCAATGCCACTGCAGATCAGTTGCCCACTGGTCTGCAAAATATAGACAGCCTCCTTAATAACACTGTAGCACCTAATGTATCATTGCAGGTGAGGATTTAGACGATTAAAATCTTCCGAGCCACTATATTCTGTTTATGTGTGCTTGTAACATAGTGACCATGTCAGTCACTAATGACTTCATTCAGATAGTTCATATGCTTCAGTAGCTTCAGGAGTTTGTTAACAGTGTTTTCATTATACGATTTGGCCAGTTATGTTAAATTTAATCTACACAGTCATTGTACTTTGCATGCATATTTTGACTGCATTTTGCAGAATACTGAAAAAGGCTTTTCCAGATATGTAACAAATTATTAGATGAAAGATGCTTGAGCAAAATAGCATTGTTGTTTTGCAGAATTATCTTCTCGAACAGTTGAAATAAATTGATTAATGTATTTATTTAATAGAAGCACAAGAAATTAAGTAAAATAGATAAAATGCAGCTCTCACACAGGTCCCCTTCAGGATCATGGAATTCTTATTCACTTAGCAGTACATTTATTCGTTAATGCTTGTTGTTGCTGATACTGGAAATAAATCTGAGCTGAGCTGTTGTTTCCACAATAATAACACAAAAATAACTGTCGAGTAGAATTTACCCCTTGTCTATTTTCCAGAATTGAGTTATATACTCTGAAGCAAAGACATTCAACAAGACCCCTTTAACATACAGCAAGAAATTGGGAGTACTTATCAACTCAAAAGAAAATTAAAAACATGTGCCTCATTAGCCACTCCTGTAACAAATTATCTAATTATCTAGGTTTGAGAATCAAACATTTCTGCTAGCATCATGGCAAAAATGAAGTGTTTTCTATCGAGCCACATGAGGGGTAATAGTGTATTGTAGTTAAGGTAGTAATTTTTTTTTTGGTGGGTGGGGATGAGGGTACAGGGACAGCTATGTAATGTAGTAAATATTAAGATTTTAATAGAATTTAAACAATAGTTCTTTCCCTGAGGTTGTGGCTTTCTTTATAATTTACTAGGTTAAATTTAACTAGTCTAAGCACAGTAAGTTATATGCAGTATGGTGATAGTTTACTGTTTAATGCAGTGTGCAAATTGTTTCTATGATTTGCTTGTCTTATATTAATTTGTAATGTTATCGTTTCTAATGGCTCTATGAAACACAATGAAGAGTTGAGTGAAAGCATTGGCAATAAGTTATTAGCCAATCAACTGATGACATAATTTTAGTAGCATGCCATGACTGTTCTGACTGCAATAATATCAAATTTTGCACCTGATGTCTTGCTGTATTTACGGACAACCACTATTGCTATGTAGCTTTTTTGCATGGTTGAAGGTGAAGTACACTGTGTAGTGGATTTCTTAGACTGTAGATGTAGACACCTTTTCGAATGTGATTTTAGTCTCTTATCCCTCTGTGCAGACCCATTTTTGCTGTTATTCACAGTTTTGATTATCAGACTCATCCTTTCCACAAAGCGTCTTTGAATTCCTGGCCTCAGTTTTTGTTGTTGACTGCTTGAGAGAGTGCAGCTTGCTTTCATAGATATCTGTTGTCTTCTATTTACCAGTTTAGTGATCTGAGTGTTAATGCCACAGTCTCTAGGGGTGAAGATAAATGGAAACTGTGGTGCCTTCTGTTTAGTTCTTAGGAAATTATTTTGAGGGTTTATTACCCATTTGAGCTATATGATTGAGTGAGAAACTGACTTCAGTCATACAACTTATGTAATGTAAACAATAATTACAGAATCATCTTGAGGTTGAAGCTCTTCTGACAATGTCTGCTTACAGATATATTTGTTTTTGGAGACTGTCCACCTTGAGCGAGACACAGTTTTTATGATTTTATTCCCCAGACACGTTTTGCTGAAGTTTCAGCATTGTGCCAAACACAAAGTCAAAATTGATTGGTTGAAACAGAAAATTAAATACCTTCACACAAAGAAGCACGAACTCAGTGCCAAACTATTCAAAATTCATGTGGATCTGGGCAATCACATCAGAATCTCTGAAATATTAAATGACATCATGAATACAGTTAAACAAAACACAGAAATACTAATAAAAATAAAATAGGAAAAACAACAACAAATACTAGATGGACTTTTGAAACAAAACAAAACTGTTATACATGAAAACAGAAGACAAACAAACCACACATTCTACAAATGCGTGGTCAACTTTACTGACACACAGCTAACTAATCAAGAAACAACTTTGCTAGAAAATGGATCCAAATACATCATCAACACACACGAGACAGTAGATAGAGTGAAATCCCTACTTTACATTTTTGTGCAGTCCAGACTTAAAACCCAAAATTGAGGAAAAATGCAGAATTGAAGAAAATGTTAACCCCCCCCCCTCCCCCCAAAACATGAGCGAAAACATGTGTAATTGGCATATATGATTAAAAATCGTAATCCTCTCCAATATTTTGTGTAACATCTGTCAAAGTGAATGAAATTAAATGTACAACACAACATTTATACAGTAATTTGTGGTAATGAATTTCATCAGTTATTTAAAAAATCACAGATGAGTAATGGCGAGTAAAAAGTGATAAAAAAACTGAAATTGGTATCTGGGTACAAAGTAAATGAATTATTTTCCAAGAAGCTATGATCAGAAATCATATGTTCAAAACATGCATTTTTTAGAGATCATCCTTTATGCTTACCCAGAAAAAAAGCAAAAATTGACAAACCTGTTGAATTAAACCAAAAACATCACAGCAGCTAAATGGTTAAACCATAGGCATAAATGCACACATCTACTTAATGACAAACTTTGTAAACCATTGCTGTTATTTAGTAATGCATTTCTCACAAGCTGCATTTCATATGCTCACGACCGTTAAGTGTTATTTTAGGCCTGATGAGATGAACAGAGACATGAAAAAATGAGGTGACTTTCCCAATTGATGTTAAAAGTTTATTAGAAGTCAGCTCAGTGAATTTCTGTACACTGTGTATAATGTAAATTTGAAAGAAAGCTCAGGTGCTACAGTTCTCTTCATGCCCTCTATCACTGCTGCTGATCTTGACAATGTACAGTGTGTGGTGCAAAGTATATATGTGAGTTGTATATGTAGTTGCTGCAACTGTATCGTGTCAGATGTGAACATGAAAGTATTTAAAATGTGCTAATGCAAAACCCTTGGCCTGTTTCCCTCTGACATCTCTGTCATAGCACATCGTCTACATGAAAAGTATGTTTTCAGTACTTCCAAAAATGTTTTCACTCCTACCTGAAGTCCCGTCATTGAAGGACCACTCCCCCCTCTGCGCATCCAGTAGGTGAGCTCATTTTGTGTATGTTAGTATAGTGTAGTGGCTGTGCTGGCTGCTGGTTGACTTAATCAGTCGCCAGCCAATAACAGTTCACTAACCAGATATGGGTCACATTTCCCCCATTATATCTGAGCATATTCTTTGAGACTCAGGTTGACAAATGACGTTTTTGCCATGATGCACCCGTGGTCTAGAGGTAGCGTCTTTGATTAACAATCAAAAGTCATCTGTCCTGGGTTTGAAACCTGCCACTGCTTAAATTTTTATTAATAATCAACATTGGTGGCCGAAGACTTCCAGCTTAAGAAGTTACCCTCATTCTGCCAAAGGCCTTGTCAAAGAGAGTGGAGGAGCAGACAGAGGTTCAGGGCTCTCTCTTCTCCTTGGTTTGGGAAACTGTCCCTAAAGGCAGAAGAATCGGCAATGATCAATGGCATGAGGATGCAGGAGGCAATGGAAACAATTGCATTAAAGACACGTAATGTGTATCCACAGGACATGTGGCCTGTAATTGAAAAAGTGTCATGATGATCTCTCCATTGGCAAAAGATTCCATAATAGTTTCCCATTTGTATCTCTAGGAGGGGACTGCCAAGGGGGAGGTGACCATGAGAAAAAGATTTGGTAATCAACGAAAGGATAACATTCTATGAGTTCAAAATTGTTGAGGCTTTCGTGGCCACTTGTTGACAAACTGCCTATTGGCTTCTGTCTCGGGTTCTTCGGCCGACGTTCATCTAATGATTTTTCTGACGTTTCGCCAGCACGAGTGGCTGGCATTGTCAAAGCTTCACCCTCCATTGCCGGTGGTGAACTGGAGCCGAGCTCGCGGGCGCAGGCTATATGTACCTGGCGCGCCAACGTCCGAGGGCTTCTCCGCGGTCATTTCCGGTGCGGTTCTCCTCTTGCTACCTGCGACGGTCGTTCGCTGCAGTACGGGAAGCCAGGATCCGTTGACCTTAAGGCTCTCCTCTTTCTTGTTCAAACTGTTCGCGTGTTTTTGTATTTCTACAGCTTCTCTGAACAAGCGCGTGTGATAGTGCTTCTCTACAGCCAGAACTTCCGTGTCGGCGAATTTTATTACATGGTCGGTCTCATTCAGTGCGTGCTCTGCCACGGCCGATTTCTCCACCTGCCCCAACCTGCAATGTCGCTTATGCTCTTTGATCCTGGTGTTAATGGATCGTCCAGTCATTCCGACATAAACTTTTCCGCATGTGCATGGTATGCGGTATATTCCCGACATTGCAAGTGGGTCTCTTTTCTCCTTCGCCGATCTAAGACACTCTTTGATCTTCCTTGTCGGTTTGAAAATCGTCTTTACGCCATGTTTGCGCAATATACGGCCGATTCTGTCCGTCACTCTGGGAATGTATGGCAGAAAGGCCGTACCCGACAATTCTTTTTCCGGTTCCTTACTTCGCCGAGGTTTGGGCTCTGTTACACTTCTAATATAATTTGTGGAGTAACCATTGCTCCTCAGGACAGTTTCCAGGTGTTGCATTTCTCGTTTGAGGTGTTGCGGCTCACATATTCGTCCTGCTCTCGTTACGAGCGTACTAATCATGCCTCTTTTCTGGCTCGGATGGTGGTTTGACAGTTTGTGCAGGTATCGGTCCGTGTGAGTCGGTTTTCGATACACGCTGTGTCCCAGATCTTCGCCGTCCCTTGTGACCAGAACATCTAGAAATGGCAGTTTCTTGTCCTTTTCTACTTCCATGGTAAATGTTATGTTGGCATGGAGGCTGTTCAAGTGTCTTAGGAAGTCACTGAGCTGTTCTTCACCATGGCTCCACACCACGAAAGTATCATCGACGTACCTGTACCACACCTTAGGTTTGCAAGTCGCCGAGTCCAGTGCCTGTGCTTCGAATTGTTCCATGAAGAAGTTGGCCACCACTGGACTGAGAGGACTACCCATGGCGACGCCTTCCAGCTGTTCGTAGAAATCGCCATTCCACGTGAAATAGCTCGTGGTGAGACATGCATGGAAGAGCTTTCTGATGTCTAGCGGAAAAATGGAACCGATGTGCTCCAGAGCGTCACTGAGCGGCACTTTCGTAAATAACGAAACAACATCAAAGCTGACCAGGATGTCGTTTGGTGCAAGTTTCAGTTTCTTCAGCTTCTCAATGAAATGTCCTGAGTCCTTAATGTATGTGTCGGTCTTCCCCACGTGTGGCTGGAGCAGAGAGGCCAAGTGTTTTGCCAGTTTATATGTCGGTGATCCAGGAGCGCTAACGATCGGTCTCAGTGGAACGTTGTTCTTATGGATCTTGGGTAATCCATACAGCCGAGGTGGTAGGGCTTCTGTGTTGCGCAGGTTTCTCTGTATGTCCGCCGGCAGAGAAGACGCCTTGATTAATCGATTCGTATTCCGTGTGATACGTTGCGTCGGATCTGCGCTTAGTTTTCGATACGTCGTCGGATCTAATAGGTCTCGGATCTTTTGCTCATAATCTTCGGTCTTCTGGGACACAGCGTGTATCGAAAACCGACTCACACGGACCGATACCTGCACAAACTGTCAAACCACCATCCGAGCCAGAAAAGAGGCATGATTAGTACGCTCGTAACGAGAGCAGGACGAATATGTGAGCCGCAACACCTCAAACGAGAAATGCAACACCTGGAAACTGTCCTGAGGAGCAATGGTTACTCCACAAATTATATTAGAAGTGTAACAGAGCCCAAACCTCGGCGAAGTAAGGAACCGGAAAAAGAATTGTCGGGTACGGCCTTTCTGCCATACATTCCCAGAGTGACGGACAGAATCGGCCGTATATTGCGCAAACATGGCGTAAAGACGATTTTCAAACCGACAAGGAAGATCAAAGAGTGTCTTAGATCGGCGAAGGAGAAAAGAGACCCACTTGCAATGTCGGGAATATACCGCATACCATGCACATGCGGAAAAGTTTATGTCGGAATGACTGGACGATCCATTAACACCAGGATCAAAGAGCATAAGCGACATTGCAGGTTGGGGCAGGTGGAGAAATCGGCCGTGGCAGAGCACGCACTGAATGAGACCGACCATGTAATAAAATTCGCCGACACGGAAGTTCTGGCTGTAGAGAAGCACTATCACACGCGCTTGTTCAGAGAAGCTGTAGAAATACAAAAACACGCGAACAGTTTGAACAAGAAAGAGGAGAGCCTTAAGGTCAACGGATCCTGGCTTCCCGTACTGCAGCGAACGACCGTCGCAGGTAGCAAGAGGAGAACCGCACCGGAAATGACCGCGGAGAAGCCCTCGGACGTTGGCGCGCCAGGTACATATAGCCTGCGCCCGCGAGCTCGGCTCCAGTTCACCACCGGCAATGGAGGGTGAAGCTTTGACAATGCCAGCCACTCGTGCTGGCGAAACGTCAGAAAAATCATTAGATGAACGTCGGCCGAAGAACCCGAGACAGAAGCCAATAGGCAGTTTGTCAACAAGTGGCCACGAAAGCCTCAACAATTTTGTATTACGCCTCTACGGGGAGGAGATTTGCAGATTGTACCGACGCCTTGACCAACGACGGAAGAAGAAAGCGCGACTGATGTCCTCTCTCGCCTTTCTGTCACGTTGCCGAGATGAATGTGCTACACCGAAGTTCTTGAGATGTAAGCGCCTATTCACCACCGCCCAAGCACATCGTATCTACGACAGAATGGAACGAGCTTTTCTTCGTGAGCGAATACATACAACACGGAGAGACTTGGCAAGAACGGATCAGGAACTTCTGGACCTTTTCTATCAACTAAGTAGCAGAATGCATCGAGACGACTGGGACAAGATTGACAGCATCACTCACAGGAGCATGCAGAACGAACTCGAGCGCTGCACCGATCGACAGAAGAAAAAGTTTGAAAGATGCCGGAAGCACACCGACAAGGCGACTCCCGACATGTCACACACAGTGGTCAACCTCACTGAACGACAATTGACCGAAGAGGAAGTGTCTGTTCTTCAAAAAGGAGGGAATTTCGCTATCATCCCGAGAACTATACCTATGGAGGACATCATTGCCAACACCGAAGCAGCCATTCGTACCCTTCCTTGTGAAAGGGCAGAGGAAATACGCACGGAAACAGCCAGGATACTGCGCCGAGCAAAACCACCAGCTTGCAACCTGAAGAAAGAAGAGGTACAAGCCATTAAGAATCTCAACGCCGACAAGAGTATATTGGTACTGCCTGCCGATAAGGGGAATGCGACCGTCGTAATGAAGACCGAAGATTATGAGCAAAAGATCCGAGACCTATTAGATCCGACGACGTATCGAAAACTAAGCGCAGATCCGACGCAACGTATCACACGGAATACGAATCGATTAATCAAGGCGTCTTCTCTGCCGGCGGACATACAGAGAAACCTGCGCAACACAGAAGCCCTACCACCTCGGCTGTATGGATTACCCAAGATCCATAAGAACAACGTTCCACTGAGACCGATCGTTAGCGCTCCTGGATCACCGACATATAAACTGGCAAAACACTTGGCCTCTCTGCTCCAGCCACACGTGGGGAAGACCGACACATACATTAAGGACTCAGGACATTTCATTGAGAAGCTGAAGAAACTGAAACTTGCACCAAACGACATCCTGGTCAGCTTTGATGTTGTTTCGTTATTTACGAAAGTGCCGCTCAGTGACGCTCTGGAGCACATCGGTTCCATTTTTCCGCTAGACATCAGAAAGCTCTTCCATGCATGTCTCACCACGAGCTATTTCACGTGGAATGGCGATTTCTACGAACAGCTGGAAGGCGTCGCCATGGGTAGTCCTCTCAGTCCAGTGGTGGCCAACTTCTTCATGGAACAATTCGAAGCACAGGCACTGGACTCGGCGACTTGCAAACCTAAGGTGTGGTACAGGTACGTCGATGATACTTTCGTGGTGTGGAGCCATGGTGAAGAACAGCTCAGTGACTTCCTAAGACACTTGAACAGCCTCCATGCCAACATAACATTTACCATGGAAGTAGAAAAGGACAAGAAACTGCCATTTCTAGATGTTCTGGTCACAAGGGACGGCGAAGATCTGGGACACAGCGTGTATCGAAAACCGACTCACACGGACCGATACCTGCACAAACTGTCAAACCACCATCCGAGCCAGAAAAGAGGCATGATTAGTACGCTCGTAACGAGAGCAGGACGAATATGTGAGCCGCAACACCTCAAACGAGAAATGCAACACCTGGAAACTGTCCTGAGGAGCAATGGTTACTCCACAAATTATATTAGAAGTGTAACAGAGCCCAAACCTCGGCGAAGTAAGGAACCGGAAAAAGAATTGTCGGGTACGGCCTTTCTGCCATACATTCCCAGAGTGACGGACAGAATCGGCCGTATATTGCGCAAACATGGCGTAAAGACGATTTTCAAACCGACAAGGAAGATCAAAGAGTGTCTTAGATCGGCGAAGGAGAAAAGAGACCCACTTGCAATGTCGGGAATATACCGCATACCATGCACATGCGGAAAAGTTTATGTCGGAATGACTGGACGATCCATTAACACCAGGATCAAAGAGCATAAGCGACATTGCAGGTTGGGGCAGGTGGAGAAATCGGCCGTGGCAGAGCACGCACTGAATGAGACCGACCATGTAATAAAATTCGCCGACACGGAAGTTCTGGCTGTAGAGAAGCACTATCACACGCGCTTGTTCAGAGAAGCTGTAGAAATACAAAAACACGCGAACAGTTTGAACAAGAAAGAGGAGAGCCTTAAGGTCAACGGATCCTGGCTTCCCGTACTGCAGCGAACGACCGTCGCAGGTAGCAAGAGGAGAACCGCACCGGAAATGACCGCGGAGAAGCCCTCGGACGTTGGCGCGCCAGGTACATATAGCCTGCGCCCGCGAGCTCGGCTCCAGTTCACCACCGGCAATGGAGGGTGAAGCTTTGACAATGCCAGCCACTCGTGCTGGCGAAACGTCAGAAAAATCATTAGATGAACGTCGGCCGAAGAACCCGAGACAGAAGCCAATAGGCAGTTTGTCATTCTATGAGTTGCGGCATGGAATGTCAGGAGCTTGAACATGGCAGGGAAGTCATAAAATCTGAAAATGGAACTGCAAAGGCTCATTCTAGATATAGTAGGGGTCAGTGAAGTGAAATGGAAAGAAGACAAGGATTTATGGTCAGATGAGTATAGGGTAATATCAACAGCAGCAGAAAATGGTATAATGGGAGTAGGATCCATTATGAATAGGAAGGTAGGATAGAGAGAGAGTTACTGTGAACAGTTCAGTGATATGGTTGTTCTGATCAGAATCAACAGCAAACGAACACTGATAACAATAGTACAGGTATGCATGCCGATGTCACAAGCTGAAGCTGAAGATGGAGAAAGTATATGAGGATGAGATGAAAATCTAATAGTCATGATGGAATGGCATGCAGTTGTCAGGGAAGGAGTAGAAGAGGAGGTTACAGGAGAATATGGGCTTGGGACAAGGAATGAAAGAGGAGAAAGATTAACTGAGTTCTATAATAAATTTCAGCTAGTAATAGCAAATTTTTGTTCAAGAATCACAAGACGGGGGAGGTGTGCTTGGAGAAGGCTGGGAGATACGGGAAAGTTTCAGTTAGATTACATCATGGTCAGAAAATATTTCGAAATCAGATACCGGATTGTAAGGCTTACCCAGGAGCAATTATAGACTCAGATCACAATTTAGTAGTGATGAAGAGTAGGTTGAAGTTTAAGAGATAAGCCAGGTTGAATCAATATGCAAGGAAGTGGGACTGGGTACTAAGGAATGATGAGACATGCTTGAAGTTCTCTAAGGCTATATATACAACAATGGGAAATAGCCCAGTAGGCAGTACAGCTGAAGAGTAATGGATATCTCTAAAAAGGGCAATCACTGAAGTTGGAAAGAAACACATGGTTACAAAGAAAGTAACTGGGTAACAGAAGAAATACTTCAGTTGATTGATGAAAGAAGAAAGTACAAAGGCGTTCAGGGAAATTGAGGCATACAGAAATACAAGTTGCTGAAAAACAAAATAAATAAGAAGTGCAGGGAAGCTAAGATGAAATGGCTGCATGAAAAATGTGAAGAAATTGAAAAGGAAATGATTGTTGGAAGGACTGATTCAGCATATAGGAATTTCAAAATGGCCTCTGGTGAAATTAAAAGGAAGGGTGGTAACATTAAGAGTGCAACTGTCCAATGCAGAGGAGAGAGCGGATAGGTGGAAAGGGTACATTGAAGGCCTCTACGAGGAGGAAGATTTGCCTGATGTGATAGAAGAAGAAACAGGAGTGGATTTATAAGAGATGGGATCCAGTGTTAGAATAAGAATTTAAGAGAGCTTTGGAGGACTTAAGATCAAATGAGGCAGAAGGTTTAGGTAACATTCTATCAGAATTTCTAAAATCATTGGGACAAAAAAGAAAAAAAAAAGAAAAAAAGTCAACTATTCATGTGGGTGGGTAGAACATATGAGTCTAGTGACATACCATCACACTTTCTGAAAAATATCATCCATACAATTCTGAAGACTGCAAGAGCTGACAAGTATGAGAATTATCGCACAATCAGCTTAACAGCTGATGCATCCAAGGTGCTGACAAGAATAATATACAGACGAATGGAAAAGAAAATTGAGAATGTGTTAGACGACGATCAGTTTGGTTTTAGAAAAGGTAGAGGCACTAGAGAGGCTGTTCTGACATTGCGATTAATAATGGAAGCAATACTAAAGAAAAATCAAGACACGTTCATAGGATTTGTCGACTGAAAAAACCGTTCGACAATGTAAAATGGTGCAAGATGTTCGAAATACTGAGAAAAATATGGGTGAGCTATAGGGAGAGATGGGTCATATACAATATGTACAAGAATAATAAGAATGGATGACCAAGAACAAAGTGCTTATATCAAAATGGGTGTAAGGCAAGGCTGTAGTCTTTTGCCCCTACTGTTCAATCTGTACATAAAAGAAGCAACAACGGAAATAAAAGAAAGGTTCAGGACTGGAATTAAAATTCAAGGTGAAAGGATATCAATGATAAGATTCACTGATGACATTTCTATCCTGAGTGAAAGTGAAGGAGAATTACATGATCTGCTGAATGGAATGAACAGTCTAATGAGTACAGAATATGGATTGAGAGTAAATCAAAGAAAGACAGAAGTAATGAGAAGCAACAGAAATGAGATGGCGACGAAGTAGATGACGTTAAGGAATTCTACTACCTGGGCAGTAAAATAACCAATGACGGGCAGAGCAAGGAGGACATCAAAAGCAGACTAGCATTGGCAAAAAGGGCATTCCTTGCCAAGAGAAGTTTACTAGTATCTAACATAGGCCTTAATTTGAGGAATAAATTTCTGAGATTGTGCATTTAGAGCACAGCATTGTATGGTAGTGAAACATGGACTGTGGGGAATACTGGAACAGAAGAGAATCGAACCATTTGAGTTGTGGTGCTACAGACGAATGTTGAAAATTAGGTGGATTCATAAGGTAAGGAATGAGGAGCTTCTGCACAGAATCAGAGAGGAAAGGAATATGTGGGAAACACTGACAAGGAGAAGGGACAGGATGATAGGACATCTGTTAAGACATCAGGGAATAATTTTCATGGTACTAGAGGGAGCTGTAGAGGGAAAAAACTGTAGAGGAATACAGAGATTGGATTATATCTAGCAAGTAATGGAGAACATAGGTTGCAAGTGCTACTCTGAGATGGAGAAGTTGGCACAGGAGATGAATTCATGGTGGACCACACCAAAGCAGTCAGAAGACTGATGACAAAAAGAAAAAAAAATATGTTTCTGAACACAGTACACCAGAAATACATGAAAATATGAGACTGAGTTGCATGCTGCACAAGAAAATGTGGTGGCTGGGCCCCTTCATCACCTATTGGCTCGGTCCGGATCACTTCGTGTCTGTTGACTTGTTTCTCCATTACTGCTGCAAACTACTAGTAGTAATATCATAGTTGTGCAGTTAAGCTAAATGTTGCAAGTTATGTTGGCAACACTGATCGTGGCTTACGTCTGCATTTTGTTTGTCACGTCTCCCCTCTCCACAACGGCCGACAATATTCCCTTAATTTTGCCACCATGTGTGGTGTGAACCATCTGTCTTTTGTGCCACTTATAACTCGTTCAGTCACATCAAATGTCAGTAGGAAGAAAACAGGATGAAGTCAAGCGAGATGTCGAGTAAGAACTTAGAATTTCGGTAAACCTTACTAGGAAGAAATGTAAAATCAGTGAATTTTTAGCATTGATCTTATAAGTTTTTCACAGGGGATATGAATTTATGGTGTAGAATCACAAGAAAGTAAAATTGGAGAACATAAAATCAAAGTTCCACTGTAATCTTATCACAGAAAGTGAGTGAATAATAAAACAACAAGAATGAAACAATAAATAAACTTCATTGCATGTCTGACAAGAGGATTAGTTTGCAGAAGACATAAGGCACATAGTAAAGTAAAACAAAAAGAATTAAATTGACAGGAACAAAAACTGAAGAGGAAAAAACTTGCAGGAAAATAATTTTCTTCTTCTTCTTCTTCTTCTTCTTCTTCTTCTTCTTCTTAGCATGCCTGTCTGCTTCAGACTTAGGCAATCATCATGGCTATCCTGTCTTTATCAGTTGGAGTGTGAAACAGTTCTTCAGAGCTAATATTAAACCAAGATGTAAGGTTGTTGAGCCAGGAAATTCTTCTTCGTCCCATAGGTCTCTTTCCCTTGATTTTTCCTTGCAGGATATGTTGAAACAGCTCATATCTTTTTTGATTCCTCATAACGTGACCAAGGTATTGTAGTTTGTGATGCTTTATGATGTTGATCAGCTCTGGGCTTTTGTTAACTCGACGTAGAATCTCAATGTTTGTCACTTTTTGAGTCCTTGATATTCTCAACGTTCTTCTGTATAGCCAGAGTTCAAAGGCTTGGAGTCTTGCAGTGGTTGCCTTTGTGAGGGTCCTTGTTTCCACACCACACAAGATAACAGAGAACACATAGCATCTGAGGAGCCGCATTTTTGTATTCATGGTAAGATCGTGACTTTTGAAGGCTGAGCTCATTGAGTTGAAAACACTCCTCGCCTTTCTGATGCGACACTTTATCTCGTGCGAGTTACCCCACGCTTTGTTAATGCCCAGATATGGGTACTGTGAAACTCGCTCTATGCTTGTGCCATTGGTTTACAGATTCACACCTCTAATGTTATTCCTCCTGATGATCATAAATTTTGCTTTGTTTGTGTTGATGTCCAAGCCATATTTCTTGCTTGTCTCAGAAATTTTGTTTATCAGCTTCTGCAGCCTTTCCATAGTATCCGCAAACACTACGGTGTCATGTGCATAATGAAATTTGTTGAGTGTGACACCATTCACTGAGATTCCTTCTTCCATGTCAAGTAAGACTTCTTTGAATATGCATTCTGAATACAGGTTAAGGAGTATCGGTGATATTGTACAGCCCTGTCTGATGCCATGTCCTATTCTCACTTGTTGTTATTGGTCTTGATCTATTCTCATGACTGCAGATTGGTTCTAGTATAAATTGGCTATTATTCTTAGATCTTTCCCATCAATTCCTGTTTCCTTAATACTTCTATCATTTATTCATGCTTCACACGATCAAATGCCTTCTGATAATCAATGAGGCAAGCAAAAAATCACTATTGATGTCCCTATGTCTTTGGAACGTTACTTGTATACTAAATACTGCTTCTCTTGTGCCAACTGCATGTAAAAATGCGAACTGTATATCCTGCTTGTGGATCACTTTAAGAAACAGTTTTAGCAGTTGGCTCATTAAACTGATAGTATGGTATTCCCCACATACTTCGGCATTCGGTTTCTTAGGTAGAGCACTGAACTTTGATGTAAACCATTTTGGAGGGATTTTGCTCGATGAGTAAATGTGGTTGAATATTTCTGTGATCATTTTTACTTTTTCTTTATTGAGTAGTTTGAGGAATTCTGCTTATATGCCATCTGGCCCAGCTGCTTTCCCTTCCTTCATTTGATGTATGGCCACTTACACTTCACTTACTAGAATATCTGGTCCCTCTGTGTCTAATACCTCTGGTTCTTGCCTCCTCTGGTCATCATTGAATAACTGTTCTAGATATTTCTCCCACGCTCTTTTTTTCTTCCTTATTAATTATGAGGTTGCCACTGTCATCTACTAGCTTCCCACTGTTTGATTTGCTATATTTTCCTGTTGCGTCTCTGACCTTCTGATGCATGTTAAAGTCATGATACCTACTCTGATAAAACTCAATTTCTGCACATAATTCAGATTGTCCTTCTCTTTGGGTTCCCTGATTTTCTTTCCGATTGTATTCTGTATTGCTTTGTATTACACCAAATTACCTTTTTTCTTCCTCTGGTCTTCTACGAGGTCCAGAATTTCACTTGTCATCCAAGTTTTCTTCTTTCTAAGGTCCAGTCTCAATTACTCTTCTTTGACTCCTTGTACCGCTTCTTGTAAGTGTGTGTTTTTCATTGGTGTCATCCCCATTGTCTCTCCATTTGTTGTTTAGGGCTGTTTAGACTGTCTGCTGTAAGGTAGCATCTTTCAACTTTCTCAGGTCATATTTTCATGGGATATTGGAGACAAAATGCTTCATTTTGGTTTTGAATTTTCCTATGAGTGGGATATGGTCTGATTGTATGTCTGCTCCCAGATACGTTCTGACATCTATACAACTATTTCTGTATCTCTTGTTCACTAGTATGAAATCAATCTGGTTCCTCACAATTTGTCCTGGTTTGTCCAAGGGCGATTTCCATGTGTATAACTTGTGTGGTGGAAGTTTAAACCATGTAAACCAGGAAAATAATGAACAAACTTAAAAACAACAGGGCTCTTTCATGTGATCAGCCAAGGGCAACACCATGATAGTGTTAAAACAAGAGAAATAAAAAAAACCTTAAAATTTCTAGAAGACAGCAGCATAGCAAAGTTAACTGGAGACCCAACACAAAGATACCAGAAAAGTACACAGATAATTCTAAAAAATATCTCTCACAATTTCACAAAACAGAAAATGAAATGGCTAAAACAAAGGAACCCCGATCATCTACACTGAACAGTGCTTCGAAGCTCCACAAGGAAGACATTCTGATGTATCCAGCGGTAAATTTCAGAGGTGCACCCACATATCACTTAGCCAGAGAAATACACTCATAGTTACATAAACATTATGCGTACACAAACAACAGAAGCATACACAACACTGAAGAGCTGATACAAAAAATCAAAGACATCAGCATACTCATAACATCTAAACTCACATCATTTGATATCACATCTACGTTCACGAATATCCCCACCACTTACCATCAACATCATCAAACCACAATTAGAACAACAGAATGTCATTTCCAAACCCCACATAAAAGAAATAGCTAGCATTCTAAAACTAATCACAGAGCAAAACTATTTCTCACTTGACAACCAGTTTTACTCATAAAAGTCTCTCAATAGGTAACGATCAACTGCAATGAGATGCAAGACCAAGCTGCGGACCTGGAGATTCTCTGTGGACTCAGTTCTTTGCCAGTGTGGTGTTGAGCAGACTAATGGCCATTTCCTTCAGTGTTCCTCCTCACCAGCCACGTGCAACTTATGAGAGCTTTTGATCTTCTTTTGTGTAAAATTGTGTCCACACACACACACACACACACACACACACACACACACACACACACACACACACACACGAACAAGGAACACCCGTAATAACATGCAGAGGTACATTCTAATCTACAACAACAAATCAGCCCATAGAACCGGCAACATATTCATAAAACAATAGCTAAAAATAGCCTACAGGACATACAGGGTGTTTCAAAAATGACCAGTATATTTGAAACGGCAATAAAAACTAAACGAGCAGCGATAGAAATAAACCGTTTGTTGCAATATGCTTGGGACAACAGTACATTTTCAGGCGGACAAACTTTCGAAATTACAGTAGTTACAATTTTCAACAACAGATGGCGCTGCAAGTGATGTGAAAGATATAGAAGACAACACAGTCTGTTGGTGCGCCATTCTGTACGTCGTCTTTCTGCTGTAAGCGTGTGCTGTTCACAACGTGCGAGTGTGCTGTAGACAACATGGTTTATTCCTTAGAACAGAGGATTTTTCTGGTGTTGGAATTCCACTGCCTAGAACAGTGTTGTTGCAACAAGATGAAGTTTTCAACGGAGGTTTAATGTAACCAAAGGACCGAAAAGCGATACAATAAAGGATCTGTTTGAAAAATTTCAACGGACTGGGAACGTGACGGATGAACGTGCTGGAAAGGTAGGGCGACCACGTACGGCAACCACAGAGGGCAACGCGCAGCTAGTGCAGCAGGTGATCCAACAGCGGCCTCGGGTTTCCGTTTGCCGTGTTGCAGCTGCGGTCCAAATGACGCCAACGTCCACGTATCGTCTCATGCGCCAGAGTTTACACCTCTATCCATACAATATTCAAACGCGGCAACCCCTCAGCGCCGCTACCATTGCTGCACGAGAGACATTCGCTAACGATATAGTGCACAGGATTGATGACGGCGATATGCATGTGGGCAGCATTTGGTTTACCGACGAAGCTTATTTTTACCTGGACGGCTTCGTCAGTAAACAGAACTGGCGCATATGGGGAACCGAAAAGCCCCGTGTTGCAGTCCCATCGTCCCTGCATCCTCAAAAAGTACTGGTCTGGGCCGCCATTTCTTCCAAAGGAATCATTGGCCCATTTTTCAGATCCGAAACGATTACTGCATCATGCTATCTGGACATTCTTCGTGAATTTGTGGCGGTACAAACTGCCTTAGATGACACTGCGAACACCTCGTGGTTTATGCAAGATGGTGCCCGGCCACATCGCACGGCCGACGTCTTTAATTTCCTGAATGAATATTTCGATGATCGTGTGATTGCTTTGGGCTATCCGAAACATACAGGAGGCGGCGTGGATTGGCCTCCCTATTTGCCAGACGTGAACCCCTGTGACTTCTTTCTGTGGGGACACTTGAAAGACTAGGTGTACCGCCAGAATCCAGAAACAATTGAACAGCTGAAGCAGTACATCTCATCTGCATGTGAAGCCATTCCGCCAGACACGTTGTCAAAGGTTTCGGGTAATTTCATTCAGAGACTACGCCATATTATTGCTACGCATGGTGGATATGTGGAAAATATCGTACTATGGAGTTTCCCAGACCGCAGCGCCATCTGTTGTTGAAAATTGTAACTACTGTAATTTCGAAAGTTTGTCTGCCTGAAAATGTACTGTTGTCCCAAGCATATTGCAACAAACGGTGTATTTCTATCGCTGCTCGTTTAGTTTTTATTGCCGTTTCAAATATACCGGTCATTTTTGAAACACCCTGTACAATTCAAAGCAGAGAAAACCAAGAGCAACCAACACAAGCACAGACAAACTGAACAGAGCACAGACAAACACAACACATCTGAAACTTTCTGACAACACATCTGGTATATACCAACGTTGCTCAACGATCAATTTATATAGGACAGAAAGCAGAAAAAGTTAACAGTATGCCTTGTCTGAATTTATGCCATTTATTGATTGTCTGTGTTTTGATAATACAAGGAAAAATAAAGGAAAAGAAATGATTTACATTAACTTGCAGCACTTTTTCTTTTCTACTTTTTTCACTAAGTGTGTCATCCTTGGTGTCACTATTTTTAATCATCATCATCATCATCCTAATAGCACAGTTTTGAAATTTATATCTTCTTTGTCACAAATATTTGACTGTTTATTCCAAATGTGTTGCAATATCTGAGGATGTGATTACCTTAGGATCAGAGAACATAGATGTTTTTATCTAAATACATATTGAATTTCGCTTCTATACTGACAAGGCAATGTTACAAGGATCTCGTTAGTTGTGTAGAATCAGTGTTTGGTACATCCTCGTTTGTTCCCATCATATGTTATGGTGAGCATTGACAACACTGCAGCACAAAACAACATTCTCTACTATCTAGACTTTTACTGTCTCATGCAGAAGTTAATACTATTGATGAGTATCTGTCCAGTTTTAAAATCAGTGCAATTCCAGCTACAAAAGGACTCCAGCAGACTGCAGTTTAAATGTGTTAGATGTTCCGGAAAAGTCAAAGTACACGCTATAGAGTCACACGGTTGACAACATGCCGTAATTTGCTGCCTGTTCACTACTCCCATTCCTGCACTTACCCAGTCCTCAAAGAAGCCGTTATCACTGCTCCCCCTCCAGCCCTTCCGTATTTCTGTGCTTGAGCAACAGGGAAATACAGACTGCAATATATTCTAGAGTCAGGTCATATATATAATAATGGCAACTAATATATAAATAAAAGATCGCATTCATGATTCAGTGCAGTTCTCACCATCTATTGATGTGCATTGATACTATCTCCACGATGAGTCTTGACACTTTAATTTATTCTTGCAACAATTATCCAGTTTAGTACACTTTGATTGTTAGACATTTCATTCTGGATTAATTTTTCCTTCTTGTTTCATCTGAACGTCAGCATCCTATACTAAAGCTGATTAAAAGCTGGTAATGTTTTTAACTGTTATTCTAATATGTGAACAGTAAACAAATTTATTATTTCCAACCCACTTAGTAAATCATTACAATCTCTCATAATCGGATAAAATATTGATCTGGGTTCAGAATCAAGTAATGTTTTCTTTTTTTTTTAAGGATAACATAATCTCTTTTGAATGTTACCTTTAATTAAGAAGCAGCATTAGTGTTTGTATGAGAAATTTAATTGCAAACCTGTTCAAATACAAGAGTTTGTAAGGTGATAGAATTTAGTGCTATTTCCTACTGTGTTTCAACAAACTGTCAAATTTTAATTGGAGCAATAGATAGTCGCAGTGGCTAGTTCATAGTTTCTCGTGTATACCTTGTGCTAGCTCTGCACGAGTCAAACGTCATGTGATTGTTTGAGCAGCATCAATACTGAATCGAGTGCTTCAGTGTATCATGAAATCTTGAGCCTAT
Source organism: Schistocerca nitens (assembly GCF_023898315.1). Classification (NCBI taxonomy): domain Eukaryota; kingdom Metazoa; phylum Arthropoda; class Insecta; order Orthoptera; family Acrididae; genus Schistocerca; species Schistocerca nitens. The sequence goes on from NC_064618.1 coordinate 392,760,655, forward strand.
TCGAAAGTGAGTATTGTTTGGCCTGCCCTGCTCTTTCAAATTTTTCAAGATAAATCTGCACTTGACCTCAATAGCCAAAGCATGATCTGTAAATGTAGGATCACCCATTTGTAATCTATCAAACAACATAAAAGTGTTAACTTCGGCAACAATAGTTCAATTGGTGAATATGATAAATGTGATTTTTTCGTATGACTAATTTGGGACAAAACCTCATCTTATAACCATGTAACTATAGGAACAGCTATCACTCTACATACACTGAACACCTTATGGACATGAACCACAGTCCAACAAATATAAACACTGACTTGAATATTCTCAAATGAAGCAATAGCCCCCCACAAAAACTAATAATTTAAGAAAACTATCAATTACAAAAAGCTATAACTGAAGGGAAACAGGTAAGAAATGAACTCTGTTCTCTGTCATCAAAGAACTATCAGACAACACCAGCCATAAACACGCCAAACACCACTTTCCAAAAACACACAAACACACACACAAACACACACACACTCTTCCACAAAGTACTAGTTGATGGTAGGCATAACCACAACATGCCCAGTCGTAAAATTTTGAAGTAAATAACTCTTCTACTTTAAGTTTTATATGGTTGCAGATGACAAAATGTGAAACAAAACAACTGCATTAAATAACATAAAATCCTGGAAATCCACAGCATATGGTAACAATGTATATATAAAAAAACTTTTTCTGTTTTTCAGATATGTAAATATTGTCGTAAAAACTCAGTTTTATGTGTACAAGCAATAAAAAACATATTTCCGGTTTGATAGAAAGATAACAAAAAACCCACTGATGATGCTGAAACTTCAGCAAAGCACGTCTGGGAAATAAAAGTAAAAATTGTTTTGCTCAATGTGGATCCTCTCCAAAAACAAGTCTAGTCATTACAGAGTTTGAGAAATGGAAGCTCTGATGATATATTAACAAAATACAACAATTTTACTAATCTGAAATTTTGTTTCACAGAGGTCTGCCAGTGTTCCTGATTCGCAGCTCTCTCCAAACTTTGGAGGCCAGGTTCTGAACAGTGCAGCCTCTCAGATCTCCCCTGGACAACGACTCAATCAACAGCCATATTCACCACACTCACAACTGGCTTCACCACTTGGACAACAGCAGGTTTTCTCCCCTGTCAGGTAAATCTTGTTTAGCTTTTTGTGTCATTGATATGATTCATTACAATAAATATCCATGAAATTCATAAAAAGTGTATGTACAGCATCATCATCATCATCATCATCATCATCATCATCATCATTATTGTCACCACCACCACATCATGATCTTTACACCACTACAGCAAGCTAGGTAGGGTGATTAGAATAATTTGCTTCCATTTTGTTAGTTGATAATCTTCTGGTTTTAGTATTGTTTTTCGGGTTCCTCCTCAACTCTTCAAATCATCCTTAATCTGATCCAGCCATCTTTTTCTGAGTCATCCTCTTATTCTTTTCCCATGGACATTTCTGTCCCAAGTATGGTTTTGACAGGCAGTTGTCCATCATCCTCTTTACATGTCCAAACCATTTGAGCTATGCAGTACTCAGTCTCTCAGCCACTGACAGATCCACTTGCATCTCTCTTCTCATGTATTTGTTTCTAATTTTATGCCTTCTAGTTTCCTGTGACGCTGAGTTCAGAAACTTTATTTTGCATGCTTTTAGCTTTCCCAACTCTCACTCATTGGTTACACAGCGCTCTAAGCTGTATGTCACAATAAGCAGGAGACGTGTTTTAAGCATGGTCTGTTTGGCTGTCACATGAAGACAAAAATTGATTGGAATACCAGACTAGCTAGCAAGTGTTGGAAGAAGCCTGTAGTGACATTCAGAGCAAGGTCATGATAGAAATGGTGTGCAGTTCTCTTCATGTGGTTGTGTCTGATGTACAATATGAGAGAGAAATGAGGAAACAGAATATGTAGAGAAGGATTGGAAACCAGTGATATAAAATCAATCTATAGTGAGTGTTTTGGTTGTGAGAAGATGCCTACAGTGAGTACAGCAGTGCTTTTCATAAGTGTCTTGTCAAATTATTTCATTGCTTATACATACTCTGCAAAGTCCAAGAGGTGTGCAATAGAAACAAATATTAATACAGTTGGAAGTTTATTTGTTGGACTTATAAGGAATAATTAAGAAGTGTAAAGACCTGTTAAGGATGAGGTCATTGGAGATGTCACACAAGGATAAGATCTTTTTCTTTTCAAAGGAAGCACCCTGTAAGTCATCTTACTCAGTTGATGAACGCCACAGAAAACATAGATCTAGGTACCTAGATGGGGATTTTGAACAACATTCCTCCCAAATGCAAGCCAAGTGTTTCATTCATTGTGCCACCTCATTGCATTGAAGGGAGCTGTATGAATCACTGAGATGGATGACATCAGTAAGGAATCAGTTTGTTAACAAGTGAAGAAATAAAGTTAAATCAACCATGAGGAAGTATTGAGGCATATGAATGAAGTTGTTAACATTGTAATCCATGTTTGAAGTCCTTGTACAAGATGCAGTTGTCATGACAGAGTGAAAACGTTGTAAGTTGTGTGCAGTCTTGAAAAGGAAAGAAAATATTTTGTAGTGTAGCCCACAAGCAGGTTTTCATGAGAGACAGTCAGTAATAAAGTCAGGATTGCTCCTTTATTTACTGAAGATAAAGTGATTCTCAACTTCAGTTGACACTAAGTTACTCCTTATTAAAATTATTTATGTTCATAGGAAATAGTGAACAGTGGAGAGAGTGATTATTAGTTTTTCGTTTCTTTCTTTCTTTCTTTTTTTATGTGGTACTAATTTGAATGTTGTATTCATTGAAAAAAGAAATGAAATGAATGTAGTGCCATAAATTAATAGTAGTGTTTTATGATGCCATAATGAAAATACAACAAAATAAAGATAGACAAAATGTCTACTAAACACATTGGAAGGTGAAAGTGTATCTCACTTTATGCATCTGTAAAATGAGAAAAAATTGTATTTGTTGCAGTATTATTATTTAATACATTACTTCTGCCTCATTTAATTATGATTTTTCATTATTTATGTTTAGTATTATAAATAGGAATCAAATACGTATAATTATTTCATTTATTGCAGTACGGGCATGAACAGCTTCAGTAGTGGACAACAAGCTGCACAGTCACGTCTTTCCCCTCACCCACCAACTGGCCTGCCTTCGTTTCAGCAGTCTCAGCTCTCTCCTAGAATTTCCCAGGTATGTTAGTGGCACTGTTTGTGCCTATTCTAACACTATTAGATGCAGAATGAGAAATAATTTCAGTAATTAATGCTACCTTGAATTAAAATGTAAACATTGTGTTGAAAGGTGAAAAGACTTTTAACACTTCGATTTTGCCTTGTGGTATTTGGCTGTGAACTGTCATAACTGTTGGTTATTTTTAAATGGCATTGCAAAATAAATATGTGATAGGAACATGGTTACTGCATGAAACACTATTAATAATTATTATTTTAATTGTGTTACATAAATGTTAGTTTATCATACTACACAAATTCAAATAGAGGATATAATTAGCACACAAAAAAAGAATTGGAAAGAAAACAAATGTTTTACATGCTCTCTCTCTGTTGGGAGGCTCTCTTAATATCCAATCTGTATTATCAAAAAGGGTATGAGAAAGTTAAAAATAAATGCAAGTTCTGTGGGATGCAGAGTCCAACATCACAGTTCTTGCAGCACATCTACCCTCCTTCCTGGTATTTTTAGCACTCTTTTTCCCTTGTCTGAACAAATTTTGAGGTAGCAATTTGTATTGAACTCTGGAAAATTACGTGTAAATGTCCTCTCAGCTTATGTTTATGAAGTAGATTGTTGCTGCAGCCAGTTTCCTCTGTGCTGTTTCACTTTTGATGCCTGGAATCATGCAGTCACCAAATAAAATAATGAATCTTCTCATTGCTAACATAAACATGTGAGGATATCACCCCTTCTTGCTGGAGCACTACTGGTTGTGACTGTTCATTTAATTCTGATCACTTTCCTTGGAACTGCAGACACTACTGAGTACTAGTTGGTGACTGGAGGTCTATACCGTTCGGTGAACAGAGAAAACATTCTTGAATTAATAATCAGAGGATAGAAATGAACTTTAAGTGTTGAACACAACTCACAGTACAAAGTATGAGAATAAACTTTACTGATAACTGAAACCCACATATACCTGAATGTTAAAGAACAATTTTTTTTCTTTATCTTCTATTCTGGCCCTGGTTCTCCACATAAAATGTTAAAGATTCTCAACTTCATGATATTGCTGTGCACAAATCTCTATTTTTGTAAACATCCATGAATTGATTCCAAAGGACTCATAGTTCTTTAGGCCATCACTGGAGTGAGATATTTGATAAGTGCAGTCCTCTGACAACAAAACTGGGACATGCTTCCACATTATGAGACAAAGTAACTTCTGTGACACCCTAAGCACCCCTAAGTGTCAGTCAACGGTTTACTTTTGTCGGACGATTTGAAGTAAATCGTCAAGACGGTCCGTGAATAAATTGGCATAGACAGTGTATTTGAGCTCAGCCGCTTACATTGTACACACAAACATGTTTTACATAGGTTCAGTCTTTCTTAATCTTTCTGCCT